>NC_135186.1:10729315-11096922 GCF_041146795.1 Maylandia zebra
GCGCAGCCGCACCCCAATTTTCGGCTCTTTTTCATTAGCTGGACACCAGGCCTTATCTAGTCAGCCGTTCCAACCACATCCCTGCCAATGTGTGCCTACGTCAAGCCGCATACAAGTGTAACGCTCACAATTTTCTGCTATCACTCTAAGGCAACTTAAGTGTTAGTGACGTCACACCTTTGCGCCACTGCCCTCTGTGGAGAATGGGAGAAATGTGCTTGCACCTCAACCTATGGACTCAGACGGACATTCAATCATCATCTTCCTCACTCAAGGTAACCTTATGGCTTGTAGGAACACTGCACGTGTATGATAAGACTGTAGCCGTTCAACCGGCCCTCGTAAGGTTGCTGAAGACAGTGAACACCGTGGAATTCTCAGTATCACTGTGGCCCTGGGTTTTTCCACTGTCCTGCTAAGTGCTTATGTAATTGTAACCAACATAGGAGAGAGACGTAACATCGTGGAAGAGACATAAAGTGAGTAAAAACGATCTAAATGCATTTAGAATATATTTAGAACTACAAATTACACTTTTCTTAGCAATTATTGTTTTTTATGTCAAGCTTCAAGCTAGCTTCTTTATTGGGGCTTGGGACCAGCAAAAGTGACCCGAAATTTGGTCTTTAAGTCTGGTCATTAGCGTGTCTGGACCCAAACTACACTGCAGGTCCCAAAGTCAAATGATCACTGAGAGTTAAAAATCTGTCTGAAGTTAGAAGTTAGCAGAGAGTTAGCTCACTAGTTTCCGTCTAAATATAATATACCAGGTTCTGACTGAGGGATTTCTAAAACAAATTAAAAGGCACAGCTCTGCTATCACTTCTGACATACATGAAGACAGGAAAGTAAGCAGCAGTGATGTTTGTAGGGTTACTGAAGTTTGGCTAGCTGGTATATAGTGATGTGCTATGTGACTAGCGAAACAGCTATGTTAGCATAACATTAACACAGTGATGAAGGGGAACTTTTTTCCACTGGATAAGAATTAAGGTGAGGGTTCCCGATGGTTAGGGACAAATGCAGTGGCATGGCAGGATGCTGTAAACGGACCAAACTTCAGTCAAGAGAACAACTGAGATAATCCATCCACATACAGGTTAGTCATTAATATGCTGCTGCATTGCCTGGGCTGTAGTTACATGGTAAGGTTTTAAAAACTGAGCTTTAAAATGAATAGTTGTAATAAAAACTGAGAGAGGCCGACAGTGATCACTTACTTTTTGTAAGGGGCTTGTTGAGATTAAATAGAACAAGTTACAAAGCATTAAAACATGTTAAAAACACAACAGCCTTATTAAACGCAGAGTAGTTTGGGCCCAGAAGTAGGATTGATCACGTCATCACTTAAAGACCGGATAGACACATGGTGGAGTTACTTTGTTGTGTTTGTGTGTGTTTTTAAGTAGTTTTAAACTTTGTGATCCACAACAGGTAACAGTAAAAGATGAACATTTTTAAGCATAATGCTGTTACCAAACTACATTAATGGCCCAAAAACAGACCATAGAAAAAACCGTGGCTATGTGAAAAAAAATGATGACAACTAGTCCTAATTCAGGCTAATTGTTTTTTTGTTTTGTTTTTTTCCCGACATCCCTCCACACACACAGGCTGTGCTGGCTCACAGAAAGAGTGGGTCATCAACATTATCAGGCAGCTGGTGTTCATAGCAAGCCTCACCAGACAGCTTCAGTCCATATCGGATGTACAGGATGGAGTTAAGGCTCTGCAAGGACATCTGATTTGTAAGTTTGCTTTTTACCACACTCATCTGGGCCAAGAGTAGAGGAAACTGCCTTATCTTCTGCAGCTGGAATTCAAAACAAGTATTTGAACTCGGATACGGCCTGCAGATTAGACTGGGTTTGTTTGGTTTTTCTTTTTCGTGCTTTTCCCACTTTTCTAGCTTGTTGTGCCCTTTTTCTTTCAGGATCTGCAGTTTCCTCCCTGTCCAGTAGAGGCCTCTCTCAGAGAAAGAACAGCTTGGGGATGCAGATGATGACGATTGGAGATCAGACACACCGCCCCCACCTCTCCTTATCCATGCTTAGGTCAGAAGTGGAATGCTCTTTTGCTGTTTGTTAGTTACGGATGGAGTAACACTAACTAAGGAAATACACACAACACAGTGATTGTGAATAAGTCACTCCAAGTGTGAAAAGGTGATAGTCAGAGTGAGACTACACATGAATTATTCAGGAAATGCACACTCAGTGAGAGAATAACTATAATTCAGTGTCACTAGGGGATATAACTTGAAGATGATGTGTCTTCATTTCTGATTCATTTTGAACAGTGATGAATGTGGAAGTAAATGAGCGCGAGCTGATCAAAACGGGCGAGCTGTTTTTACATATTTCTGCAGCCTGGATGCCGTGGGCTTTGTCCAGGAGTAAAAGATGACATCGCCCATTTCGGATCTTATATATAGTTATACCTTGGTGTTTTGTAGCATCACCTGACAAACTTTTACTTTCCTGATGTTTAGACTTTCTGATCCCTCCACAGACTCTGCTTTGTCTTTCTACAAAGAGTTGACGACATTAAATACAGATGTTTTAACAGTGCTTGAATGTTTTATTTTGTTTACTCTAGCCTCCAACTCAAACTTTGGTTGCTCCTATGCCCACGTCACTTCCTCCACCAATCAGAATGAGGGTCCGGGTTCAGGAAGACGTCTTCCTGATCCCAGTTCCACAAAGGTCGGTGAAAAGTTTTAAGTTTGAGCAGTACATAAAAATAAATCCCAATCTGATTGGTATAGTGTTTTTTTGTTGTTGTTGTTGTTGTTGTTGTTTTTAATTTCTGTTTAATCGCCGGTCATTGCTCTGCATCCCAGTGAGGCCAACTCCTGCTCTGTGTCGTGGCTGTGTGAGCAGGCAGCTCAGCGTTACTACCAGAAATGTGGCCTCCTGCCTCGTCTCTCTCTGCAGAAAGAAGGCGCTCTGCTCTCCCCGCAGGACCAGCTACTGGCCGACCTGCACACAAATGAAGAGGTGAGGTGACACTGAGGAGAGCCAGAAGTGACCATACTTGGACCACAGACAATTTAAAAGATGCTGAAGACTACCATGATTGGTTGATGAAGTCTGATCACGAGTGTTTAAGACAAATGTTGTCACCGTTGCTATCTTGGATTTAAAAAAAACAAAACAACCCACAGTGACAAGAGGACGGCTATGACTGTGAAACAGCTTGCATGTCAGCCAGTGAGCATACTCCTTTTCTTAGGCAAAGTATGGCCCAAATTCATAAAATAGACTTTCTCATAGACACAGAGGTATTTTCATTAAATCACTGATAGAAGGAATGGAGGTTCTAGGTCCTTCCACAATGACTTCATCTTTCTTACCCAGATGAGGCGTGCAGGTTTTAGACTGTATGATTCTGGTAAGAAGGTGAAGGGCTGATTATGTTAACAAGCTGCCTGAGAAACTACAATCTGAGAAACTGTAAAGATTAGAACCATTTCTATTACCAGACTGGATGCTGACTTGCTTTTGGAGCCAGCTTCCAGAAGACACTGAAGGAATCACAGTTTTTGGGATTGAATCCTTGGCTTCACTTTCCCGCACCAGTGCAGGATAACTGATGGGTTTGTGTTGTGGGTTCTGGCTGACGTTTGCTCGTGGGAATCTCCCTCCTCTCCCTGAGCGATACAAGAAGGCCTGTCAAAGTCTAGCAGTGGGTGAGCAACACAGAGAAAATGCATTATAAAACGGACACATGTGCATTCTTGTATTCTGTTATGAAGTACCATCTCTTTCTACCTGTAGATGAGAACAAGCGTGTCTCCCGGCTATGTGAGGTTCGGGACCAGGGTTCCTCCGTGTCAGGACTCCAAATGTCTCGGTTTGGCCGCCTCTTCCCTCAGCCCGCTCCTCCGTGCCCTAAAACTTCAGGCCAGCCTCACGGAGCTGCGAATTTCTGGAAACCGTATGTCTGACGACCTTCTCCCTGAGCTGATTGCCACAACGCTCACCATGCCTCGTCTGCAGCTGCTGGACATTTCTGCCAACTGCATTACAGGGGACGGCCTGGAGAAGGCTGTAAATGCTTTAAAGGGACAGAGTGCACCTGCATTCCCGGTAAGGGCCTCAGCTAGCCAATAGTGGCAGCTCCAGGTTTACCATCTAACCTGTATTTAAGTACCTCTGGTCTTAATAACTACCTTAGATCTTAATAACAAGCTAACCTGATTCATATCAATGATATCTGTCAGAGAGAATTGGCTCTCGTGATCATTTGCTTTTTCTGCTCGTTTCCACTCAAAGTGCCTGGAGGAGCTGGACCTCAGTATGAACCCACTGGGGGACGGCGTGTCTGAGTCTCTGTCCTGTCTGCTGTCCTGCTGCCCTGTGCTAGCCAAGCGGTCTCTGCAGGTCTCACTGCTCATTTCCTTCAGCAGCATCGACTGCTGCTAGCCAGCGCGCTCACAGGTGACTCTCTAACAAGCAGCTGACTGAAGCCTTAAGCTTCACTGAACTCCCACCCATAAGCAAAACTGCAACTAACTTTACATCTTCTGAACGTTCAGGCACAGGCCATTTGAAAGCAGTGTGCCTGTCCCTCAATCCCCTGGGCTCCACCGACTTTGAGCTGGTGTTAAAGACTCTGCCCCTCCACTGCCTCCCACACGTGGACCTGTCAGCTGTCTGCAGAGGGCCTGCTGATTACCCGGCACTGGAACACCTCGCCAAAGTCCTGTCACAGGTGTGCACGCAAAAATCATGCAATGTCATTTATTGTCGAAAGATATAATTGTGCAATCAGGTTAAGACTTTTGTGTTTTTGCAGGACGAGTGCTCTCTGACCCACCTCAGCCTGGCTGCAAATGGGCTGACAGACAGCAGTGTAGCTACCTTGGCGAGGTGTGTGTGTGTGTGTGAGGGCGTCATTTCTACGGCTCAGTTATTACTCATGTTAGTGGGGCTTTGCCTTTGTTTAAATTGTCACTCTTTACTGGCCTGTTGGACTTTTTCTTATTATTTCACAGGTGCCTCTCGTCGTGTCCCACACTGGTGAGTCTGAATCTGTCAGGAAATCCGTCTGTTACATCAGTGGGACTTCACAACATCCTGGCGTCTGTCAGAGAGGCCCGTCGACCACTGACACTTCTAAACCTCGAAGGTATGTCTGAACTTGGAGATACTCCATGGAGTTCCTTTTTTTTTCTAAAGCTATTCTTAGATTCACCGTTTCACACTAATTCACAATTTGGATTTCTTTGATGTTTTTATCACCTGTGCAAAGTTGTACTTGGCAACAGTTTCTTTCTTGCTATCAGTGCGTTTCCTTTTGACGCATTTCTAAGTTTGAACATTTAGTATGTATGCACAGAGGTGTTACATGATGATTACACACACAGACATTACAATATAGAAGTGTGGTTTAAAGATTTAAAAAAAAAAAGATTAGCTGTGAATTAATTTTCCATTTTATGGAGCAGAAAACATTGCTGAACGCTAGCTAACAGGCTACATTTGGATGTCAAATATTTATAGGGGGGAAAATGGAAATTATGGATATGAAATAAAATGATTCTTTGTTGCTTAACCTGCAGGTTGTCAGGTCTCTGGCCCCTGGGAGAGTCAAGACCTGGACAGTTTGTCAGAGCTGGTCCAGGATATCCGTCTTTGCTCTCAGACCCTCAACAAGCTGGACCGACAGACCTTGAAGCAGAGCTGGGACAGGACTCAGTCACACGGACACTTTCTCGACCGAAACTCCAAGTGCCTCCTCTCTGCCACCTCTACTTGAGGGTGGCAGGTGTGTTCATAATAAATAATTAATAATGAATTATTAATTTCCTAATAATTCATAATAAAAGTGGTCATTTTTATAAACATTTTGTTTAATGAGGCTACACCAAAAAGAAACAAGATAAAAACAAAATAAAGTGACATGGCGTCCACCGACAGTCTGTGGATAGCTTGTGTTTTATGCATTTTTGTCTGCCTTATTTATACATGTAAAGCTCTGTATCTGTATAAAGAGTTTGTGTTAGTGTGTGAGAGGTTTTGTGTCACAATGGTCCTGTTTTGTAGGATTTGATTTAAAAAAACAAACATAATTAAAGTAACCAACGATGCTATACGTTGACATCGTTCTTTCACTGTAAGACAAAGCAGGCTATGGTGAATAATCACAGCGATTTTCAGCTCTGAAGAAATCTATCTAGGAGCTATGACAGTGTAAAGACACCCTGCAATTTTAAATGTGTGGCGACATTTGAATGAGGCGCGTACCAGTAGAGGGAGCCAACGCACCACGAATGGTACACAGCCACAGATGCGCTTTGTGCAATGTATTTGTGACATGCAGGAGTGTCCGCAAAGAAATGTGGATAAGTTGTAAATCAAAAGCTAAAGAGCTCATTCTTGCACTGTTTTGATCAGAACACACGTGGGAATGTTCAAGTGTTGAGAATTTGTAATTATAAAGTGAATTAGGGAACGATATTAGATACTGCCACTGGCTAGATTTCAACCTGGGTCTCTCGCTCCCAAAGCGCGTTCTCTACGCCGCGGCCTGCCCTATAATATATTTCAAGCGTTTACCACAACTGAGAGGTGAAAACTGCCGTTTCTTCGTCTTACAAAATGTTCTGTAACTCCAAAAGTACACGGACTGTCGACATCATTCTTTCACTGTAACAATCAGCAGGCTTTAATAAAAAAGGAAAAAAAAAAATCAAGGCGGTTTTCAGGTCTCTAAAGAAAAATACATCTAGGAGATATGAGGAGTTGAAAACGCCTCTGTTACAGAATTTCAGCTGTCATTTTCACTCAAGTCTCCATAGACTTTGAATGTGGACATTTTTTAACTGTGTTGCTTCGAGGCCATTTGCGAGAAAACGGCAACTCCTACAATAATGACAGTGCCATTTTGTTAAAGGCAAGAAAAATACCTACATTTTGATGTATAATTTGTGTTAATGAAGGCAAAATTGAGCGTTTGTTCGGACATGAAGAAGAGATTGAGAAAGCGACAATGCATGGTGTGTTTGGCGTCCATAGCAACCATAACAACCAATATTGATTGATGGAAGAGATTTTGAGACAGGGGTAAAAAAATAAAAAAAAAAAGGCAGAGAGAGCCCATTCTGTAGGCTCGCCTGTAGGCTTCTAGCAAGCGTAGCAAGTGAATTTCAGAGCCAGGGATTTTTTTTTTTTTTTGTCCCCAACATATGGTCCGCATGGGATTCGAACCACTGCCCTCTGTCCTCAATCTCTGCCATAGGGCCTGTCACGTTCCCATGAGCCACTCGGCGGCCCGGAATGACAGGGCAAAAGTGCTATATTTAAAGTGCACACCTGCGCAGCCGCACCCCAATTTTCGGCTCTTTTTCATTAGCTGGACACCAGGCCTTATCTAGTCAGCCGTTCCAACCACATCCCTGCCAATGTGTGCCTACGTCAAGCCGCATACAAGTGTAACGCTCACAATTTTCTGCTATCACTCTAAGGCAACTTAAGTGTTAGTGACGTCACACCTATGCGCCACTGCCCTCTGTGGAGAATGGGAGAAATGTGCTTGCACCTCAACCTATGGACTCAGACGGACATTCAATCATCATCTTCCTCACTCAAGGTAACCTTATGGCTTGTAGGAACACTGCACGTGTATGATAAGACTGTAGCCGTTCAACCGGCCCTCGTAAGGTTGCTGAAGACAGTGAACACCGTGGAATTCTCAGTATCACTGTGGCCCTGGGTTTTTCCACTGTCCTGCTAAGTGCTTATGTAATTGTAACCAACATAGGAGAGAGACGTAACATCGTGGAAGAGACATACAGTGAGTAAAAACGATCTAAATGCATTTAGAATATATTTAGAACTACAAATTACACTTTTCTTAGCAATTATTGTTTTTTATGTCAAGCTTCAAGCTAGCTTCTTTATTGGGGCTTGGGACCAGCAAAAGTGACCCGAAATTTGGTCTTTAAGTCTGGTCATTAGCGTGTCTGGACCCAAACTACACTGCAGGTCCCAAAGTCAAATGATCACTGAGAGTTAAAAATCTGTCTGAAGTTAGAAGTTAGCAGAGAGTTAGCTCACTAGTTTCCGTCTAAATATAATATACCAGGTTCTGACTGAGGGATTTCTAAAACAAATTAAAAGGCACAGCTCTGCTATCACTTCTGACATACATGAAGACAGGAAAGTAAGCAGCAGTGATGTTTGTAGGGTTACTGAAGTTTGGCTAGCTGGTATATAGTGATGTGCTATGTGACTAGCGAAACAGCTATGTTAGCATAACATTAACACAGTGATGAAGGGGAACTTTTTTCCACTGGATAAGAATTAAGGTGAGGGTTCCCGATGGTTAGGGACAAATGCAGTGGCATGGCAGGATGCTGTAAACGGACCAAACTTCAGTCAAGAGAACAACTGAGATAATCCATCCACATACAGGTTAGTCATTAATGTGCTGCTGCATTGCCTGGGCTGTAGTTACATGGTAAGGTTTTAAAAACTGAGCTTTAAAATGAATAGTTGTAATAAAAACTGAGAGAGGCCGACAGTGATCACTTACTTTTTGTAAGGGGCTTGTTGAGATTAAATAGAACAAGTTACAAAGCATTAAAACATGTTAAAAACACAACAGCCTTATTAAACGCAGAGTAGTTTGGGCCCAGAAGTAGGATTGATCACGTCATCACTTAAAGACCGGATAGACACACGGTGGAGTTACTCATGTTTACTGTTGTTGCCACTTTCTAAATGTAGCAGGATGAATATTATATGTACTGGTTGATCCCACTTTTAGTCAGGCGCATTTTGAGGAGAACTAACTTTTCTTGTTATCAAATTATCAGTATCTTTGGAAACATTTAATACATCGTGATGGTTTAAATGCTCAGTCGTTTTCTGTTATAGAATTCATATTCATAATAATATTTAGACAGCGGCACTATAGGTGTTTGCAGTTTTTGCAGTTTTACAAGCCGTCACGGTAAAAATATGGAATTAAATGTCACTAATGGGCTCTTTTCAAAAACATCAGCATCTCTGTCACACTGATTTTGATTAACTGACTTATTTTATTGTAATCAAACCTATTTTGATATTGTTGTCTTTTTTTTCCTTTAGCGAGGTGGTTTCCTTCCAATTGTTGCAGGACCAGTATGTCTGTCAGCTCCAGGTAGAGCTCCAGTGACCAGGAAGACCTCAGCATTCGCCAATTCCTGCTGAATTACCGCAAACAGAAAGAACTGGCAGAGGGCATTGGAATAGAGGATGATTATAACACTGAAGACCAAGGTAATAGGTCTGTCTAAGGGCCAGTGGAATATAAGCTATAGGTTGTAGTGGTGATTATTTTAGATTCAGAGTGTAGAGGAGATGGATCATTGTAATTAAGAGTCATAGAAATCTGAACCTCACTGCTAAACTGGCAGTCTAACTGTACATGTGCTCCATTGCAGAAGTCCCTCCCACTGAGTGTGAGGATGTGGAAGATACTGGTAGTCCTGATGTGAAAGCAGAGCTTCCCTCCCACCTCAGCATCACTAAGGATGTTATGGAGCGCTGCATTCATCTGCTGTCTGATCCCAGCCTCAGGCTCCGACTCAAGGTACTGTATCAGTAGTTTTACGTAGAGTCAACTGTTGGACTAATAACAAAAATAATCATTCTTGTGAAGGTAGGACCGCCAGTGTTGGTACAATTCATCCTGTCAGAACTGTGTGGATGACTGTTCAGTGGTGTAATGCTCATCAAGGAAAAACATTCAGTCTGGTCCAGGAGTGAAACAGAAATAAGTCTGCGCTGAAGTCGTGCCTGCTCAGGAGTTTGGGCTCTCAATGAAGACCTCAGTAATTAGTTTCAGCTCACATATAATCAGGATCAAAACAGAGATAATTGTTAGGTGTGTTGTGCGTCTTTGTCTTTAGGTACTAGACGTGCTGGAGTTGTGCGTTCAGGTGCTGAGTGAGAGGGAAAATGAACTGCTGCCTATGGCTCATCGCTGCTGGCCAGCACTCCTGCAGAGACTCACAACTGATGACCCATTAGCAGTCCTCAGAGCCTTCAGGGTAAGTAAAACAAACCTCTCTTTTCATTATGTGAGTCAAAATTATTCAAGTCGTCTTTAGTTTTAAACTCTTAATAGTGAAAGAATGAAAGATGCTGCCCAACAACAGGCTTATTTCATTCAGAAATAGTTCTATTATTTACTGGACAGGCACAATTAGTGTTGGTAAGCTTTAACGTTCTAACCTGTCAAAACACACGTCTACTTTTTATACTTTTTATACACTGTTTGATCAGCGGACATCAGAGCAACTGGCATGTCACTTTTTAACACTGGTAGATTATTTCAGCAAAAGAAGTTAAAACATTGCTCTGATTCTATATTGACTTGTAACACAACAACATGATCTACAGATATTGTCTCAGAGTGTCTTTAAAATTCCACACGTGAAGCTGTTAAAGCCACAGCACATGATCCTAATTTACGATTAAAAACTGGCCACGTGGAATATTTAAGAAGAACGGGCTCTTTCTCGTCACACAACCTCACAGAGAATTGCAATCAAACTGCGCAGTTCAGCAGCTGAAGCGCTGCACATAGTCAGGCCCATAAATAGTGGAAGAGTGGATGTCTGAAATCCAGGGATGTGCAAACAGCCTGCTGTGAAATCCTCCCTGAACCACCTCAGCAGTTTTACTGAGCTCATTAGGAGTTAGCAGAGGTTAAGTCCAGGCTTGGTCTACTTTTTATACTCTTTCATCTTTTTCCTAGTTCCTCTTCTTTCCCTCCTCCCTTCTTATCTTTACCCCATATTTTTGGAACCAGGATCATATTTTTAAAGGATTTGTTCTTTTGGTGTAGATAGTTCAGGAAGTTAACTCAACCAAGCAGTCTTTGGGTTTCGGCTAAGTAATTCAATTCAATTCAATTCAATTTTATTTATATAGCGCCAAATCACAACATAAGTCGCCTCAAGGCGCTTCATAGATACAGAGAAAAACCCAACAATCATATGACCCCCTATGAGCAAGCACTTTGGCAACAGTGGGAAGGAAAAACTCCCTTTTAACAGGAAGAAACCTCCGGCAGAACCAGGCTCAGGGAGGGGCGGCCATTTGCTGCGACCGGTTGGGGTGAGAGAAGGAAGACAGGATAAAAGACATGCTGTGGAAGAGAGACAGAGGTTAATAACAGATATGATTCAATGCAGAGAGGTCTGTTAACACATAGTGAGTGAGAAAGGTGACTGGAAAGGAAAAACTCAATGCATCATGGGAATCCCCCAGCAGCCTACGTCTATTGCAGCATAACTAAGGGAGGATTCAGGGTCACCTGGTCCAGCCCTAACTATATGCTTTAGCAAAAAGGAAAGTTTTAAGCCTAATCTTGAAAGTAGAGATAGTGTCTGTCTCCTGAATCCAAACTGGAAGCTGGTTCCACAGAAGAGGGGCCTGAAAACTGAAGGCTCTCCCTCCCATTCTACTTTTAAATACTCTAGGAACAACAAGTAGGCCTGCAGAGCGAGAGCGAAGTGCTCTAATAGGGTGATATGGTACTACAAGGTCATTAAGATAAGATGGGGCCTGATTATTTAAGACCTTGTATGTGAGGAGCAGGATTTTGAATTCAATTCTGGATTTAACAGGAAGCCAATGAAGGGAAGCCAAAACAGGAGAAATATGCTCTCTCTTTCTAGTCCCTGTCAGTACTCTTGCTGCAGCATTTTGGATTAGCTGAAGGCTTTTTGAACATCCTGATAATAATGAATTACAGTAGTCCAGCCTGAAAGTAATAAATGCATGAACTAGTTTTTCAGCGTCACTCTGAGACAGGATATTTCAAATTTTAGAGATGTTGCGCAAATGGAAGAACGCAGTCTTACATATTTGTTTAATATGTGCATTGAAGGACATGTCCTGGTCAAAAATGACTCCAAGGTTCCTCACAGTGTTACTGGAGGCCAAGGTAATGCCATCCAGAGTAAGAATCTGGTTAGATACCATATTTCTAAGATTTTCAGGGCCGAGTACAATAACCTCAGTTTTATCTGAATTAAGAAGCAGAAAGTTAGCGGCCATCCAGGTCTTTATGTCTTTAAGACATTCCTGCAGTTTAACTAATTGGTGTGTGTTATCTGGCTTCATGGACAGATAGAGCTGGGTGTCATCTGCATAGCAGTGAAAATGTATGCTATGTCTTCTTGTCATGATCCTGGGTCCTTTTGACCCAGCGTTTTGTGTTTTCTCTTCGCGATTTTGGTTCTGTTCTCTAATTGGTGTTTACCCTGTTCCCCCCCCGTGTGTTCCTGTTTTATTGTGAAGGTCTGCGTCTTATGTGAGTGTTTTCAGTTTGCCTCCCTGGTCTCGTCATGTTAATCACTCCCAGCTGTGTCTCCCACCTGTGTGTAATCTCCCTGTGTTCTGAGTGTATTTAAGTTGTATTTTCTGTCTTAGTAATCGCTGGTTCGTCTGTGTTGTTTCCCCTCGGTCTCCCTGCGTCTCCCCGTATGTATTTCCCCGGACCTCCCTGCATCTTCGTTTCTGGTTTGTCTTATTAGTTTACCCAGTTTAGGTTTCTAGTTTCATGTTTTGCCACCCTTGCTGTTTGTATTGACCCACTATCATAAATAAACACCCACCTGCACCAGAACTGCCGTCCTTTTGGTCCTACTACAAATCCACACGGCTTGCCCCGCAAACCGTGACACTTCTAATGATGCTGCCTAAGGGAAGCATGTATAATGTAAACAGAATTGGTCCTAGCACTGAACCCTGTGGAACTCCATAATTAACCTCAGTGTGTGAAGAGGACTCTCCATTTACATGAACAAATTGGAGTCTATTAGATAGATATGATACAAACCACTGCAGTGCAGTACCTGTAATACCTACAGCATGTTCTAATCGCTCTAATAGGATATTATGGTCAACAGTATCGAATGCTGCGCTAAGGTCTAGCAGGACAAGCACAGAGATGAGTCCACTGTCAGAGGCCATAAGAAGATCATTTGTAACCTTCACTAAAGCTGTTTCTGTGCTGTGATGAGCTCTGAAACCTGACTGAAACTCTTCAAATAAACCATTCCTCTGCAGATGATCTGTTAGCTGTTTGACAACTACTCTTTCAAGGATTTTTGATATGAAAGGAAGGTTGGAGATTGGCCTATAATTAGCTAAGACTGCTGGGTCTAGAGATGGCTTTTTGAGTAAAGGTTTAACTACAGCTAGCTTGAAGGCCTGTGGTACATAGCCGATCATTAGAGATAGGTTGGTCATATTTAAGATCGAAGAATTAATTAATGGCAGGACTTCTTTGAGCAGTTTTGTAGGAAGTACTGTTTAGAATACCAGAATAGGGAGGATGGTGTAGGTTTAAGTTTATTAGATTGATACATATGTACCAACAAGACAGTGTACATCACTGTCACAACGACGTTTGTTTTCATTCAAAGGCTTTATGGTTTTTCCTATAATACCTGGTGGGCCGGTCTCTAGTCAAAATGCCCGGGCTGATTTTTTTGTCCCAGTCCAGCCCTGATCATGAGAGATGTCATGCTTTGACTCTGTGTTTTACTTGCATCTATTTGAAAGAGTGAGTGTAAACACAAAAAATATTTTATTTTATGTGCTGGAATGTGCAGAAAATAGGTTTAAATGTTAAACTAATTTATTCAAGTCAGAGAATGTTGCATATAATTAAATTTTTGCTTGATGCATAAAGTTAAAAGATTAAAACTAATAAAACAAGTTTTAAAAAGAGACCTTTCCATTTGATTACATTTTGTATGATGGATTATGCAGAAAAAGTAGAATTGGGCTGAAAGATCTATCACTTTATCACCGCTTCAGGTTGTAAATCGTGCTTTTAAAAAGTAACTAAGTAACTAAGTAATTAATTACTTTTGAAAATAAGTAATCAGTAAAGTAACGGGATTACTTTTTTGGGGAAGTAATCAGTAATTAGTTACTGATTACTTTTTTCAAGTAACTTGACCAACACTGTTCAAATCTGGAGGCACTTGAGTCAGTGAGGGACAGAAGGTCAGTGAACAAACTGTACAGACTAAAGTCAAAATGTGGACAATAAAGCTGTTGTTTCAAGTCTAACAACTGACACAGCTAATATATCCTCTAGTGTTGAGTGATACAACATACATTCTGTTTTCTTTGTGAGGTTGTAATCATCAGTATTGTTGCGTCTGTCCTTTGCCCAGTTATTAAATTTTGTAGTGATAAGAATTTAAAGTCCTTTACTGAGGTGCTCTGTTGGGTCTGTTCAGATGCATATTCAGGAAGGATTTTTCAACAACTTGTTCCCATTATGATCAATTCAGACCAATTTAAAGTTTTTTATATAACCTAAAAACTGTCTATTCCTACGATTAGAACCCAAAACAGTTTCAACATCTTACCAAGAGTGAAGAGTTCAGCTGTTGAGCGGCTCATCCCACCATCACGGATCCCCACTCTGCCTAAACACACTGGTCCTACCCCATCAGGCTGGATGCCTACTGCGGGATCTGCCCGAATTCGTCTCTGCCCTACATGATCTGCAGCTCCCGACACGACATCCTGATTTACACTGATGTAACCAATAGCAACCAGAAATTAACGCTGATATGGAAAATGGAGGGTGACATTCGGGCTCTAGAGAAGGACGTGAGGCAGTACCTGAAGGAGGTGATGGGGGAAAGAGCTGCTTACACAGGTCAATGTGATCACCATGACCGTGAAGGTCAAAGGTCACTTCGATATGAGCTGAAGGACTGGCTGGTCAGCAAAGGTTTCTGACTGAAAGAGCTTGAAGTGCTGGCATCGACCTGCTGAAGGGACAGAGAGCGGTGGAGGAGGACTGCTGACCTGTGCCAACTTAATGAACTCTTTGACAGCAGTGAGATGTGATGTGACCACTGACTGTAAAATGATGCAGGTCAGGTTAAGTAATCATCATTAAACGTAGAAGCATAGCAACTGCCTGTTTATTGTCACCCATGATTTCTCCAAAAAAATAGGTAAAAAATCTCGACTCACCGTTTTTAGATTCTTCAGACTGAGTTGCAATTTGAGTATCCACATTATTATTGACAATATACACATTAGGACATTCATTACTGCAACAGTGTGCAACAACATTACAATGATCTGCTTTATGTCATGTAGGTCCTTTAACACTGACACTTTTCTGTGGAGGTCAATGTGTAGAAATGCTACAGGTGGGCTGTTTGTTTGTTTGTTCTTTAGTTAGTGTGGCCAACAAGATGACGTTAGACGTCAGTGATATGAGTGTGACAAACGCTTTCAGCCTTAAAGGGTCCAAAAACATTTATTACTGATGAAATTCACAAATCTCTACATTCACACTGGGTGCAGCATGCAACAATAAAAACATTTCAAAATAAAACCACAGCAGGTTGTGATGGAACTTACACATGATATAAAATATTACACATGATGAAGTAGATTTCTTTAAGAAAAAAAGATAATTTAAACAAGTATTTTAAGCACTTTGGCAGAATTGGCTTTTACATGTGATATATTTCACAATGTTTAATAAGCTTCATACAGTTAAGCACAATCACTGCATGACAGAAACACAAGCTTAATCTCTCTTAATAATAATAGTGTACAGCTACGCTGCTTATTAAATAAAAACAAACAGGTTACAATGCTTTTATTTTTATTTTAGTAGAGACTCAAAACTTAGAACAGACAGCTGCTGGGGTTTGGAAAAGTACTGAACAAATATTTTAAATATACTTTAATCGTTTCTGGAGCAGCCTTTGGGATCGCCAAAGGCTCTCATTGTCACCAGCTAGTGACACTAGCTGGTCATAAGGTGTTACCCAGTCAGCCGTGCCAACCACAACCCTGGCAATGTGTGTCTGCTACCAGCTTCTCAGTAAGGAAAATCGGTATTGACTTTCCGAAAAGTCATTAAAAGTGGCTAAATGACGTCATCGACTAATTTGCAGAATTCGTCAGATTATGTAAACTGTAGGAGAGAGAAATAACATCGTGGAAGTGAAATAAAGTGAGTAAACACCCTTAGATGATTATATTTAGTTGCAGGGTGTGCATCATTGGTTTTGCCCAGCGGGATTTGTGGGACGTCTTCGTTGTCATGGCTACCGAGGACCGCTTGGATCAAGCTGGCCATGAATGGTTATGAATGGGTTCAGTTTATCCTTTCTCCATTGTCCAGTGCCATTTCTATAGCACGTTTAAAGGCGACACAGCTGACCAAAGGGCTTTACAAGTTAGCTCATGCACACATATAAAATTGAATGAAATGAAATTTGATTTATTAGCTGTAATCTTTTAACTTTATGTACACTGCATCATCATCATTGCATCAAGCAGCAAAAATGAAATCTTTTATGTGGCAATGCCGGCTCCTGTACTGTACTCCTGTAAATCCCAATCAACATACCATATTTATACAATTTTCATGTATTTTCTTAGTGGCTCCTTGGTGGAGGAGACACCCATCCTTAGGGCTTCCAAAGCTAGTATACTGTTACTGCTGGTCCCAAGCCTGGCCAAGAAGGTCACACTGCTCTTGACGAAGGCGGTTGCACTTTTCTCCTCTCCTCCTCTCCCTTAGTTTCACTGCTTAGCCTCTTATGTCCTTGTCTAGTCTCGTGTTTTTTGTATTACTTTTCCCTGGAACACTCTCTCACAGTCTGTTCTCTAAAACCTAAAAAAGGAATTATGAATTGGATCAACTGGTCCCTGAATGCAATTGACACCCCTTTCTCAATGAGAAGTTTGGGCTTGGGTGAGCCTGAGTGTTGAAGATATCTACCTATTCGGAACCATGGTAACAGGGTTCTGGCTGATCGGAGCTGGCTTGGCCCTGACTTATCGAAGAATTAAGAAAGCGGAATCGGCTGTTCAAACCCCCACAAGGCTGCCCGCCGGGATTGGAACGATGGGAAGAGGCGTGAGTTTCTCAAAATGGGCTCATTGAGTGCAGCACGGATAAGATCTTGGAAAGGCAACGGCTGCTGTGAATACTCAGAATAAGATCTCTGAGTGCAGACTGGATTACATCTCGGAAGGGCTAGCTCGGAATAACATCTCCGAGCGCAAATTGGATGACATCTCGGGGAGGCACACTGTCGTGAGTTCTCAGAATCGGCTCCTTGAGCACAAGAATGACAACATCACAGAACGCAAGTATGGCGAAGCTCGCGGCTCTCCAACGGGAGATTGAGAGATCAGTGTTGGACTGTAGAACTGCTTTGAAATTCATATGAGCTGTTCGCACTAAAGTAAAAAGCACCATCACCTCATGCGGATACCCTCTCGGCGCCAGCTGCGGTAGCAAGGCTGGAGCCGAACAACAACACCCTGATAACGTCTGTGTTTAGACTGTTCCTTCCCATTCCATGCAAGGCCACCTGGGTTGGCTGGAAGACTGTTTACTTAGCCTAGCAGGGCGAAGGACTGTCTCAGCTGAACTGGACACACACACACTCATCCCCCCTCCCTTTCCAAACGCCTTCAACGCTTATTCCCTTCCGATGCTGACGGTGGATCAAGGAGACCAGCGCACAGGCTGCAGGCCCGGATGTACTGTCTAAATCGGCTGTCTCTCACCCTTTGCCCACCCCTGTTGCTTGTCATGTGTTTCTTTGGTGTATTAAGAGTTTTTTCATGTGCTATGTGCAGAGGTGTTTTTTTTCTGTTCTCAAACTGATCTCCCTGTTGGAGCTCAGTCTGGGGGGAGTTATTTTTTTCTCCTTATCTTTCCTCATGTGGTGCATTTTCCATTGTTATACCTCTCTGACCTGTCTTCCCCATGTGATGTTTTGTGTAATGTATGTATGGTCGGAGGGTAAGATGGTGCCGCCATTGCGTGCAATAGGTCGGCAGCCTTATGAAATTTCCCCTTGTGAGACTAATAAAGGTATATCAAATCAAATCATATGATGTAAAAATGTGTGTGAATTCATCTGCTGAGATTCCCTCCTCAGGAAAATAAGGAAAGAGACAAATGTCAGATACTTTCGTTTTTGTTTTCTCTTTTTAATCAAACATAACTCAGTAGAGCTCCATTTTCATCTAATGTTAATGTACAGCAAGTACTAATTGTGGGCTAGCAGAAGCTAGGAGGTTAGATAATGAAGGTGATGACTAAGTAACATTTTGTAAATTACAGAGTAGCTCTTAATTCCACAGAGCTAGGTGATCAACTATTTGGCACAGCTGACAGATTTCTTTCAGTTAATTGACCTGTTGAAGTCGTGGTTCAATAAGTTGTCCGTTTGTGAGAAGAGTCAATTTCATCAAGCAGCAGCTCATTAGCTGACTGGCTGGTTAACTGTCTCAGTAACGGAGCCAAACTCCTCCTTGAGCAGTTTGAACACGTTGTCCGAGAACTCGTCTCTCGGCCTGCCCGTGCCGTTCAGCTGCACCGGCAGGAGGTCGGGGTGGTGTGGGATGTAAGAGGATGGGCAGTGCAGCTCATTTAGAGTAAACCAGAAGGTGTCCGGATCCACCTGGATTAAGTGTCGGAACACACTGTGCAGGAAAGGGAAAAAACATGGGAACAGGATTAGCTCTGAGCTGTGTGTTCACTTTGTACGTAATATCTATTGTATGGAAAACACCTTCCTATAATCCAAAGTGACAGACTGAACGAGTTTTGCTGGCTTTAACATGCAAACCAACAGTTTAACTATAAGCTCATTAACTCAACACTGCTTTTCTCTTCAGCTTTGTTTTTTAAATCACCTCCAAGCAGGAAAACACTTAAATATATTAAAGCGTGTGTTTTTACTTGTGGCTGCTATGTTGCTACCCAAACACTTAGATCAATAATTCAGAAGTGAGTTATTAAAGGCTGCTTGCATACTGCATTCTGAGCTATTTATTTATTTATTTGCTTTTTTTTATTCACAACTTCCATCTGTCCTTTACATTACTGTAGGTCTCACAGTGCACACTTTTTGCATCAGATGCCAGTGTAAAGGTGAAACGAGTTCCCTTTCAGATTCGTACACACAGTATTGGGAGATCACGGCCCTACGTGTCCTGAAGACACTTCTATTCACGCCTGTACAGCAACTGACCTGTGATGATATGCCACATATAAACTCATCACAGTCATTCTCACTTTTTATCCTCTTTACCTGGCTAGGAACACTTTTGCCAAGTTGGGATTGCTAGCTATTGTAAGTTAGCACTGTTGTGTGCCAACCTGAAGTTAGCTTAGCCGCTCCTATTGGTTTTAGCCACAACTGCAGAACTACATCTGCGTATTTCTGGAACTTCTTTCTCAAGGGACAAAATGAGTGAGGGTGATATTTAAATCAGGCCCACAAACTGATTTACTAAAGTTTGCAGCAAAGGGTTAAAAGTCTTATATTACAGGTAATATACTTTAAAGTCACAAATACTGGTGTCTTTACCCAGAACATGCAGGAACCTGATTATTCCTGAGGTATTCCATTCTCAGGTCCCATGTTCCTCTCCTTCAGGAAACAAAAGCTATAGCCACAGTGCTTTGTTTCATATTCAGTGTTCAAAGACAAGAATGACTCCTGAAGTCCTATTTTGTTGTGTAACACCCAGCACCTCTCCAAATATGATGTTGAGCATTCAATTTAAATTCAGATTTTACTAATAAATCATGTTACGTGGCTGTTAATGACCAACATGGCAATACAATGTCAACTGGATGGTACAGTTTTCATTTATGGCATTCTGTCTGTGTGTAACACTCAAACACATTAGTAACTAAATGAAGGATTTAGTTACTTTCCAAGACTACAGCGGTCCTTAATAAAGACTTACTTTAAACAGGCTTCTTGCAGTCTGATGGGTTGTCTGGAGCTCAGGTAGGGTAGACAGGCTTCACAAACCACATCTAGGTCTGCTTCAGCTGAGAAAACCAAACACAGGACATTTTTACTATATTTTATTCATATAACAATTGTAATACTTTTATATTTTATCCAGAAATTTCAACAGAAATCGACTTGTAAAAGAAAATAAAAAAGAATGAAATGGATCAAAGCCAAGTTAATTTCATTGATTAATCACAGCAGCAGAATACAGTTTGAGCTCGGTGGCTGGTCTTCGGGTGGATCACTCCCTGCAAATATGTTACTCATGAACCTCCAGGAGCACACAGGTGGATGCTGGGGTGGTGGATGGGCTGAAACAGCAGGCAGTGGTGCAGTAGGATGTGAGGTAAGTGGGGCACGTTACATGTGCAGCTCCAGGCTTCACTACATACATGGGTACTGTTGTTGAGTATAAAAAGTAGGCCAAGCCTGGACTTTACCTCTGATAACTAATGAGCTCAGTAAAACTGCTGAGGTGGTTCGGGGAGGATTTCACAGCAGTTTTGAGAGGTCAGAACGTTAAAGCTTACCAACAATAATTCTGCCTGTCCAGGTGAGCATTTATTCTTGAAATTGCCCCCTCCCACTACATACCACGTCTCCCTCACCACTGCTGGTTAATCTCCTTTTTAAAACCATCTTTGTCCCACCCCCTGTGACCTGAAGACCATACTGAAACCGACTTCAAAGAATAATCACAAAGAGCATCTCAAACACACAACGTGTATCGTGCCTGTTTGTCTGCACACTACACTGTATGAGAGTTTGCAGTACAAAAAGTGCTGTAAGCTATTTTAAAGGAACAGTTTCACAAACAACCTGATATCTTACAATTGTCTTTACACTGCAGTCCTTGTCACTGTTAGATGTAACGCTGGCTCTGGAAAGGCTGCAGACAGCTCTGTCACCTTTGTGACTCTTTTCCTCTGTCAGCGATGAACCTCAGTGGGAGGGTGTGACATTTGTGATGTTCACTCTGTCACTCAGTTCACCTCCACACTGCGCAGGTGACCAAAAATCACACAAGCAGCTCATAATTGCATAATTGGTAATGTAATGGCAGAAGCCTGCAGGCCTTGAATATTTTCAACATGCTAATGGAAGTATGTTGAGCACAAAGTAAACAAAAACAACAACTTCTCTGATCTTATCAATTAAATGGCCTCCTTCGCTGTCACCTCATGATTCGCTGATTGAACAATCACGTTTCTCAGTTGGGTATAAGAAGAGCTGCTTGCAGTCGTAGCTGTGTGTGCAGTTTGGACCTGAGCAGCATCCTGCTGGCACAGCTGGCTGTGGTCCGTATCATCAAAGTCATGGTTAACATATGTTGAATGACAGAGCTGCCACAGTGAAGAGGCATTTTTAGGAACAACATCACTGTCATGCGTTTAGGATGTCAAACTGTTTAAGGTTTGTATAATAAAGCAGAGATGCCCTGATTTATGCTGTGATACCAATGGTTGATTTTCATTGTTATACGAGACTGCCACCTGGTGGTGAAGGAGCTTCAATAAATTCTTTGGCTTTTTCTGACGACGCATCTCCCCACACACAGCTTTAATGTCAAATCAGGCTAACAACCTAATTTGTTAACCTCAGTATAGAGACATCTTCATCTCTGTACTAAAGTACAGACACAAACTTGTATTGCTGTTGTCTCACTCACAGGAAGAAAGCTGACTATAACTCATTCATTTATAAATCATAAAGTTGATTCCTACAAGAAAGTTACAGCCCTGTGATCAAATAGGCTTCAATAAGATAGATAACATGTATTTACCCAAAATAAATATGGGATCAAAACAGCACAGAGAAAAAGTAAAGTATTGAACAGGGGGCATTTAACAGTAGGCCAAAAAAATCCTGGTAGCTCTTTGCTCTCGTTGTGTTCAGTTAAATATTACAGCTGAAAAGAGGTTAGATAAAGATAAGATAAGAGGTCATCTGTCTTCAATGTATTTTTACATAAATGGGCTTCATGTTGCACCAATCTCCATAAAGTGAGGCGTCATACTAAGAATAGTTGTCTTGCTCTGATTTGTCCATGTTGTGGCTGCTTTGATCATTGCCAGATCCCAAGTACAGTTCTACAGGATGATGCACTATGTTGTGTCTTGGTGAAACTGTGCTGTTTGTGAGCACTGTGTCTCTATTCTCTTACCCAGATCCAGTCTCTGGCACAGTGAGCCCAGCCCCTGCAATACAGCCAGCTGCAGTTTGTAGGCCAGGGTGTGTGTGTAGACAGGCCCAGACTTGGCGCTGATCGGAGCCTGCCGTGCCAGAGAGGCGCTCAGCTTGGGCAGAACCTCTTTAGAAACCCTCCTCCTCAGAAAGTCCCCACATGTTTCACCCAGCACGCACAGCACCTGGAATGAAATGTACAAAAATGTAATGTACAAAAGCAGCAAGCTGTCAAAATTCAATAAAACCTTCCCGTTGTATACTCCTGGATGAATTATATCATTTACAAAACTCGTATATATCCCAAAGCTGATGAAACAATTTCCCAGCAGCAGCTCTGAGTGAATAAATGACTGTTTACAGACTTAACGTGTTTGAATTTGTCAGTTCATCAATGAAAACATGAATAACAAATTCAAAAATAGTCCAGCTGATGACAGGAGCTGACGAGTAGCCCAATTTACACCGACAAGCAGCCTCTAAGAAGGCATCCACACTGTGATTTTTCTGTGCTGATAGAAGAAATGTTAATTTAAAGAGTCTTCACATTACAACCCAAAAAAGTAAATAATATAACTATTTCTGAATGAAATAAGCCTGTTGTTGGGCAGCATCTTTCATTCTTTCACTACTAAGAGTTTAAAACTAAAGACGACTTGAATAATTTTGACTCACATAATGAAAAGAGAGGTTTGTTTTACTTACCCTGAAGGCTCTGAGGACTGCTAATGGGTCATCAGTTGTGAGTCTCTGCAGGAGTGCTGGCCAGCAGCGATGAGCCATAGGCAGCAGTTCATTTTCCCTCTCACTCAGCACCTGAACGCACAACTCCAGCACGTCCAGTACCTAAAGACAAAGACGCACAACACACCTAACAATTATCTCTGTTTTGATCCTGATTATATGTGAGCTGAAACTAATTACTGAGGTCTTCATTGAGAGCCCAAACTCCTGAGCAGGCACGACTTCAGCGCAGACTTATTTCTGTTTCACTCCTGGACCAGACTGAATGTTTTTCCTTGATGAGCATTACACCACTGAACAGTCATCCACACAGTTCTGACAGGATGAATTGTACCAACACTGGCGGTCCTACCTTCACAAGAATGATTATTTTTGTTATTAGTCCAACAGTTGACTCTACGTAAAACTACTGATACAGTACCTTGAGTCGGAGCCTGAGGCTGGGATCAGACAGCAGATGAATGCAGCGCTCCATAACATCCTTAGTGATGCTGAGGTGGGAGGGAAGCTCTGCTTTCACATCAGGACTACCAGTATCTTCAACATCCTCACACTCAGTGGGAGGGACTTCTGCAATGGAGCACATGTACAGTTAGACCGCCAGTTTAGCAGTGAGGTTCAGATTTCTATGACTCTTAATTACAATGATCCATCTCCTCTACACTCTGAATCTAAAATAATCACCACTACAACCTATAGCTTATATTCCACTGGCCCTTAGACAGACCTATTACCTTGGTCTTCAGTGTCATCATCCTCTATTCCAATGCCCTCTGCCAGTTCTTTCTGTTTGCGGTAATTCAGCAGGAATTGGCGAATGCTGAGGTCTTCCTGGTCACTGGAGCGTTGCCTGTAGCTGGTAGACTTACTGGTCCTGCTACAAGTGGAAGGAAACCACCTCGCTAAAGGAAAAACAAGACAACAATATGAGCATAGGTTTGGTTACAATAAAATAAGTCAGCTGATTAAATCAGTGTGACAGAGACACTGATGTTTTTTGGAAAGAGCCATTAGTGACATTTAATTTACACATTTTTATTGTGAGGGCTTGTAAAACTGCAAACACCTATAGTGCCGCTGTATAAATATCATTATGAATATGTAGCAGAAAACGACTGAGCATTTAAACCATCACGATGTATTAAATGTTTCCAAAGATACTGATAATTTGATAACGAGCAAAGTTATTTATCCTGAAGTGTACTCCTTGACAGAAAGTTTTAAAGACACTGCATTTTCTTCCTTGTCCTCTTTGACTCCCAGCATATGTGAGACTCAAGCTGACATCACTGTTGAAATCTTACCCAGTGCCTTCATGAGCGCGTGCAGCACGGAGCAGAAAAGAGCAGCTGTGCGCTCGTAGCTGAGATCCAGAGCCGTCAGCACATCCTGAACGATGTCCCCGACCAGCGGCAGCAGGCTGCAGTCAGAGTGAGTCAACATAACTGTCAACACCCGTGGAGCCTGGGCAACAAGACAGGATTATAATGAAATACAGTACAAGCTCAGGGCAGCACAAAGCAGACAAAGGAGGAAATCAGGTAAACCCTCCAGCAGTCATTTCTGTGTCCATTTTGGGTTAAAAACATAACTACCTGTGGATGCTGGCTGAGCCTCTGAAGGTTGAGTGAAATGTCATTAAGCAGGTAGTCAGAGTTCTCATTGATCAGTTCCTTGAGGGAAGCGTATCCACAGGCCTTACTGATGTCCCACATGGAGCTCAGTCCTGCCTGGCTGACCAGCAGCGTCTCCTCACCAGCTTTCTCCAGCACAGGATACAGCGAGGTCATCAACAAGGGACGGAAATCGTGGCCCAGCGCCTGAGCACAGCAGGCGATGCCCTCGAGTTGGATGCACAGCTGCCAGATGTTGCTGTTGAGCTGGTGGATCGTGGATGCAGATGTTGATGATGAAGGAATCACTTGGAGAGAGCTTGTATTTGAGTTGCCGGCATCACTGTTGGATATGGAGAGGAGTCTGGATGGACTGAGCAGCTACGCAAGGAGACAAAAACACATGTTAATGCACTGCTTTCTAACCACTTTTACACATGTACTGCAGACCTGAGGTTTTCTAGATATTATCCATGCGCGTGAGAACGCAAATGTCTGACACAGTTAGATCAGACATTAAACAGCTTTTAGCCTTCCTGCAAAAACAAAAACCACACAGGCTGTTATAAAATGCTCATCCTACGCACTCATATGTAAAGTGTTAAAATCAATGTGTGGCCCACCTGACACTAAGAGACAATCTTGAATAAAAGAGCAGTAAACTTAATAATAATAATAATGATAATTATTATCATTACAATGACTGAATGCAGCACTCTCCTCCAGGCTTAAAACGTGTTTGTGGGACCACCAACAGCCTTTGATTAGATGATCTCAGGCTGCAAGAGGGAGCGTGGGGTTCAAAAATATCAGACATGTAGGCAGGAGCGTCACGACTCACAGCGTTAAAAGTCAGTGAAATGAAATCAATTCTAAAACATAATGGAAGCCAGAGTAAAGAGAACAAAACCAGTCTAATGTGTTCTCTTTTTCTATTTAGGTCAGAGTAATGAGTAAAATCATAAGCTAATAATTTCCTAGTACCAGTTTTAATTCAAATTTTATATAAATACATCAATTAATAGATAATAAATAAATATAAGCTAATACTGTAAGTATATAGCTTTGAGCTCTAATAGAAGTATTACAGCCCAGCTGCAGTACCTCTGTAGCCCACAAGGGGGCACCAGCCCACACTTTGGGAATCACTGTTGTTTATAAATGTCCTGTGAATTTTCAGCTATAGAGGAAGTGGCATGTATGATCTCTCCAATCGAACTATCGACATCTTTTACTGAGCCCGTCTATGCAGGCAGCTTGTTCGTCTCAAACAGAGTCATTCTGTTTCTTTGTGTAAAATTTTTTTTATAAGGATGAAAAAGCATTCAACATCTTACCATGTGTTTTAGTAAGAAAACTAGGTTCATACTGCACTCCATTTATGACCCAGTTTGACTTGAGTGCAGAAACAGAAAGCGCCTCTATAGGAGTCAAAAATTCCTCCTGACAAACGTGTATCTGTGTTCTTCGATTCTTTTATTTGGCAATGCCGGCAGGATGTTTGTACTTTTTAGCTGACAGAGTGAAACTGCAAGTTTATCTACTAACTAACAGAAAGCTGCCAGAGGTTTATGGCCTCTGTTCGGTGGAGTTTTGCAGATATTTTCTCGTGCTCCAAAAATCCAGCCTTGATACTTCAGAGTAGCTACTTCAAATCTCGCAGCAGCTTTGACTTCTGCTCAGTCTGCTGAGAAATCAGTGTGAAAAGAGGCGTGGATACGTGAGCTGGTAAAGCCCAGAGCCCACGTGATTTTAAAAAAGTTTGTGCAGAAGTAAATGAAGAGTCCTTGACACTCCCAGACGTGTGAAGCCAGACCATCACAACGACATCATTTCACTTCTTTGTGTCTTTGGAGTTGTAAAGTGTTTTTGTGCATGTAGAACAGCAAAACATGGTAACAGGCTGCTGCAACCAGAACTGGCCAAGTATATATCCGCTGATCCGAATATCCGCTGATCGCTCCTCACTCTGTACAATAAAGCCCTTGCAACACCCAAAAATGTGCCCTCTATTCCTTGCCTATGTTTGCATTATTTCTAAAAAGATATGAGGAGTGTTGTTTATGTTTTCAGTCTTCAGTTAAATTAGTCTAAACCAGGTTTTACTGCTTAGATTTATTTTGTAGCATCTATGTACAAACAGCTCTGCTGTTTAGACTGGATGTGCATTTTGCACATTTCTTTGTAATCATCTCTACAGGAGATGAGTCAGTATACTACTTGTCAGGAACTCCACTTAGAGGCAAGATGAAGTTAACAAATGATATATTATGTGTGGAAATGCTTGATGAATGATGCCCCAGGACTGAAATATCCTCACCTGCTGATCCTGTTGGTCTCTATCCATCTCCTTGCTGACTGTAATCAAATGCCAGTTGTTCAGGCTGGTGTATTCCTCAATGATAGAAACAGCTGCTGCTTTAATATCTTCCTGGGTGGCAGGGCTTTCACGAACTTTGGTCTCCAAACCCTGACTCTGGTCTGCCACAGCGATACCTGCTGCACCTCTAACTGTCTCATTTAACACCATGGCAGCCTGCTTTCTGTACACTGAAGACTGGCAGTACAAGTCCAGCAGATGATCGGTCAGCAGGTAGATGTTGCCATAATAACCTAAAGACAAAAAAACGTTATCTGTGAGAGCTAAAGAAATGAGCCAGCTACAACCCACGAGTATTTATACCAGCTGTCGTTGTTTTTAGAAGATAACTGCTTTAAATTCATTTGAAATTACAATGGAAAAGGCACAATGATGATAAAAAACAGGAGTGGCTAACTGAGTCCAAGTCAAAGAGCAATTATACCTAATGTGCGACAGATCTCCATGAGCACAGAGAAGATTTTCTCATCTGTGAAGTAGAGAAAATGCTTCCTCTGTGTGTGAGTGGTGTAGGAATCATGGGAGCCGGTGCTCGTCTCCACGGCAGCAGCGTAACTCCTCTCCTCCACAATGCGAACATCCATCACATCGAGTTCCAGCACCTGTAAAGCACGCAGAAGCTTTAGGAAATTTAACGGGGTTAGGAAATCTAAAAACATTCAAGATTGGACCTTAAAGCAGCCGCACTACAGACTACAAAATACTAATGCCAAGGTGCCCTGTATTTCTACACAAAATAAGACATATCATTTTGGTTTTGTACATGAACATTGACAAGTCAAATACTATATTTTGGGCTGCAGTCCTGAAGAGACTACATTTAAAAATATTATTTTTTGCATTAATAACCAGGTCACCAACAACGATGAGTCTGAATACAGAAAGGAGGTACAACACCTGGTGGACTGGTGTCAGAGTAACAACCTGTCTCTGAATGTTCAGAAGACTAAAGAGATGGTTGTTAACTTCAGGAAGAGCTCAACGACCCACACCCCACTGAAAATCAACGGATCTGCTGTTGAGATGGTCAACAGTGTTCAGGTTCCTGGGAGTGCACATATGATGACCTCTCTTGGAACCTGAACACCAAACTGAAGAAGGCCAGTCTCCCTCCTCCCATCCTCACATCATTCTACCAGGGAACCACTGAAAGTGTCGTCTGCTGCTACATCGCTATCTGGTATGGGAACTGAACTTTTGCTGAAAAGACGTCTCTGCAGCGGATAGTGAGGACAGCAGAGACGATCATTGGAGGCCCTCTCCCACCCATCTACCAACTCTACAACACACACATCATCCGACGTGCAAACAGCATGGTGAAGGACACGTTCCACCCCTCATATACTCTATTCTCCCTGATTCCATCTGGCAGACAGTTTCGCTGCATCAAAACCGTAACCACCAG
Organism: Maylandia zebra; assembly: GCF_041146795.1. Classification (NCBI taxonomy): domain Eukaryota; kingdom Metazoa; phylum Chordata; class Actinopteri; order Cichliformes; family Cichlidae; genus Maylandia; species Maylandia zebra. Next base: position 10,757,476 of record NC_135186.1, read on the forward strand.
ACACTGCAAGAGCTTTTTCCCCAAGCAGTCAGAGTCCTCAACTCAATACAACCAAAGAACTGACATACACAAACACCTTACAATACTCACCAAAAGACTCAAAAACAACAAAAACTTCCACAAATCCACTACAAAGTAGACCTTATTTGCACACTCATTCACATAGTTACTGAACACATCTAAATTACACTATATTTGCACATGTCTTCGTTCTTATATTGAATTGAAATTGAAATTGTATTAAAGAGTCAAGAATAATCCTTATTATTATTGTTATTAAATAAATGGTTGTATAACAAAACTTTTTATCACTTAAAAATAGGAAAAAAAAATAGCTGTTCTTCGTGGTAAAGTGTTGAGGATCATTCAGTAAACTGACAGCCTGAAGAAGTAGAGAAAATGAGGAAAGAAGGAAACTGTTAATGTTTTATATTTCTGTATTGCTTGCCAGATGGCAGCATGGTGAACAGACTGGCTGAGATGGGAATTGCCTTTTAGTGTCCTCTGGGCTGTGCAGACACCTCCCTGATATCATTGCTCTTTGGTAGATGGGAAAAAATGTAAAAGAAAAACTCACTGTGAGTAGCTACAACAGCACATTTGTTAGAATTTGACGAATGAAATGTTTAAATATTAAAGAGTATTAAGGGAGATGGGATCAAATAAGTGTAAACTTCTTTCTACTCTTTTTCGACTATATAAATTGCGTGGATTATTTAGATATAGAGATATTTGTGGCAACTCGATTTCTCTCACTTTACTTTTTTATGTCTACTATGCTCATTTACAGATCGTCAGACACACATGTCTGAGCTGTCCGACACACACAGATCACATTACATGTGCATGTGGGGTTTGAAGTACTTTTATGTATAGATGAGATAACACCTTATCACATCATCATCAAAAGTGAGCATATATATCCACAAATGAACACTACTCTGGTTTTTATAGAAACATTTGCAAAAAAGCTTATGTGTGTTCATTGTTTTTGTGTGTGTGTTGGTGCATGCTCAACAAGACACACAAATTGCTGTACAGATCTCTAAATCTATATATATATATGATAAAAGTGTACTTTTTATTTAAATCCATGGCTGTTGTTGCATAATAACATCAAAAGCAGTGTAACCTTATTGTTACATTACCTGCATTAAGGCTTTGGAAATCCTCTCCAGATGTGCAGCCGAGTTCAGCACCACAGAGATAAGCGGTCCTAAGATTTTTAAGTAGCCCAAAAACACGTTGAGAACAAAGAGCTTCTTCTGGTCATCAGAGGTCCTCATCAGTCTGGGTAGGGAGGTGGCCAAAGAATGGAGATTCTCAGATAAGATGTCAGTGAAGGTCTGAGTGCCACTGCTGCCGCTGCACCTCTGATTTCTCTGGGATACCTCTCTGAGAGCAACTTCACACCTAGAGGAGAAAATAGCAGTATCAGTAAACATCTTGTATCCATTAATTACGATTCATTTCTTCCTTTTCTTTATAAAAATATCAATCAAATCAAACCTCTCTCTGACTCTAGGTTCCACATCATTGATTGCCCCCACCAGTGCTTCTAGTAGTGATCCTACACAATCAGTCAGTGAGTGACTGCATTTGGCCAGCAGGTGATCGGCCAACTCCACCATTGCCACTCTAACCCTCCAGTGCTGGTGCGCTGAAGTGCATGAGATTATCTTCTTGAGCAGGACAGACAGCTTCCCTGCCGTGTTCTTCACCCACTCCGGTGTCCGAAGGACTATGAGCTGTCCGATCCTCCCCAGGTCTGCAGAGGGAGTCTTATAGGACTCAGTGGACTGGAGCTGGACATCCTCCATGACAAGCTCCACAGTCCTGGACCAAACCTGACAACAGGTGATCACATAATCAGATCACTGCAGTGCATTTGTATTATGATATTGTCAAATTTTCCTTTAGTTCTGGAAAAACTATACAAGCCCTCTTTATGCTCTGTAAATGAAAGGTTTAGGTCAACTGAATTATTCAACAAATCAAACAATCACATAATAAATTTTTTAATATACGGTTTATTAAATGTTCAAGTCAGTTAGCAAGGTAAATGTTCACTTGCGAACTATGAAATTGCATGAGATCATCGATTACATATGATGACTATCGTCTAATAAAGTGTTAAGCCATTATTGTGCTGTTGTTGTAAATCTGATTAACAAACATGTGGTACCTTGATGGCCCGGACTGTGACTGCATGGCCTTGCCTCAAATCTCCTGTAATGATCCTGGCCGTAGCCATGGTGATTCCAGGTAAAAATGATGCCATGGCGCTGCCTACAAAGCATCGCTCCTCTGATGATGGGACTACGTGTTCCTGGGTGCAGTCACACTGCAGAGTCAAAGCCTGGAGGCACGTCAAGGCTGCTGTCTGTATATCTCGAGATTTCTCCTTCTCTCCCAAAGCCAGCAGCAGTGAAACGGCAGCACCCAGCCCAGGCAGCATAATCGGTTCAAAGAGTTTGAACACTATATCACCATAAGCAGCATGAAGCAGGGCATCCAGGCACCTCAGAACAGCTGATTTTAGCTCCTCTGACGTATCTGCAGGCTTCCCGGGATCAGCTGAAGAGGACAGGCACAGGCAAAGCTCGGAAAAGAGGTTGTGGAGGGTTTCCCAGCTGTGGATGCAAGTGTTCTCCAAAACATAGCTTACTGCCTCGGTCACAGACTGCACCAGCTGCTCCTTCTTAGCCCCGGGGACTTTAAGGACAAATCGAAGAGGGAAGAGGACGTACTCCTGAAGCTGCTGCAACGTGGCATCGTTGACTTCTTTTAACTGGCCTTTGAGTGTTTCCACATTAACCACTGTGGGCTCTCGGGTGAGCAGGACACAGGCTGGGCGCAAGTAGGCAAAAGCAATCTTTGGATCGCTTATTTGAGACATGGCTGGAGGCATCACTGCAGGGGCGCTTAGGTGACGGAGAATGGCTAGAAATGCAGAACACGAGAGTAAGTGCTGTAAGCAGCCGGGAAGCTGTCTGTGCTGCTCAAGAAGATATAAGTTTATTGATTTATTTTGCTACTTTGTCTTTGTGATTGAATATGATTTGGTCAGCTGGTAACTTTGAAGGCCTATATTTACAGGTTAATTACATAAAAACCTACTTCTACAGTATGATCACAGGTACAGCCTTTGTATATAAATGGCATTACAATGCTTTACATCTTACTGTCAATAAAAGAATCCATCCGAATTTGCATGCACCAGCTTCACTGATAGTTATGATGTTTTGTGTTGCCAAACACTAGCGTTGGTCCCTTGTATCCGTTAGTACAACTATAACACTTTTGGAAGACTTGTTTGCTTCATGTAGATCTTAGGATACGGAATACAAACTTAACAAGAGCATGTCTAAGAAGACGAGTCTACCATGTAGCTGAACTACAGCATGCTGACAGCATCCAGCTTCTAAAGCACCACTGCGGTACCAGCGTCAGTATCAACACGGCCTACCTTCACATTGTTAGGTTTAAGTGGAGCCCCCCTTCCGTGAAAGCGACTGGAAATGCTTGCCTTTACAATGAAAAATTAGATTTTTACAAACAGATGAAGCTGTGCCGATAACCAGCATCACGAGTCTGCGCCAACGACGCACATGTTTAACGTAAACTAAGGCTTCCGACTTTGGGTCTTTGCCTTCAAAATAAAACAGAATTTTCTTCCTATGATAGAAACCCTATAAAATGTGTAATAAAAACATCGGGGAATTTATAGAATTTTTTATGAGAAAGACGTTTGCTACAGAGAAATCCCCATTTTTAAGCTTGTTCTGACAATTTTTAGCTCTCGAAACGGTTTGACGCTTAACGATGTTAGCTTTATTTTGAAAGTAGAGTATTCCCAAAGGAAGTCCATTCATTTAAGCGAGCTTGACTACTGATCGGACGTCAGACTCATACATATAGGCATGTTTGCCGGTGCTGCACAATCCTAGTATCTGTATTTAGTTATTTGAACTAAACATATTTTGAATAAAGAAGATTTTGTTGGGGCTGTCATTTTCCGTCGCCGTGGTGGATATGAGACAGCTACCCTAATTACAAAGGTAATACAAGTGTTGTAAAAGTTAGCTTAAAGACGGCTAACAGCTAAAACAGTCTGTGATGATGTTACAGACATGATTATTTTGCTACGTTAAATCCTTGACAAATGTTATGGTACCTCGTAACACACCAAAACACACAGTCGATGCTCTTATTACAATGAAATCACATCTTTTAGATGTGGTTCTGTTGTCTACCTCAGATTTACCAACATTCACGAAGCTATGCTTCCTCTTTGTCCTGTTGTCACTCAAATATCTGGAAATTTCTTCTCTTGCTATAAATAAGTGGCCCATAAAGTGTGACTTTCGAAATGATCTTTCTTCTTATATCTAGATTCCCCTTTTATCTTTTGCATCTTGTTTTTTTTCCGCAAGGGGATAAGCTGCCGGTTCCTGCCCTGGCTCGTACCTAGGGTCAGCATGGATGAAGAATCCCTTGAGGCAGCCATCGCTGCCTATAGTGCCCAGTTGCAGCAGGTGGAGACAGCCCTGTCTGCCGGCCTGGACCCCACCCAGCACTCAGACCTGCTCAAACTGAAAGAAGATCTCCGTCAGCTGATAGAGCTCACTGAGGCCAGCCTGGTGTCTGTCAGAAAAAGTCAGCTGCTTGCAAGCCTCGAGGAAAGTAGCGGACTGCAAGTGAATGCATCAGAAGCAGCTACTGATGCAAACGGTGGACTTGATGCTGAGTTTGCTGCTTTCTACTCTGAACTTGGGGAGTCTTCGGGTAATAGCTCAGATTCCAAAGAGAGAAGTAAGGACGGGGGAGGGGGGGAGGTGGATTATGAAGAGGAAGAAGAAGAAGAAGAGGACAAGGAAGAAGAAGATGCACTAAGTGGTACCAAAGTAAGAGCGCCCTATCGGACAACATGGGGAACATTGGAGTATCACAATGCCATGGTAGTGGGGGCAGAACCGCCAGATGGAGATGAGGCACAAGTGCGAGTGCTCTACATCTACCCCACCCAGAAGTCTATGAAACCCTGCCCGTTCTACTTGGAGGATAAATGTCGCTTTCAGGATAACTGCAGGTAAATTATCACTTTCACTGAGGTGACCATAAATTACTGACAGCGTGATTTAAATTCGGGGCTTCTGTCAGTTCAGTCCCTTACAAGATTATTGTATCATCTACTTGGATCTCAGATCTGTACACACAGAGAGTTATATTTGGTGTTTTTTCACTATCAAAGGTTTTCTCACGGTGAGGTGGTCTATGTGTCGGAGCTCAGAGAGTTCCTAGACTCTGATCTAAGTAATCTGGAAGAAGGTTCATCTTGCTTGGCTCGTCATGAGGACGGTATCTGGCACCCAGGCAAAATAAAAGGTATTCTGTTCACAGAGTGGTCGTAATGTAAACACAAAAAAAGTATGAAGAGGTATAAAGAAATAACTCAAAGCCTTCCTCTCACTTTAGAAATTGACAGCGGTTTCTACACTGTGAAGTTCGACTCGCTGCTGCTGAAAGATGCCGTGGTCGAGGCCGACGGCGTTATCCCACCTTTAAGGGAAGATGACCCGCTGTCATCAGAGTCCGACTCGGATGACATCGGTGATGGAGATGATGCTATGGGATATGCAAAAGGTGTGTTTACATTTTGTAAGAAAAAACAAATCAGCCACAACATCAGAAAATATAATCTTTAAGTCTGCCTGCCAATAAAAAAGGCAATGGGGTTCAGAGGCACTCACTTAAAAAAAGAAAAAAAAGAAAATGAAGAGGCTGCATGGTGTCGTGATTTCTCTTGGCAAGTGAACGATCACCTGCTCGATTCACCTTTGGGGTTTTGTCAGTAAAACTCCTGACAAACAAACAGCTGAAAGTAGCTTATGTTAAAAAAAGTTTCATGTCAGGACATCATAGAGAACGATGTTAGTAAAAATGTATCTGTCATAGCTACACATTGGGCCAGTTATTAATATGAAGAAGGGTTTTCTTGACTTGAAAAAAGAACTGACTGTGTCTTTTACTTGTTGTGCAACAGTTATAGACTTTGCTGTGGAACCCACTGAAACATCAAGCAGTGCTAATTTTGGTGGCTGGGAGGCGCATACCAGAGGCATTGGATCCAAGCTCATGCTCAAAATGGGCTACGAATATGGAAAAGGTGAGTGCAAACAGTGCACAACACAGCGCTGAGGCTCAGAAGTCACAATGTCCACCCCTGGCATGCTGTTTAAAAATCAGCTAACCTAACTCTTTGCAGTCATTTTGTTTTATTTTTAATTCTTGAGTTTTAAAAATAGGACAAAACATACATTTAAGACACTTTTAGAAACAAGAAAAAGTAGCACCAAGATTAGGAGAGGTTGTGATGGTGTGTGGTTAGTGTAAGACAGTGGTGTTTGGGTGAAGCAGTTATTTTCTTTAACAAGACGCGAGAGGGCAGTAAGGTGCACTTTAAAATCATATACAATGCATCACAGCTCAAAAGTGTGTCATCTAACAATAGACACACAAATGTCTATGCTTAAATTTGTGCTTTGTCCAGTTTTATTTTCACTTTGCTCTGTACATGATTGTATGTTTGCCACGTAAACGAAACAAGTTTTCATATTAACTTAAAGTGGTTTGTGGTATATTCAACCCAAACAAATGTCTATCCAAAATAAAATCAAGTCAAGTCAGATGTTTTTGTATAGCACATTTAAAAGACATAGATCGGTCTTCAAGTTTGAGTTGAAGATTTCCAATCAGACCTACTTTGTTTTTTGGTTTGTGTGGGAGGGGTGGGTTGTTTATTAGGAAAAAGCTTAGATATTACAAACAGCCTCTTCCATGATTTTCTTCCTACTTTTGTCATACAAAAGAGGGAGAGCAAGTACCAAAAATAGAGATAACTAATTAAATAACATTGATTAATTATTATTAAAGGAATGAAAGACAAAAAACAAAAAATGTTCCCAGTATCTTTTGGTTCTTCCAGTCTAATATTCAGTTGTTGAAAGGAGGAGAAATAACCTATATAAAATTATAAATAATTTAATTATAATATTTATAATGGTAGTGTGTGTGTGTGTAGCACATCTATCTATCTATCTATCTATCTATCTATCTATCTATCTATCTATCTATCTATCTATCTATCTATCTATCTATCTATCTATCTATCTATCTATCTATCTATCTATCTATCTATCTATCTTCTGGTTTTCACTGTCACACTCTATCATTTTTTGTGTGTAGGTCTGAGATTGAGAATTACAGTCAAACTACTAAACTAACATTAAGTTAGATACTGGCGAACTGGTGTCTTAGTTAACATATTTAGAATGAATACAAATGCATTTTCACTGCACAGTGAATCCTAATAAAAGTCTATGTATGCAGATGTAAGAAGCACATTACACTGTGTTCTTCTTCACTCACTGTCTTTTATGTTTTCAGGCTTGGGAAAGCTCCAGGAGGGCAGAGTGGAGCCAGTAATGGCGGTGGTACTACCCAAAGGAAAGTCTCTGGATCAGTGTTCTGAGTTCACCCAGAGACGCACCCAGAGCAAGGCTGCAAAGGACGGCGCACAAACCGGCCGCCCAAAGCGGCGCAGAAAGCCTCGGGTCGCTACCAGAGGGGGCCAGACCGTTTTTGACTTTCTCAACCACAAGCTTGGAGGCAAGACCGCTCATCCTCCCGAGGGGGGTGCTGTTGCGCCATCAGCGGCAACCGGGGTGGAGGCTTACCGGGGAGGAAAAAGCACCAAGAGGAGTCTGAACGTGAGGCTGTTCCAGGCTGCCGAGAGGGTGTCCCAGACCGAGAGGGAGATCCAGAAGCTGAGCGAGTCACTCAGCAGACAGGAAGGCAGGTCAGTACTGGGGTCAGTGCACAGTCTTCATTAGCTGTACTGCAACCTTAGCCAATTGTTTCCCCACAGAGCCTCAGCAGCTGCTGTCACATTAGAAACCATTGCATATATCGCTCTGCTTACACAATACAACAGTCTATTGTGAGATATGAAGCATGTGGAACTTGAGTTGCTATAATGTTCCTGACAGTTAAAGTGGTAATTAATGTGAGTTTACAAAGAAGGACTGTGGGAGTTGCGCGAAAATGTAAATAAGGTGTGAAGTTGCGAGGTTAGACACATGGTTCTGTGGCCAACGCAGCTAAATTCAGTTTGACTCATCATCTCGTCTCAATTCCTAATCTGTCTGGGTTTTTATTTATTTATTTTTATGTGTGCAAAGGGACCCATCCATAGTGAAGCAGTTGGAGGAGAAACTGTCAGCGGCCCGCCGGCTGTTGGTCCAGCAGAAAGCCCAGGAGCTGTCCATCCAGAGAGAGCACAAGAAGGCCGACACACACAAGAAGATGACTGAGTTCTGAGCTCAGCTGTCTCTCAAAGACATGGAGGATAAAGGAAAGCACTGCGAGCCTGAAATGAACTTTTGCTCCCGCCCTTATGTCAGGTTTTTTTTTTTTTTTTGCTACACTGTATTTGAAGACTTGTTTTTTTCCAGTCGTTTCTCACTGCCGTCTCTTGATGCAGAGTGAATCCGCTGCTCTTCATTTATTTTTAAGCGCTGGCGCATTATCCGCTCAGCATTGATGTTTTTTTGATTTCCAGCTGCACAGGTCTCAATAATGTTCAAAAATATTTTTCATTTTTAATGAACTTTTGTTTTCCTAGCTGTATTTTTCTTCACCTGAACTGAAAAAAGAAAAATATATAGCTTGTTTGGAGAACCTATTGTGTGCCTTCCTTTGTTCTTAACCGCGCACACCTGAGCTCCACTTTAAACTGGATGGACTGTGCTCCCATTGTTAGGCTTCTTTGGCAGAGGTTTCGATCGCTCTGGCCGAGCACTGCTCCAGTGGTTGGTGCCGTATACTTGAACTTTCATACTTTTAAAATTACATCCTCAGGAGTTGGAAGACCTTTGCAGAGTTTTGAAGTTACGCCCACGCCTCTTACGGCTCGTACACACCATCTTTGAAGTTGCAACCGTAACCTTTCTGTTAAATAATGAATTTGGAGAGCAGCCTGCCTGCTCATAAAGTCTGACACACATTGTCTGTGGGGTTGGGTGGTGGCTACGTGAAGTAAAAGGTTGCAGTCGTGGTGCTGGGCAACCGTAGATCAGGCCTTCGTCCTTTTATAAGCGACTTCAAAACTGATGTGGCGAGGCATAATAACGCTATTACTTCAATTTATAAACACCTGCATTTAACATCTCAAATGAGTCCAGTGAGGTTTAGTGTGAGTCGGAGACCATGACAGACAACTAGAGGAACTGGTGAGCAATCATATCGTCCCTGAAGGAAGACAGATTGTACAATCATGCTAAAGCAGTAACAGCTGCAGTGAGATACAGTGTAAGCCTGTGCACGGGGGTCTACTGGAGAAGGCGGGAAAGCCACAGAGGCAGAACTCCTAAACCTTCTTCTCTCCGTACCCTGAGGGAAGCCCCCGCTTGCACCTCGGTCTGCTGAGTGACAGCACTTTGACTGCTGAATACTGCAGGGGTGACGCTGAATTCGCTGATCATGGGCTAAATGCACTATGTGTGTTGATTTAATAGGATCCCTTGAGGGTCTGTGCTTCACGCTTTACCCCATTTATGAGGGTCCAGTCAGTGCCCAGCTAGAGGCAGATTCACTGCGTGTCCTACTGTGGTCGTGCTGTCTGCATGGTTGGGTGTATGAGTGCACCACACACTCCCACAGACACTCGTGCCATAAGAATTTGCTGGGGCAGTTTTTAACTGCGCTTCTCGGTGCCTCACAATTATGTGAGGTGAAATTACTTCTATTACTGTATGTTACTTGTGTTCATATTATATAGGTAACACATTACTCTGTTAATTTTTACTTGCTTTTAACTTTTTAAAAGAGTGTTACTCTGAACATGTAGATCAGCTGAGCTTTCTAATGTTTTTGTTTAATACTCCTGAGAAAAGTGTGTGTTTTTATGCCCTATTCATTAGGTTTCACAATCACTGTCACAAATATTGTAAATATTTTCTTATGTACAGTCATATACAGGGTAGGAAATAAAGACATGGTGCAGGTGGATGTCATTCTAGCACAGACAGGTTTATTGGCACACATCTTACAGATAAAAAAAACCAGCCTAACGTTATAAAAGCATAAGGTTATTATCAGATATCTGGTTCAGTCTCTTACAGTGAACCTCACGCATGAATACAAATGTCTCACTTTCTTTGTGATGAATATTGCTGAAAACTGTGAACTGATTCAGTTATCTAGCAAACTATTTCGTGTCTGAACTCACAGAATAGATTATTAAAGTCATGCTAACTGTCTCAGTATTCCAGTTTTTACACTTAGTGGTGTTCCTGAGCTAATAGGCTTTGAAAAGGTGCAAGTAAAATCCTGCCAAGGGCTAGAGACCCCTGCACCTGCTCTGGCTGATCTTAAAGCCCCAGAGCTGGCCTCCAACCTGTAATCTCACCTCCAGCTGAACCTCCAGCTTGAGGCTGATTTATTTCATTAGCACGGAGGAAATGAAATAGGACTTCCAGTATTAAGTAAACAGTCAAAACTGCTTTGATATAAAAGCCAAAGTCTGACCGCAGTGTTTATGGTAATCTGTCTGACTTTATCTTTGTAAGTTTTACGTCTAAACATGACCATGAAACCTGCATTGTATTCATTCAGGTTACTTTAAAGGTAGAGCTCTTCCTGCTCGGGTTTACAGTCATTATAGAAATGCTTTAATGGCTGAGTTTGCCAGTGATGTTCTGACTGCTTCCCTAACAGGCGCAGGCTGTTCTTTGGCCAGTTGGCATTGAATCTTGGATGCAGATGCTATTCCCTTGTGAAGATTTTGGCTCAATATACTAGTTTTTGAATCGTGAGTTTTACTTGAGATGAAAGTGACTTTGTGAAAATCTCTCTAGGATGCTTTTAATGCTCCCAGAGAAGCACGAGTGACTCCCAAAGCACTTAATGCATACTGTTTAAATACAAAATATTCTCATCTGACACAAATACACTGTAATCATGAAAACATGACTCTTCACATATGCAGCACTCTGTTCTATACATTGAAGGCCTTGCTATCTACCTTGTATGCACACTTATTACCAATTAACAGTTAACAAGTTTTCTTTTTACAATTTTGCATGATGCATGAAATTGACATGTTTTTCCATCAGTTTACACTTAATAACACATCAATGACTCACTCGAAGGTATTTTGAATATTGTCTCAGAACTGAGTCTTCTTGCTAAATCAATTTTAGCTTTGGATGGGATGTGGGGACTCTGTCCCATTCTCCTGAAACATCCATTTAAACTCTGTCAGTCTGGATGGGAACCATCCTTGAGCTGCCATCTGCAGGTGGCATACTGACGTTAAGTCTGGTCTTTGGTTGGGCCACTCAAGTGGCAGCATTGTGCTGAAACCACACTTGGACTTCATTTCAGTGTCATGTTGAAAGGTGAACTTTCATCCCAGTTTCAGGTTGCTGGACTCTGGAGACTCTGTTCTTCTAGGACTGTTCTGGATTTTAATGCATTCACACCACCTTCAGTCCTGACCCGTCTCTTTGTCCCTGTCACTGAGAAGCACCTTTGTGTTCACTACAGGGATAGTATTTCACTGTGGGGCTGAATGAGGTGATTGAAGGAGCCTGCTGTTTACCAGACATAAAACTTCTGGAGTTCTGCTCAGAGAGTTCAATTTTGGTTTCAGATCAGAAAATATATTTCCTGGTAAAAGCAAAGCTGACTGACATTATTAATTTTTACATATATTTGCTAGAAAAAATGGGACACAGCAAAATACTCAAACATGCAAACACAAATGGAAATACAATATACAAGGCAAAAACAGAGTTTGTACAATTTTAATAAGCTTGAAGGACAATATTTGGTATGACCACCTTTACTGTCCGACACAGTCTGAATTCTTAGGTAAACTTTTTGTAATGTCTTTTCGCGGTCTTCTGGAAAAGAGCCTTGAATGCCCTCCAGGTATCTTGAAGGACATTCAAGGCTTTTCTTTGGATGTCTCTGTGTAGATGATCCCACACTACTTTAGTAATGTCAAGGTGTGATCTCTGGGGAGGCCAAATCTATTGCTGATATTATTCCACTGTATGTTTTTCAGTCCAGGCATGCTTTTAATACACTACTAGTGTGTTTGGGATGATTGTAATGCTGAAAAATGAAACCAATCAGATGATTTCCATGATTTTTGCATGTTTTCTTCATTCTAAATTCCAATTCAATTTTGACAAAATCCAACTCCACTGGCTGAAATGCAGCCCCTGACCATGACAGAGCGTCCACCATACAATGCAAATGTCTGTAGATACTCACTGTTGTGCGTCTCTCCTAACATCCTGCATATTGACAGCAATTTGAAGCAGAAAAATTCTATTTTGGATTTACCCCACTAGATTCCCTTGCGCTGTCATTGATTTTCAGTTCAGTTCTTGTGCAATGTGGCATAGCTCAGCCTTTTCTCCCTGTTTCCCTTGCTTAAGAATGGCTTCTTGACAGCCACTCTTCCGCTGAGACCATTTCTGCTGAGGCTTCAGCGTACAGTCAACCGTCCAGATGCATCTCTCGGTTCCTGTGTCTAGTCTTTGCTGGATTTTACCTAGGACTTTCATCGATAGCTTTTAGGCCTCACAGTTCTTCTCTTTTCCTTTGCTTATCCAATTTTCACAGACTTTTTAAGGACAGTCCCCACACCATGCCATACCCATTATATATAGGTTAGTATTAGTAAGGAAGCAGCTATCATTAAGTTCATCTTCTTTGCAGGAAATAACCAACATTTTGAAATCAAAATGTCTACATTAATTATCCGAGCAGGGGCATATGTATCTCAGAAGACAATCACTTAATTGAAATTAGCACTGAAGGTCAATTTTTCATAAAGGTAAATTCAATAGCATGACATTTAGCTGTAATTAATAACACTGTGTACTTACATGGCATTTGGCATTGCTTCCTTGAGGAAGCCAACACAAAGGACCTTTATGGAGTTTTGCCATTTGCTTTTCTACAAGTATTTAATGCTGAAATTATGCATGAGATCTGTGCTGAAAAGGCATGGCTTATCATTTAATGAAAATTAGTTTGTGGTTTCATAAAGACCACGCTCATTTCATTTTAGAATTATAATAACAATATGCTGTGGTATTGTGTATCCTTGGAAAACTGGTGGGATAAATGGAAATTAATATCCGTTCATATATAAATCTTTGAATGCAGACAAAAGATTTAAACTCATGTTTGTCATATGCTACATTTTTGATGTTGCAACAAAGCCAGAGCACTCATTTGTATTTCAGGCTATCGCCACCTTTTTTTCTCCAGAGTTTGTGCTGAAACGTACGAATAAACAGGGAGCACGGCAGCTATTTCACCTTGTTCAAAGTGCAGTGTTTCCATATTGTGCTAAATTGCTGTTTTCTCTTGTCTGTGAATTTACATAATGATCAGTGGTTAGTCGTCTGCTGAGCAAGTGGAAATGCAATAGTTTGTTTGTTGAGGTCAAAATTGAGGTCATTACTTTGGGTATTCAGGTGTAACATTACATGCTTTTAAAGCTAATCGGATGTGGAGTTTTATTCACGTGGAGCTGCAGAGTGCTGATGTACGAACACAGGATTAAAGTGGAGTAATTGAATACTTTTTCTTTTCACACACAATTCAGTGATACACGTTTGTTCTGTTCCTCATGTTTCATCAGTTTTGTTTTGTTTTTGTTTCATTTCCACTTCTTTAAGTTATTTAGGCCAACAGTTCAAATTTCTAAAATAGAAATATTAAAAAAGCCTTTTCATAGATTCACATACCTAATCTAGATGCTTTCCATTTAGCTTTGTTTTATTTTACATGAAATTAATATAAGTAGACATGTGCCTATAGCTCTTTATGTGACATAAAGAAATCAAACAAGGCTTTCAAAAACATCTCACAACCCACACGCACGACAAAGGTGAGGGTGAATTTGGCACAAAGGCAAAGAAATCAAAAAATACACCCAACAAAGAGTGTGAGGGTGTTAAAGAACTACATGGACTTGAACTGAAACTGAAGTGAAGCATCTAAACTAGAAATGTGTGTGCAAAATGTACAGTGATGTGCTTTTGAACTAAAATAAACAATGAAATAATTATTTAATGCAAAAAAAATCTGTCCGGTCAGCTGTACAGTTCTGTTAAGGCCCATAATTATTTAATGATTGCTTTACTTCTTGCAAATTTTATAAGTGCTCCTAAATATAGTATCTGCTTTAGCTATTCTTTGAGGACAGAGGGACACGTGAGATTAATTTCTGTAACGTATTTTAAAAAAAACATCCAAAAAGCAGGTCCTCCTGTGGAAGCAGCGAATGAATAAAACTAAATGTAGTTAAGTGTGAAACCCTCCTCTGCCAACTTATTTTAAAACACTGCAGTACAATTAACCTTTGCTCTGTGCATGAAATAGTTTTTCACAGAATAGTGGTGTACTCATTAATAAATTTTAATTATCTTTTTTTATATAGCTGTTGTAGATACTGAAAAGATCCATTATGGGAAGCGACAGAAGTCAGGTCATAATGAAAGCGGAGAGGACGCTGGAATTAAATGTTGGAACTAATGAGTAACAAATTCATCTCAAAATCTTCAACGCCAAGGTAGAATAATAATATTACCAGCATCGCCACATTTATTGTCATCATCCATATCAGTTTCTGCTCTACTTGATAAACCAAAAGAAGCAAAAGAGATGGAAAGAATGACAACGATCTGCAGTAAAAGCAAAGAGAATGGCTGAATAGATGTGCTAGAGTTAGAAAGTTGCAAAGCTGCATGTTTGCTTACCTGTGGAGTGACTCTTGCACAAAGCAGGACACCTGAATGCACCCAGCCAAGAATTCTGGCAATTAGGTTTCAAAGAAACAATCGTTTTATGAACATATGTATTTTTTTGTATTTGGCGAAAGCACTGTACATTGATCTGTTCCACAGTCCACATACTGCAACACTGACATTACTGAAGGAATGTTAAAAGTTAGCTATATATTCAACTTTACACAGTCTTATGAACAGCTCCCGGTGCCTACAGTCTTTGTCTGTCTGTGGCATCATCCATAGTTCTTCATGGGTTAGAGTCAATTTTTCACCGTTTTTTACAAGAGTATCTGATTGAGCCATACAGCTCAATGTCAGAACGGAGTGACATGGAAGGATATTTTTGCTGTTGGCCTTTTGCCCTCATAAAGAATTTATATGCCCACTGAAATCGATGATTGATATTTCATCTTGTCTTTTAGCGAGTAACCTTCCGATGACCCGGCCTAAGAGCGAGAAATGTGACAAGTAGTCCTTTTGAAAAACAGAAAATAAAAAGACCTTTTTTTTGTTAAGAGAATGGGGGAACACGTCCTTCTGTCTGTCCGTGTTCTCTTTCCCTTGATGCAGAGATTCTAGATCATTCCAGCCAGCCAAGGAGGAAGAAAGAGTCCCACAGATCCCAGTATACACACCAGCACAAACATCCAGAGGAATATCCTGTCAATGACCATGGCCACATACTTCCAGTCCTCCTTGACCTAGCAGAGAGGGGAAACAGCACAGGGGGACATTTCAAATTTCACTCCACACCACCTTCCTTTTCTACCTGTCAGTTTTCACCCTTGATTGATTTCTCACGAATGGCTGATTTTTTCATTATGAGTCTGCTATCTCTTAAATGTCAGTCAATCCTTGCTTGTGTCTCTTATGAAAAATTCAAGGTCAAATTGCGGAGGTCCCATTGTTTTAAAGACAGGCCTATTCTGGTTAGAGCTCGAAAGCGTATTGTGGCGTCGACGGTGACTGATGTCAGTGAATACAATAGGTTTTTATTACATTTGCTCACATATATCCTCCAGAAACGTATTTTTCCCCTCTCAGAAACTTTATAATTAGCATTTTATCACTATGTGCTGAATTTTTTTTAATTATTTGACATGTAATACTTGTTCCAAGCACAGTTTCAGGGTTATGTTTGAAAGCAATAAAGAAAATTCACTTGTCTAATGGTCAATTTTAATTAGGTTGCATAAGCATTTGTATGTGCGACTGTTCACACTGAGTTGCCCATAAGAGCTTCTAAATAAGACAGTGTTCTTTTATCATCAGAAAATCCCGATTACTGTTATTACTGACTCAGTCATGTCACTTTTATCTTGCTTTTTAATAATTAGCAATGGTAAATTGACTTGTCATTTATGGGTCTGATACTTGATTGTCATTATGTGTTTATGTGCTCTTCCTTTCTTGCATCCCTTCTGAGTTTTTGGGTATGCGCATCCTCAACATATGCAAAAGCCATGGGAGCAGTATATAAACATGTATGTAAATGCCAACAACAAATGTTTTGAAAAGAAACAAATATGATATTGAAAGTCTTATTATACTTTGTATGATTTACAGTGAGCAGAATCAGTAGTTTAAAAATATATTCGTGTTGGCAGGGGTGATTTGGCCCTGTTCTTTTTCTAGTCAATAACATTTTTAAAGCCTCCTCCTAGTACACAGCATAGACAGGAAAAAGTACAGTATGTGAACAATGCTGCATGCAGTGGAGCTCTGCATACATAGATGATAAAAAGCAGATAACAACATAACCATTTTTTATTTTTATGCAACACACAAAGGACAGCCCACACTGCTTAAAACACACTATTTTTCCAGTTATTCTGCAAAGCAGCACGCATTTATCTGAGAACTGTAACACGATTTATTTGTTGTCACTCAGTGGCTGAGTTCAGCTTAGCTGGATCTCTGACATGCAAAATAACAGGGTTCCTTGTTTGTTCAGGATTACTTTCATCCTCTTTTGCACGAGAAAAGAAAGAAGGGGAGGAGCACTGCTTGGTGGGAGTGAGCACAGGGAACATACATGTAGGCTTTTTGCATGGAAGTACATTTCACCCCTGTGGGATCCAGTCAGAATCTACTGTTTTTATTTAATGTTCCTCTGACACCTTAAATGCCTGCAGGCAAAAGATGCGAGGTAGTTATGGGGTTTTTTTTACAAACAAACTGACCTTTTAGAAATGTGCCCGCTGAGGTACCATGTTTCTCCTGCTGGGATCTGACTAATTTTGAAATTGAACAAATCGTGACAGATCAGGTATTGGATTTTATTCTCCCATTTACTTCAGTCTCTAAATGGTAGCTCAAAATTACACAGTGTGGTTTTTGTCCTGTCTGTCTCCTCTCATTCCCAACTAGCCGTGGCAGATAGCTCCCTGAGCCCGGTTCTGCCGGAGGCTTCTTCCTGTTAAAAGGGAGTTTCTCCTTCCCACTGTTGCCAAGCGCTTGCTCATAGGGGGTCATTTGATTGTTTTGGGGTTTCTTTTTCAAATTATTGTAGGGTCTTAACACTAAAATATAAAGCACCTTGAGGTGACTGCTGTTGGGATTTGGCAATAGATAAATCAAAAATTGTGCTAAAAGCCCTTATTTAATTTCTGAAAGGATTTCACTTGTGTTTAAAACAGAACATTTAGAAACATTATTACCAAGGCTTGATCGTTTCTGTCTACTCACTGAAAAGTCTGCATCTTCTGCCCTGAGATGATCAGCGATGTACTGCACTCCCTCTATAGCCCGTTTCATAGCTGGAGAAATAGTTGGAATCACAGCATCCTGTTGGGTACTTGCATCTTTTGTGGACTCTGCTGTTAGGGTTTCTGCTAGCTGATCTGTAGGAGGAGTTTTTTTCAACTGCCCCATTATTCCAGAGACCCCATCATCATGCAGACAGCAGTACTGGACACTGCTGGAGCGACACAGATGTCTGGCTTTCTGAGGAAGCGACTTCTGTTGGTCACACATTTGCTCTACGCTGTGGGAGCGACCATTTGGGGCCAGTCTACTTGGTTCTTCCCTCGACAGGTTGCGAAGTGGACCCAGTGGCAAAGTTGGGGGCAATGACAATTGGGAAGAAGACGAGGCCGCTGAGTTGTGTCTGCGTAGGGGTTGCTTCTCTGAGAGAACTGAATACTGACCAGATGTGGATCGGCTGAAAATGTCGGCCTTCAGTGAGTGATCTTCTTCATTGTGCTTCCCAAGAGGGGAAGAGGGTGGAGATGGTGAGCAGACGAGGATGCTTGGGCTGTCAGACTGTGTCCTTGGGATTATATTTTCAGCCTGGGCCATTTGTATTAGCCCAGTCTCTAGGCCTGTCCAGAAGGCCTGAGAGTTGCCTGTGGCAGATATCGTTGTTGGACGGTGCATCATCTCAATAAGCTTCTTGCAGTGCTGCTTTGCGGTGCCTGGCGGACGCTTCATGAAGAGGACCTGAGGTACCAAGTCCAGGAATACTCTGCGGACCCAGTGAGGCATGCCATGTGTTTGTGGGGATCGGTGGTGTACATTCAACACAAAGACGGTAATTATGATGGAGAGCGTGACAAAGACCATAGTGAACAGCAGGTATTCACCAATCAGTGGTATGACCAGAGATGTAGATGGTATTATCTCTGTTATCAGCAGGAGGAACACTGTTAAGGACAGTAGCACTGAAATGCACAAGGTAATCTTCTCGCCACACTGGGAAGGCAAATAGAACACCAGCACAGTCAAGCAGGAGATAAGCAGACAGGGGATAATAAGGTTTATAGTGTAGAACAATGGAAGCCTCCGAATGATGAAGTAGTAAGTGATGTCTGCATAGATCTCTGTGCAACACTCATACTTTTTTGTATTGTACTTGCCCACTGCATTGACAATCACCCACTCCCCGCTCTCCCAGTAGTCCATCTGGTCCACATCACCGGCCATGCTGATCAGATCGATCTTGGCACGGTCATAGGTCCAAGAGCCGAACTTCATCTTGCAGCTTTGCTGGTCAAAAGGGAAAAACGTGACATCTATGCTGCATGAAGACTTATAAATGGCTGGTGGCATCCACTTTATCTGGCCATCGTAGAACAGATGCGCCTTTGTGAAGTGAGTAACTGCAAAGTCACCGTCGGCACTGCAGATGAAGACCAGGGGAGAAAGGTGGAAACACATATATCAGACTCACATCACATTTTAGCCCCTCTTTAATAAAGGAATTTTATAAGTTTAATTCTGGGTGATTTCTTCAAGCACTACTTTAAAATGTTCAAGGTCAGTCGCAGCTCACAGGTAGAGTAGATGTTCAGTTGCCATGGAGGTAACTAAGTCTTTTTCATTGGAAAACTCAAGTAACAAATAAGATTTTTTGCTCAATAGATACAGGAGAAAGTTAAAGAAGTGGTGTTATCCGTTTTTACAGTTTCTAACCCTGTGAAATTCAGGGGTCGAGACTAATTTAAAATGTATTTAAAAGATTAAGTATTCTGAGTCATCAAATAAAAAGTGAAAATGTCTTCATCTATGTCAATGACACTTATGTTTATGTGTGTACATCTCTAAATGGGCAAGATGTCATGTCTTTAACATTCTGTTGGTGTCCAGTTTGTTCATTATTCAGTTCATTCACAGTCTGTTGTTGCCTTTTTGTTATCTCTTCATGCTCTACTTGTGTTTGAGTCTGTCTCCATTGAGTTACTTCCTGTTTTATTTTGGTGTTCCTTGTCATTTTCTTTTCTTTTTTTGCAGTTCCTGTGTCTCATTATCCCTGATTTGTTCCAGCTGTGTTCCCCATCTTTTTCCACCAGCCTCATTAGCTTTTGTATTTATTGTCTCAGTCTTCCCTTGTCCTTTGTTGAGTGGCTCCATATTTCTGTGTGTTCTCTAATGTTTCTCTGAGTCTTGTAGTATTTGTTAGTGTTTCCTATCCTGGAGTAATTATTCCTCATTATTCCATTTTCCCGTTCTTATTTTGGACTGTTTCCCTTTCATCAATCCTCCACTTAATGCTTGCTTTATGCTGCACATTGCATTTGGGTCCGCATGCAGCTACCACTTTCCACACAGCTTATGATTTTCTGTTTAGAGACGTTTATGGAACAATTCAGTGCTAACATGATATAATTTTCGAGACGTGAATAAGGTCTTCATGAGCCAGAGGAAAACAGAACTTGAAGATACAGTTTTGTCTCAGATCTGAAATCTCCTTTGTGTACACAACAGTCCTGCTTTTACACACCTGATACCAGTTATTACATCCACCCTCATCGTGTGAACCAGCAATCTCAGTTCTACATCTCAAGGTGCAGAGCTCATTCCAAACCATTCAGCTCAAGTCTACAGAGGAAATAGCTTGAACCTATGTAATCAGAAAACCCTTTTGATGTTTATTTTCTCTGAATGGACATGCAGGCTATTCACAATGTAACATTTTGCTGTTTAAATCAATGCTGTTTACAAAAGTCTTTGAGATATTGTGTCACAAATGCACTTCACAAGTGAGATCGCCATGTTTTGCCTCACTAATTAAAAGAGAGAAGTGACAAAGGTTCAGTCATTTCACCATGAAAACAACAATCTTTGTTCAATAACTTAAAAGTTGGATATTTAGCAAATTCTTTCATGAAATTTTCTTTCCTATTAGCCGACTTTTGGAAAAAATATTAATCCAGGTTTACTTGAGGTGCTCATACTAGATGCATTTTATCGTTGAAATACATCCAGTTACATTTCACCTTCTTATTCCCAGCCAAATATATTACTTTCTGTCATACTGAGCTTTGTTTGTAACCACATCCATTAGGAGTGACCTTGTTCACATATATTTCAACTAAATTACTTTATGACATTGGCACAGGACAAGATGTTTGGCACAACAGCAGATTCTTCGTGTTTTCCCTCAAGTCATGCCATCTGTTGGAATTAAACCACCAGAATCTGAGCATTACTTGCCATATGATCATTTTTACATTGAAATGTTGACATTTAAAACGCACAGGAAGCACACTGTGGGCCTGAAAAGAATCTAAATTTCATATAGCACAAAAAGGTGTTTCCTTCCTCACTTGTTGTAGAGGACAATGTCGGGTCTCCAGATAATCTCTGAGGGGATACGTATGGAGGTGACATTTTCATAATCCTCTGGGTTCCAGCGGAGTTTGTAATCGTTCCATTCCTGTTGCAAAACATTAATCATATTTATGCATCGCAGCGTTATACTGGACTGTATTTCACATGCCTTTTCTCTATCATCTTTTCTTACTTGCTTAACCCAGACATTTGTAGTCATCATCTGGTTCTTCTCATCCTTTTATGGAAAACAGAAAAGAGGATTACTCTGATTACAATGAATTCAACGTCCATCAGCACTTTATTACCACTGAGATAGAATTGAGTTTTTTCTTTCTCTCTTTTTTATGGTCCTCCCCCAAACTCATGGGGATGGGATTTTGTCCCCATAAGTGAGTGTTAGTCCCCACAAGTACAGTAGTATGGCAGTGGTCTGTCCTCACAAAGACGTCTAAACAAGTACACACACACACACACACACACACACACACACACACACACACACACACACACACACACACACATTCATGAATCATTTCTAGAACAGATCAACCAGAACAAAAAACACTTTCACTTCTTTGCAGGCAAGCTGCTTTCTCCAGCTCTTCCCTGGGAACTTCTAAGACACAGCAGGCAGTGAATGCACTGTGCAGGAGAAGACAACTTCACCTAAAGTTGACTCTCACCGGCAGGCAGGTGGAGAAAGTACTGTCAACTAATTGTTTGTCATAAACCTGAAAAGTCATCCCCTGCAGCACAGTCTTGCACTGGGTAACTTTTAAATGGCTCTGCATGGCAGTCGGGTGTTTATATAATCATTTTTACCTTAGTCAACAGAATCTCAGTGACATTTGTGTAAAATGCATACTAAAAGCTTGCACTTAAAACCACAGGAGGTCTGGAATGCAAAGATACCAACATGACGAGAGGGGATAACGACGTTATTTTTGTCTAGAGCAGCTGTGTCTGGATTGCTGCTCAGGAGACAGATTTGAATATTTACTGTCTGTGTTAGCATACTTGAAAAGTGAATTTAATTTGGGAAAATAATGCATTGTCTTCTGTTGGTGTGCTTTCATTTCCGCTGATTTATCTCTCTTGCGTGGTGTATCTTTCAGCTAGTAATTACCAATATACAGCACATAAGACAGAATCTCCTCCCAACATAACACTCATAATAATGAAACACATGTCTCATGCCCATTCAACAAGCCAGGATGTTTGTAATTACAAGGATAGCTTTTTTGTTAAATCGTTACAACTTTAGTGATATATGTATTTAGATATTTACATAAATGGTAACTTAATTACAGGTAGTTAAAAAAAGCTATTTAATGATCAGAGTCCCATTATGGAGCCATAACATCGAAATGTCTCGCAGTCGTTTCTTTTCTCCTCAAAGAAGAAACACACAGATCGTGTTATTTTTGAAGGGCACAGTGGTAGCTAGACTTTAATGTCCAGTCGTAGATGTTGATGGAAACTTAACAAAGATGTCAGCTATTACTTACCACATCAATTAGCTGAGCGATAGATAGTCCAAAGTGGACTAGTACTGTATCTGTAGTGTTCCTCACAGGTCGGGAGAGCTTATTGTAATTTGCAAACAGATTCTGGAGCAGCCTCTCTTCAGCGTGGGCACGGGGTCCAAGTTGGAAACACACTGAGGCCAGAAATGAGAAAAAAATTCAACAAAACAAGAAGCTGAGATTAATCGTGTGCCGTCCTGTTTATGTAATTTAAACGAGACCAATTGATCTTTACTTAGAACTGCAACTGCAATGCATAGGATATTCTTTCCTACGTTTTTTTTTTTTTTAACTCCATGGTGATTTGTACCAGTTGATTTTGTGCAGGGCTCTCGTGCATATTCTCATAACCATTTTGAATTGTTTCTATTTTTGTTCACATATTCATGAAATACAGGGCAGAACTTTATACGAATACTATTAATGTTGAAAATATTTGCTTCCATTCACAATACATTAATCTGTAATGGATTGAGCTGATGCTATGATACCAAAGAATACAGAGTGTAATCTAAAAGTAGGGTGACCTCTATTATACAGCTGGCCTATGGTTACATGAGACGGGATCTGAGAGACGGGACAAATCAGGATGGAGGGTTTGGGGTGGGGGGGTTGCATAAAAGGAATAAGAGGAAGGAACAAACGTGCTGATGGAGCGATCTGTCCAGACATTTCCCTCACCACCCTCCTCCACCCACCCTCCACTCTCTCCCTCTCCCTTTCTTCCTTTCAACAGCCGTCCTGATGAAGCAACTCAATCAGATCCCTCGGCACTGAGAAGGACCCGGCGAGGTCTGGGGACAATTAAAGAGAAAGGGATGATCCTGTGCCTTCGACAGGACGACGTCCTTTGCATTTTGGTTCTTTCCTTTCACATTCACTTGGGCACTTTTCCATTATAAACCTTGTTGCATCTGTGCAGGTAATTCATTGTGTTTGCAATCTTTCAGAGGCAGTGATTGATTTAACTGGCCTCACTGATATTTTATCATCTCTAGCAGTACCACACAGTTCAATGTCTTTCTTTCTCTTTGGATTTAATTTGTTTTGTCAAATATCACATGAAAAAAATAATCCTAAAGAGGACCCTTCCAAACTAGATTCTTGTGGTTTCTGGACAACATTAATATATTCGCCAAACACACTTGCTTGGCTCAGGCCCCTATAGAAAGGACGTGAGAGGACCTTTCTATAGGCTTCCATTAGTAACTTCCACTTTTCTAAGGCTATATTATTCCAAACGCCCCTTACTTGTATCCTTAAAATAGCGATACAGGTGTTGTTGCCATGCTGCTGGCCTTCCTCTTGGGTCCTTCTACCCACTCAATCAAAGTTGATGGGCTGTCTTTCAGTTGACTGAAAACTGGCATCCACTATTTTTAAAAGCTTGGGATCGATATCTTATTAAATGGATATAGTTTCTTTTTTCTTTCATGTCTTGTCTTCCTGTTTTCACCTGGATCTGTTTGACATTTCCAGACACCCAACAACCTTGAAATGCTGTTACACGTTCAGACGAGAGAGGCCGTCAAAGGTGGCGTTTGTTTTATCGCATCAAATTCTAGCATTATCTGTTGAATGCGACCAATATTAAACTAAACCGGAGGCTCAAGTACATTCTAAATCAGCCTTGGGACTAATGGGTTTATATGGGAGAGCTCACAGGGTGTTGTGACTTTGGTAAAAAATGCAGATTAGAGCAATAATCTTTGCAGGGAAAAGTAGGCAACTGTTAGATGAGTTTACTTCTACATGGTGTGTTCTCCATTACACTATGAATAAGACTCATGCAGACTGTGATGATGCCAGTGTCTGTCACTCGTTATCGTGAAGTTTTTCTTATATTGCTGTATTTTACAGTTTTCTGAAGCTACAGCAAAGCCTGATGAGTTATTTGGACGTGTCAGAGCTACTGGGTCCAAATCTGTCCTCATCTGATCAATGCTGTCTCATAGGACAGTATTGCATCAGAAGCAAATTAGTTTTCACTCAAGTGAATACTACACAACCAGGCAGATGAAGCTTGTTACCAGGCTACAAAGCTCGCGTAGCAACACAGGCAGTTTCTACCCTTCAGCAGCAAACTACAGAAAACAAGTTTTTTTGTCCCAAAGGTCGTGTGTTTTTATGGTTGTATTGTTCATTGTGCCAAATTAGCCCTCAGCAAAAATCATTGCCTGTCTAATAAGTAATGAGACTGGGGTGGACTGAATATAGATGACTGGGGTAAGGAGAGAGGCTTATATTAAATAGAAAAGCAAGGCCATCTGATGCCTTTCAGTCGTTTCTCTGAATTGCCCTGCTATTTAGGGCAAATCTATTGAAATGGCACAAATACAGGCAGTTCTTTTGAGTCATGCAGTAAATTTCTTTGTAAGCCAACTTTGTTGATGCTGATAAACTTGACCAGCGTGATATTTTAAACAGAAAAAAGAGGAGTGGAAAAAAAATCTAATTTGAGATGATTAGTAGCTAAAAAACCCTCCTCTTTCAATATATACTTCTGCCTTCAGCAAAAATGAAAAATGCATAAACATCCTTCGCATCGGTTTCCCCTATGTTGAAAAATAAAATGACAGATGATGCAGCTTTAATGACAGCACGGTGGAATTATTTACCTTGTGGAGGAAGAGTGAAGAAAAGTAAGCTCAAACATTTGTAGAAATCCATAGTGATCCAGCAGTACCCAACTCTATCAGTGAACTCCCTCCAACTTCTGCTGGATTTCAGTCATAGCAGAAGTGATCAAACCTGGAAAGTCTGCCCTGTGACAGCAGGTCGTCAAGGGGTTCAGATCAGGTTAAACACCCAGACGCAGAGGTCACGTCAGTCTGAGTCAACCCAGGGTCCGGCGGTCCTCCTGATTCCATCTCTCCATCTTTTCACAATCTCTTTTGTCCAGTCATAGCAGTATGAAGGACCCACAGACACATAGTGTAGTTTTTCTCATCCAACACTTCAAAGTCCCTCCTCCTCCTTCCACTGGAATCCTTCATCCAAGTGTGGCTGGCTTATCCTTCTCTTCTCCACCCTCCCTGTCAACATTACTCCCTCCCTCGCCTCTCATCTCTCCGCCTCCTCACCTCATCTCTCCCTCTCTCTCTTTCTCTCCCCCCTCTCTCTCTCACACACCTCATTTCTCTCTTTGTATTCTATCTTTCCCTCCTACTTACATATTTCTTTTTCTCCCTGTTCCAGTTTTCTCTTCTTCACTTTTTTCATTGAAAACAGAACTTTTTGTCAGTCTCTTTCTCTGTGTGTGTGTGTGTGTGTGTGTGTGTGTGTGTGTGTGTGTGTGTGTGTGTGTGTGTGTGTGTGTGTGTGTGTGTGTGTGTGAGGGAGAGTGTGAGAAGGAGTGTGGGGTGGGATTGGTAGGAGGATGGGGTAGTGGATGTCGACTTTTTGATTACTGGTACATACAGCAGCAGCGCTGTGTGGTTTTCTTGACCAGTTATTTGTATGTGAGCTGTGTTACAGTGTATGTGCAGCTACCTGTCAAAGTCCACTGTGTTAAAAAGTGCCAGTGAGTCACAGGACCTCTGGATACTCTTCAACCTCCCCTCTGCACTGTTTCCCACGAGCACTCCCCCCACCCACCCTTTCTCCCCCACTCCTTTTTCTTTTAAACACCCCTGACCCTCACACACTGTCAATTTTTCATGTGACGTCTCACACACAGATGAAGACTTCTTTTTCTCTATAGCATCTTACTTCCCCCCCAGTCTGCTTTCAGCTTTTATACGTCAGCAGAGCTCAATGCCAAGGCTAGCCATCTATTGAGACAGTCACATTTGCTTGAGGTGTATTTCCTGTTGCTGAATATCTTTTTCATTTTTCTCCAGCAATGTCAAAATGTCACCTGAGAATGAGAACTGGAGAGCCTTAAAAAAATGTAAGCGTCATCATTACATGAGGATGGGTGAAGGAGAAGCTGACTTTTGACTTTCTGACAGTTCTTCCTGAGTGTTATATGACAGAGTGAAAGAAAAGATGTGCAAACAAAGATATATTTTGCTGTTTTAGTTGTCTTTGTCAGATATGCTTCTCTGTGAGCCCACAGAGAAGAGCCTCTGCAGAGCACGCATTGATTTTTTCTAATCAAAGACGAAGTTCTCTTGATCCAGCGATGACTAACTGTGACGTGACAGATGAAGAGATTCCTCTCGCCAGTTTGCCACCACGAGCACAGATCCACATTCTTGCCATGAGAGATTTGATAGCTGATTATTTATTTGGATTGCTGACAGGAGTCAGGCAGGAATTTGTAAGTGGGACAATGTAGCAGCAGGGAGCACTGGAAGAGGAAATTTCACTTACAGTAAAAGGGCACGGTGCACAAACAGGCCAATTGCCTGGTGGCTGTCGCATATTAGTTTATCTCACACCCACATGCAGACACATATAGTCTCCCTCCGCGGCCATCTCATCAGATGAAAAGAACCATCTGTGCTTTTTGCTTTGCGAATGGTAAAGGAGAATATGGTATGGTCACCTCTTCCTGCAACCTCCTTAATAATTCATCTTGTTCTGATATTGCAGAACCTCTGCTGATCCCCAAACAAACACTTTGACCTCTGCTCCAGATGGTCACAAACTAAACACACGTGCTGACCTGGTGGCGTCCCTTTAAAGCAGGAAGATGAGTGGCTGCAATCTTAACTGCAGTGCACAGTAGGTATTTCAAATGTTTATCCTTAACAATAGTCACTTCCAAAGTTGAACCATGTGGCATTTGATAAAACCTAGCTGGTTTGTATATGTGCAACGCATGTCAGGGTTGGGAATCTGGGTGTTGCGGTGTCAGTCTGCCAGCCTGTATATTAAACTTTGTCCATTGGACTTTTCCTCTGGCGACAGTACCACGAGGTTGACATTTGTGCTTTAAAGTGATGTGTTTTGATAACCATTAAATGGGGTGCCATGCAATTTGGAGCAGTCGATACTTTTCCCTCTCATAATGAAGAGTGATTGCTTTTGTGACGCCTTGATTTTTCATCTAGCACAATTACCAGATCAACATTTTAATTTGTCCAATCCTATGATTTACAAGCAGCTATATGCAAAACTAATAACACTCTGGAGACTTAGCTGCATTTTGTGTTAGATGCAAATGAGCTAATTTAGCATGCAACCATGGTGAATTAGAAGCATGGACTGTATGATACTGTATAGCCACATACTAACAGGCTGACTGTACCTCACCGAGGTTCACAGACCCTTCCAGCATGGTTGTTTGGATCCTGTTCCAAGCTTTCCGGAGCTACCAAGAAAAATAAATAATTCAGCCACTTTGGTGAAGAGAACATAATGAAATTTGCATAATTTAAAGCTCAAATCACAGTTTGGTGCTTAAATGTCATGACTTGAAATGTGATCTGTTGCTTTACTGATGCTGATTCAAGCTAAACAGTGCATCACTCATGGTGTTAAATTGAAGTTTGCTAACTTGACTGATATGTGGTAAATAAGCACCGTCTGCCATCAAACATGCAGTTTATTCACTGTTGACAATAGTGGCTGATTCTAATTGTGCACACATTATTATTTCGTTCAATAAACAAATTGCATTGCTTTTACCAAAATCTTCACTGAGGAAACATCGTTTTTATAAGTGGTATCCCTATGTTGGTGCTGAGGGATCACCAGCACACATGAGGTATTATTTGATTTTCAAAAATTTGACCTGATGGGGAAAATATGCAGTTAAAGAAAAGATCTCAATGCTAATCTCCAGATGCAAGTGAGCCAAAACATTTTAATGGGTGCTGGGCACATTTCTGCATGATGGCACAAAAGTTGTTAAGTGATTTATCTTAGTTCACCAAATAGTACTGCAATTGTAGCACCCTGCAGTTTTCAAATTGTTTTTAGCTTTTGATCAATCATCAGTCTGGGAAATCTCCTTCTACCCCAGGAGTATCAGACTCATTTTAGTTCATGGGCCACATACGGCTTAATTTGATTTCAAGTTGGCTGAACCATTAAAACAAAGCCATAATAAACCACATGAAACACAGACCCCTCTAAACTGCTCATTTCTTGAATTGTAAAGAACTACATTTAAAAAAAAAATTGCATTTCCATATTTAATGAGCCATGCATTTACAAAATAGATGATGAACATCCTGAAATTTTCTTAAGAATATAAAACACGGTGTCAACAATATGTCTCACTTTTCCCATGTTCAGTGAGCCTGTTGCCATTAAATGTGCACACCAACTCACAGATCATGGTTGTTGTACAAAAACTCCACATGAAGAGCATTCTTTTATTAAATGAGTACAATACTTTATATTTATATGGCTCAATCTGTTTGAATGCAAAAACACTTTTATGTTTCCAAATATTTATAATAAGTTTTGAACTGATGATTTTATTTACTAAGGGAAAAAAGGTTCCTACTTATTAAAAAAAGATCCAAACCTACCTGACCCTATGTGAGAAAGTAACTTCCCCCCAAACTAATAACTGTTTGTGCCACCATTGGCAACTGCAATCAAGCGTCTGTGTTAATTAGCAATGAGTTTTTCACATCACTGTGGAAGATTTTGGCTCACTCTTCTTTGCAGAATTGTTGTAATTCTGCTATATTGCAGGTTTTCCCAGCATGGGTCGCCTGTTTAAAGTCATACCCAAGCATCCCAATCAGATTTAAGTCCAGACTTTGACTAGTTTTCTCTCTGGATGCCACGTCTGTGCAGTCTCTGTCTTATTGTTGAATCTTAAACTCTTGTTTTAACTGTGGCAAGTGACGCCTGCAGTTCTTCAGATGTTGTTCTGGGTTCTTTTTCACACATAGAGCCAGGTAGGTTTGGATAGCTTTTTAGGTTATCTTTGTCTAATATTTAAATTTGTTTGATGATTTGAAATGTTTAAGTGACATATATGCAAAAAGATAAGAAATCAGGAAGGGGTAGGTACCTTTTCATAGTACTGTACATATGTAGTAATGCTGGCATTACTTCACTGCTTCATCTTAGTCTTGATGCAGTTGACTGGACCTCACCACAATTTGACTGATTGCTTTCAGTTCCACCAAAGTGAACTGAACTAACCTGGCAAATACAGCAGACTTTGTTTAAACTGAACAAAAGGATTAAATCTAAAAGCTAAGTCCTTCATCAAATGCAACCACTCAATTCTGACCTTGAGAGAAGAAAAAGGAAAGCACCTTTTACTTGAGCACAGAATAACGTAACACTTACAACTCCGACGCCATGAGTACACGAACCGTTATCAGACTGAAGATTCACTCTGACCACAGCTATATGTTAGATAGGATGTATTTATAAAAGATCAGTGTGAGGCACGATAGAGAGTTTATGCTAATCAGACAGTTCATTAGAGCATTAAACTTTAAAGATTAGAAGTACTTTGAGTGGACTTCCAAACCGAGTGAAGTATCTGCAGTTTTGATCAGATCACAAAGTGTGTTCCCGCTGAAGTCAGTCTCTATGAGGAGAGCTCCCTGAAACAATCCCTGGATCTGAGATCGCCAGGTCAGCTTTCACCCAACAGCGCATGTTTTGCCTCAGTGATTCACACAGCGTTCTTTGTTATACAGACATGCATCCAGCTTCAGACACACAAACCCACACAGACATAGGGATTCAAGCCATGCATGCATAAACACCTAGCCTACTAGGGTTGCCAAGATCACCTGTCAGTCATGGCTGCTGCCTCTTCAAAGGCTGCACAAAACCCCCTACAGCACTTTTCCCCTGTAATATCTGTTTAAAATGAAAGAGTTTCACATGTGCCTCTATGGGATATAAACAGAAAGCTTTAAATCTTTAAAAATCTCAAAGTATTGCTGCTTTTCCCGCTGCATTGTCTTGTGTTCAGTTTTCTTTTACCATAGATTCAAATTGGAAGCAGTAGATGGATGTACAAGCCATCCTGAATGCTGCTGGCAAAGGCAAATATTGATACAGTTGGATGCCAACTGTGAACCTAACTGCACTAGCCCAGGGGTGAACTGAGATACCCAATGAACACGTACCAAAAAAGATGGGGCACCTGCAATGCCGTGGGGTGAACGACATCTGTTAGCTAGATACATGCAGTCCTCACAAAATATCACGGAGTCAGGCACAGAGCGTGCAGCTACGTGATAAAGGCCTCATGGATGCTTCCTCTCAAATGAGAGCAGGGGCTGCTTTTTAACTATGATGTTATCTTATGAAGATTCAGTGGCATCACGCTCTTTGTTGCCCATGCTGTCTGAGATCAATATTATTTTGATTACAGTGTAAATCAATAGGCACAACCACCATTAAATCAAATGATGCTATGTCCAGAAACAATAGTTGTCATTGGTTTCATTCCTCTGATTGTGAATAGATCAGTTATCATCATTTTACTGTTGACTTATTAGAACATTATAATGACATTCATGGTTGCCAATAAGAGTAATGATACACTAAGTACACCTTTCCATGTAATGGTCTTTTTCATTGTCAATTTTGGGACTACACATTTTTCAAAATACTACTGCTCGAAGGAGAAGAGATTCATATTGTAGGGCCATAAAAGGAAATGTAGTTCTTATCTGATGATACAGCACAGTCATAAAAGCTAAGGATCTCCATCATTTGCCAACAGTCGTGGAAAGACGGAATAAAATCTAGAAACTAATAACCTTGAGGTAGTGTATTTCTTTTTTAATGCTGCCTTTTAACATTTACAACACACTTTACATTTGTGCCCTTTGTCTTATTCAGACTTTCACAAAGACATTTGTCTGGCATTTAAAATATAGAAAAGCATCACACTGCATGGGTTTTGAAATTGTTAAACTTAATTATGTTTGCCTAGTACATTTGGCAGGATTTTGTTGTTATGTCACGATTCCCCATCTGTTTCGATTTTTTTCCATGATGTAAATATCTTTTACCATTTATGTCAATCTCATGAGAGTTAATGGAAGCTGACTTGCTTTTAGAGGCAGCCTTAAGTGCAAGAAGATGCCGTTTTTGCCACTTGATGATTTTTGTTTGTTTTGGGGTTGTTTCTTTTTTGTTTTTTTTGTTGTTGTTTTTTACAATAGAACTGAACAACTTTATTGTCTGTAACAAAGCAGCAGACCTGGCTCTAAAGAAAATGTACAACAACCAGGACACATTGGTCTTCCTGGTAACTGACCTGATGTACAGCTCACACAGCGGTGTTTGAACTGAGGCTATTATCTTACAGGCCTGTCTGATAGTCTGAGGTACGTTAGCCGGGTGTATAACAGTGGGGCTGTTGTACCAGAACGACATGTTTAAAGTACATTTTTATTTCCAAGATTTTCTTTTGCCCTGACACTGTACTTCTCCAGCAGTTTTTCTTTAATTTGGTTCCAGGGCTGGCCTCCTGGAGATCACTAACTGGCACTGAAAGTTACACAATGGATCATCTGTGTTCTGGTATAAAAGTTAAATAAGTAATGACTCAATGAATTTGTTCTGTAAAAACAGAAAAAAACAACCAACAAACAAAAACAACAGTAATGTAATAATGGGCATAACTGAACTACCAGAATAAGCATAGCTTTGCATCATCATACCGATGTGCAAATGCAATTAGTTTTAAGCCACTGCTATAAATTTGATTTCCAAAGCTTTTACCAACAGTCACAGACCAAAATACACGTGCAGTAAGGCTGACTTACAGTCAGTAGCAATGAAAGCTGGGGCATAAAGATAAGCAATGTAAACATCGTGAAGAGACAAAACAGCAGTTATTGTGCTGAACAAGGCCAGGTGGAAATCTAAAGAGCAGGAATGCCGCATGTTTTCCTTCACAGCAAATGAAACACAACAATGGACTATCGAACAAATTTTTAATAGTTCACAAGAATCC
This sequence comes from Maylandia zebra, assembly GCF_041146795.1. Classification (NCBI taxonomy): domain Eukaryota; kingdom Metazoa; phylum Chordata; class Actinopteri; order Cichliformes; family Cichlidae; genus Maylandia; species Maylandia zebra. The sequence goes on from NC_135186.1 coordinate 10,789,782, forward strand.
TGACCCGTGTCTTTTAATTGAACCCTTTTGCTTCAAAAAATCATCAATTATGAATCATAAGGACTTAAGATGATATAACCATGGCAAAAAAATATTTTTGATGGCAGGATATTTAATTATGTAGTGTGATTATGTAGTGGAGATTTTGTTGACTGGCCAGATGGTGTTGCTTTAATTCTTGCTGCAACCAAAAATTGTAGGCTACACCAGGTTTCAGGTTACTTTATTATAAGAGACTGACTGTACTGCAGATCACTCTATTATAATGACACTACATATACATACTTTTCTGTCACTGTTAGCTGCTGATTATCAAAGGGAAAGTGCCTTTTCGGAAACTCAGGCCTAACATTAACTGGCATAATGTTAACCAGCTGCTGTTGTTGTTTAGCCACCTCATTGTCAGTGAGATCTTTAAATTAAAAATACGAAACATAATATATTTGTTGCTTATCTATAGCAACATACATAAAGCATGACTACATGACTAGGTGGAACAGCAATGTCCATCACTGTATTAAAGATGGTGGTTTTCACAAACCAGATTAATTCTAGGTTTATGAGAATGCATTGGTTTGTTAGAAGATGTATTTATGCACTAATCTATGTATATTTGTTAGTGCAGCTTCCTTTTTTCTATTAAATAATCACAAAAATGTAGTAACTGTACATTTAATTGCACCACAATAACTGCGATTGCAGCCCTCAACAGACAGAGGATATCCAGATTCCCAGAGCTAAACAAATACCTGCCAAACCAATAAGATTGCTATTAAGGAAAATGAATGGATTAAATATTTATGTCATGTAACCACAGCCTCTTGTTTCATTATGTTTAGCTCTGTGTCATATGCTAGAGGAGATTAAAAAAAGAGGCACTGAAGCACCTGCCATGCTTCCAGGTCATTTCATTTAACCATAATTATAGACGTGTTGCTGTTTTGTTGTTCTTGGGGCAACACTTTAAGTGGTTTTGTTGAGATTACATAATATCCATATTCGACTTGATTAACTCAATAGCCACTAGAGGTTTAGTCTAATACAGTAAAACCAGCTAATGCACACTGGGTGAGGCAAAATTCAATTACAGTTTAATTACTCTACACAAAAGATTTAACCCCTACAATACTCTGCTGCCACTGCTGACTCAGGATTTTATGTTCACGACCATGTTCAGTTTGGGCTATTGATTTCTGCTGATGTGCACACGAAGGGACGGAGCTAAAACACAAACCTAGCCTATGTTTGAAGACAAACTAATTCAGCAACATGCGCTGCAAAACTTTTCATATGGAGTTTAATTACGACACTCATCTCCTCATGCTCCTCCTTCTTCCCACTCTCTCTTCATTTCAGGTATTAGCATGGCCCTGGAGGCTGGGTAATCTGTCACAAATGCAATATTACTTTTTATGACACATGTTTGCATCACAGTATGCGATCACTTGAGGCACAGAATAATTACAAATGGGAAATAGGAGGCAGCTGCAAAAGTGCCACTGTTATTGTTCCCAAAGGTGCCCATTCGTCCGGCTTGGTAAAGGAACACCTAGTAAATATGACTTAAAGCTAAACTCTCCTTTTTTTCAGATTCTGAGAAAAATACTATTATGTCAGTAGTCCTGTTTTCCTGAATTGCATAGATCTGGATGTATAGATAGTGATGTCGCTGTGTGTGTGTGTGTGTGTGTGTGTGTGTGTGTGTGTGTGTGTGTGTGTGTGTGTGCAGATCTTCACTGACACCTACATGAGGTCCACCAGTATCAGAGAGGTTCTGAGTGCTCACATAAAGCCCATCTATAACAGCAACAATGGTGCAGCGCAATTTATGTAGGCCTATTCTTTTCAAACACTCTGCTGGTGAAAATAACTGATGCATGTAGGTGCAGCCTTTGTTTAGAGATTGTATGTTTCTTCTATAAAGGCAAAAAAGCATTAGTTGGAAGAACGGCTGTCATTCATTGGAGCAAGTCTTATTCAAAAACCTCACAATGACAAGCGCTAATAGACACTCTCGCCTCCAGCTCCACTTTAATTCAAAGAAGACTAAAACTGAAATGATTACAAAAGCAACAGCAGAGGAGAGAAGACTGCATGGGTGAAGCATTCATGTTTATTTTTGGTATGTTCTCTGATGTTTCTTTATTGCCTCATAATGTAATAAAAACTAACATTACCTACTAATGTGGCTGTAAATCAACTTGCAATGATGTCTGTGCAGCAAGTAAGTTATGATAAGTATCTGCTTCGTGCATTATATCAATAGTATGGCTGTAGAATGGGATATTTCTAGAGGATGTGTTTAGAAGTTAGTGTTGTATGTGAGGGCGTATGGTGTGAAGTCCCTGGTGTGTCAGCAACGTCAGTTAAGAAACAGCTGAGGATGCTCCGCGGGGAAACAGTTCAGTGGCACAAATTCACTTTTCTCTGAAACCTGTTTAATCTTTCTTCTCTGAACTGTATTGATATTGTGTGGCTTTGTAATAGCCATGCAATATCATGGGTGGTGAACTTCCTGCCTGCAGTCCAGACTTTTCACCACTTGGTAACATTTGGCGTGTCATGAAGCGAAAAATGTGACAAAGAACCAGGACTACAGAGCAGCTAGAATCCTGTATCAGATAAAAATGGGAAAACATTCCTCTCCCAGAAGTCCAGAAATTGGTGTCCTCAGTTCTCAGATATTTACTGTTCTTAAAAGAAAAGGGGATGTTATATAGTGGATACACAGACCCCTTTGTCATGGTTTTTCAGACAAACAATGACAAAGTTGCTGGCCTCAAATTCAAAATAACCTATTTTTTCCCTAAAATTATTATTTTTATTTCAGTGTTCGATAGTTTTCTATGTACCATTGTTAATAAAATAAGGATTTATGGGATTTCCAAATATTACATAGTGTTTTTGTTTATGCTGTTTTGGAATTGGAGGCATATAAAAGAGTTTTCTCATCAATTTGAGGCTATATAGCCTTAATACTCGACCTAAATTCAGAGTACAACAGGGTCTGAACGCCACAACAACTGAAACTGTCAAGCATTATATTGAATAAAAACTTGCTTTAGTCAAAAAAGTTGTAGTTACTGAGAATCTTTGGTCCATTGATGCCTGCCAAGATTGCTTGCCTTTAGAAAATTATCCTCATATCATGTGTCCTTGCTTTTTTCTCTTGAAAATCACAGTATTCCTATTTATGCCAAATCTTTTGGCTGAGCGTGAATTGGTAGTGCAGGATTGTTGCATATAAATGTGGACAGGGTGGAATTAGTGAGACATCTCCAAAATGTCAAGTGAATTAGGGGAAATCTCCAATGCATATTAAGACTCATTTGTCTTGGCCGCAGTGAGAATCCCACGCAGTGACACCAGAATCCAGAGCGTCCCCGGTTGTCTCTAACATATAGCAACAAGCAGCCTCATCCATCACGACTGAATGTGACACACTGTGCCTGGATGACTGTTGGCCTCTATCTACTCCTTTCTTATGCCCCTCTGTTTCTCGGTAACACATGCATGATTTTTTTTTTTTTGCAAATGGTCACATCAATCAATGACATCAATGACATTACAAGAGAGGGAGCATTTTATGCTGGGGTGCTTATTGCACTGCCATTTGCCTTTTATGTCAAAGCACTTGAGGTCAACTTGCTGTTGTTAAATGTTCCTTATAAATAAAAGTGACTGGACCTTGTATCTAAGGGAATGCTGTTAGGCATGGCAACAGCTGTACAGCTGTTCATCACTGCTCTTTTATTGAGGTTACATGAATATGCATAGGTTCATTAACATGTGAGTCTTACATAGGTATACATGTTTACATGTAGACAAAGAGTACCGTCCGTGTGTGTGTGTGTGTGTGTGTGTGTGTGTGTGTGTGTGTGTGGGGGGGGTCAAGATGTGAGCCATAAATGACTTCCCTAATCCTGGTGGTCTGGAAGTCCAGCCGTTCATCTAAACAAAAGGCACTTAGACTAAAACAGATATACTTGTGTTTGCTATACCATAAAACAGTAAAAGAAGGTGCGACCTCTTCTCGTGACCCCAGGATGTGAGTGTGTATGCCAGAACACTCTGGAAGGCACACAGAGTCTTTACAGACTGCTAAGGATCAAACCTCTATCAATATGCAATTGATTATAAAACTCTAAGCATATATGAGTAAATATTTCTAAGCATAAATGACAATCCAATAATATAAACCTGACAGCTGTGTTCCCTCCTGTTCCTCATTCCCTTGTTACCCTCATGTGTATTTAGTCCTCTGTCTTCCTTCGTCTGTTGCTGGTTCGTCTGAGTTTCTCCCTCCGTGTTTCAAGGTTTCATGCAGTGTTTTGTGTTTAGGTTTTCCCGTACAGGTTTCTTAGTTCCATTCTTGTTGTTCTTTGCTTTTTGTTTGTACCTTTATCCAGCCAAATAAAAGGCTCGCTTTTTCTTAACATCCACCTCAGCTCGTGTCTGCTTTTGGGTCCTCTCTCCTTGCCATCTGCCTATGCAGAAGTGACATTCTTGGTTATTTGATTACTCTTTTATTTTGAAAACCACTTTTCTGATTTGTTTATCTTTAGTTACATCTTTACTTCCTGCCTGTTTTTTTCTTTTGTTTTGTGTTAGCTTTGTTCCAATATTTCATTGGTTCATTACTCCTTTATGTAGTGGAGTATCTTCCTCTTTTTAGCCTGTAGTTTTCAGGATTTTTGAACAGTTTTTTGTGCTTATGATTCTGCTTCTGTGTGAGAAGTAAAAATTATGTGGGTGAGCAATGGAGATGTCATTATTTTCATTATTTTCCTATTACTGACCAAGTGTCTCCATGGTGTCACTAGAAGTAAATGCTTCAAGACCAAAAATTTAGCTCACTTAGCAGTGCTCATTCATTTAAGATGCAGTAACAGCGTTGCACTTGAACCCCTGATTGTATTCCAGTTTCATTACTACATAAACTATAAACATTTACATCAGTACTGAGTTTGCTGTGTGTGCTTGTAAAACACACTGAGATACTAAACAATAGATTTGTAACTATAAGAGCAGGCACATTCATGCAGTCGCACTTCAGTGATGTCCTTCCTTCCTTCCTTCCTTCCTTCCTTCCTTCTTTCATTCCTACTGTAGGTTGGTAGGTAGGTAGGCGGATGGGTGGGTGGGAGAATAGGTATTTATATTTTTCTATACATCTTTGAACATGACTGAACAGGCAACACAATTCTTCCCTTTTGACACGATGCAGTTTATTCCATAAGCAATGGCTGCGTGCTGTTTAGCAAGTATCAAGAAATCATTTACTGTTATTATGTATCAATGAGCTCTGTTTTCACCTCGGCCAAAAAGCCTTTCTGCCTGTGGTAAGTATAAGTGCAGAAGAGAAGCAAGGGTAAATAATAAAACTGATGATGCCTTTTCTTTGTAGGTTTCCAGAAAACCAATAAAGCCCATCAATTCATTGCCATCCACTACAACTGTGTGAGTACTGAGAGCCACCTCATCATAGGCAGCTGGTGGTGGAGCCAGTGGTCTAGTTCACTGGCAATAAATTGTCACTGAAAAGGGTGAAAAAGAATAAGATGAAGTAACTGAAAACACACCAGACAAACCTTAAAACAAATAAAAAACAAAGACGTATTTATCCAAGTATAAAGAATTTCATTTAATATTTAGATTTTTATAAAGTTTGAACATTTGAGTTTGCGTACATTTTCTGCACGAATGTCCAAAAATATTATTTTCTGTCATATTGTCACAATGGCGGATTCTCACATCAAACAGCCAAAGTTTCAGATAGTAAGTCTGCACATCTGCTCATAATCCTGCGTTTGCATTTAGAATCAAGAGGTCCACTCTTTTAATAATAATTGCATATAAACCTACAAGTAGAATAAATTCTGGAAGGATTCTTTATCTCTTCGATATAGGAAGTCACACAGAATGAGGCTTTGTATACAGTGTGAAAACTTGGCTCATCAGGTTTGCGTGCCTTTGTCTTTAACACTTCGTTTATTAACTGCTCATATTTGGCAGGCCCACTAAAATCTCATCTCCTGATCTTCTGAAACATTGAAAAAATGTCTTTAATACCAGGCATCTAATACATGTAGTTTACAGCAGGTGCAGAAACAATAAAGTAACTCTCATCTTGTCTTAATAATGGAGAGAACGAGTCTGCAGGCACAGAACTCCTCAGAGATTGACAGGGATGTCATTTGTGCTGCTCAGCTTTTTTGGGGGTGTCAACAGCTTCAGGGCTTGTTTTCTGCAAATCCAATTTATTCAATAGTTGAATACACCACTACAAGTTCAGCCAGCCATGTATTTACAGTCTCCTCATTATCTGAAGTATTTTTCTGCTCTTAAAAAGCTAAACTTACTGAACATTTTTACGTTCTTTATTTTGTTTGTATTAAGGGCCTAAAGACCTGAGCTGACCATTAACGTTCTCAGCATAGATGACTGACTGCTACTCTCTGAGTCTAATATTTCCGTCTCTCTTTCATAGAGACAGCTTCCACACCAAAAGCCAAAGCCACACTAACACTCTGCACATATTGTGTTTGCTTGGCTTAGCAGGACTGTGAAGCCATGTTGCCTTTCCCATTCTCTCTCTACCTTATGCCTCCCACTGTTGTACTAACTTTTTTTTTTGTCCTTTTAAGGACATTAAAGAAACTGATGGACATTATGAACAATGCTGGGCATCCTCTGCACACGGCCATAAACAACCAGAAGAGTCTGTTCAGTGACAGGTTGCTTCTCCCCAAGACAAGAACTAACAGACTTAAAAACTCCTTTGTCCCACACGCCATCAGACTGTTTAACTCCTCTCTGGAGGGGAGAGGGAGGGGAAACAGGAGGACAAAGGAGGGGGGAACAACTAAGCTGTAGTGCCTCTTCACCTCACTGTACAATACCTTGTGCAATACTTTTTGTAAATAGTCAACAGTGCAATAGACTCAATACTTGAAATGTGCAATTCACTTGTATTTTTATTTTTTATTCCTATTTATTCTATTTATCCCCTTTGTATATTTTATTTATATTTGTCTCTATATTTATATATGTGTGTGTGTGTGTGTGTGTGTGTGTATATATATATATATATATATATATATATATATATATATATATATATATATATATATATATATATATATATATATATATATATATATATATATAACAATTCTGTAACTGTAACTTCGGTCGTTGCTGTGCTTTTTGGAAGTCGAATTTCCCAGAGGAACCCACCCGAGGGATTAACCCTTTAAGACCTACCATAGAACCAAGTCCGCCAGAGCTTATATTATATTTTTACATGCTGTGGAGCCATTTTTGGGAGCATTTCAAGTTGCTATACATCAATACAACCATTATAGCCCAGATTTTAATAATATGTATTCATTAAGTGCATAGTAATTACATAAATTGCAAAAAAGTGCAATAAACTACAAAAAAATTGAAAATCGTTTTTGATTTTTTAACATATATTTGTAGTTAGAGAAATTTAAGAGTCTTATCCCTCAAAACTGTAAATACAAAAAAGTTGCACAAAATAGTTTCCCACCACAGGAAATTTATTTTGAGTGTCTTCATAGTTTTATTTTTGAAATACACCAATTTTTATACACTGCAGGAAAAATGAAAATAAATATTATACTGCAAATTTGCAAAAAAGCAGCATATGCATCAAAATAAACTATTTCCAGCAGTGCAATATGAGTCCTAAGAATCCCAGAAACGACACAGAAAGTCATAAAGTCAAAGATAACTTTTAAAAAGAGCAGTATAGGCCCTGAGGCCCTGATCGCAAAAAAGACTACATTTCCGCGAAAATGACGTCACTTCCGGTTTCGGGCAGGTAATGGCGGAAATGCAAAAGTTCGCGCTGACGTCTATTCCAACGTAGGAAGTGTTTTGAACAGCTGATCAGATCGGTAAAGCGTGTTTCTGGAATATTATGTTTTTGTTCCTGCAAGCGCTTTTTATGCAGTTTTTGCAAAGCTTTATGTGGAAGGAAACCGTGACCTAGGACAAGCTGATGGCATCAGATGTAAGTACAACTCCTCCGGTTTCATATGCAAAAAAAATTTTTGCGCTAGCTTACGTGGTTGCAGTGCTACTGGGATTTAAAAATAGTTACGCATAACAGAGCGTTCCCGCTCCGATCGGCTCTAAAGGGTTAATAAAGTTCTATCTTATCTTATCTTTTCTTTCTTCCCTCTCTTGCTGTTTCTTTCACTTGTTGTCCCTGTTTGGGTCACTATCCATCTCAATATGTCTCCCCAAATCCACCTGCTGTCATCTCCTCACTATAAGGAGGATCAGGGGAGTGTGTGCACATGTTAGTGTGTGTGTGTGCGTATGTGTGTGTATATGTGACCTGATTTTTAACAACGTATAGACGCCCACAACTGCTGGACACATTAGCAACTGTGTATTCTGTGCCATTAGTGTGCACTGGAAAGTAAGCCGAGGTCAAAGTTAGACGTGTCCAAAACAAGAAGAAAAAAAAGAAGAAGTTTTAGCAAATGTCTGTTATTGTTTCTACACATAAACAATGTAAACTGGAGGAGCACACTATTTATATACACTTGCGCCTGCTGGAAGGGCAAAGCTAAGTCATCGCCACCATTTTGAAAATGTTTTCATTGCAGCACTGCACAGAAATGAAACCTTGATGTCCTGCCCCACAGTATTCCCCAACTGTACTTGAAACTATATTTATCCCAAACTATAACAGCAGTGTTCAATATTTGAAAGAAAAGGAACAGACAGTCAATAAAATGCTCCACTAGCAGCCTGTGCTGACCAGAATACAATAGTCCTGAGCTGTTTTTCTATCTGTGGCGGTGATAGTAGGAATTATGGGGAATGTAAGCACAAATTTCCAGGTCTCTCTTCAAAGACACTAAAAGTGTCATAATTAACTGTTGCAAGGGGAAAGGACAGTTTCAACATATGGTCAATTTTGTTTTCAAAAAAGAAGAAAATAAACAGCCTTGTTCCCCATTTCCCCACAAATTAGCATGTTTGTTGAATCTGGAAAGTTGCAAAAAAATTCCAGATATTAGAAGGTATCAGACTCTTTCTTTCTCCCCTTCTTTCCCCCAGTCAAGTCTGTCCCGTATTCAGTAAGTGAAAATAAAATAAACAATAAAAGGTGAATCAAATGGACCATTATGGCAAGGCTGGGATGGTCAATTTGGTAAAGTAAATCCGTTGGGCATCTTTCTTTGCCTTTAGACAACAATTCTGATGGCAAAAGAGCCAAACGGGACAGGCAAAAAAAAAAAGAAAAAAAAAAAAAAGAAGGTATCAGACTGGTCTTCAGAAGTGCACTGCCTAGTCATTCATACAGGAGCTTTCAGGGACTGTCCACCAGCAAATCCCAAACAGGAATGCTTTTATAGGTGGAGGGCACTAACATTTTTTTTTCTTCCTGATCTTTTATGACTTTTTTTCACTAGTTTTTCGCCCCTCAGACTGTCCAGGAGCTCACTGAGGCCCTGGTCCAGGTCTGGAAGGAGACCCCCCAGGACACCATCTACCATCTCATTAGGAAATTTCTTCAAAATTATATTTTACTTTGATTTTCAGGTGTCCTTTAATTAAACCCTCTGTAGGTTGATAAATATAATTTCTATTAAACTACGTGGTTTTATTAATTTCTACTACATTACTTAGACCATTTCAGCATTTTTTTTTTCCATTGACATCTGATGTTTTATCAAAAATGTTCCTCAATGTTTTTTGAAAAGTGTGCTCTTTTTGGCTTGATCATAAAATAAACAGAATATAATCTGCATCTATGTATTACTTACACACAACGTCTCACATTTGACGTCTGTTTTGTGAGTGAATATTACAGATATACTATCAGTTACAGAGTTCTTGTCCTCTGCAAGTGATGCTTTTCCCCCCCAACCATGCAAGGATAAACAGCCCGTGGATGATGAGACTAAGCTTTCCAATGTTGGGACTCTGCTGTTACCTTCCACATTCTTTTACCTTATATGTAGCAGACACAGTCCAGTTGTGTAAGTATTTTTTTTCATACTGATCTTTTATTTATAAGAATGAATCCCTCTGGAATGACACTGAGCCGGCCCGTTCTGAGAAACCACTGACCAAGGAAGATGAACAAAGCAAAAAAGAAAATAAAGTCATACCTCACATTGGACCTCGGTGTGGTAAATCCCTCGTGTGGTACCAAGCAGGGGTAAGTTCAGAGGATGCTGCTGGATGGTTCTCAGTACATTTTTTCCCCTTTAATATTGTGTTATAATCTTTTTGCCTATAAAAATCAACCATTGAGAACAAATTAAAATTGAAATTAAAGCCATGCTGGCATGGTGGTTAGCACTGTTGCCGCACAGCAAGAAGGTCCTAGGTTCAATTCCACCATCAGGCCGGGGTCTTTCTGTGCATGTTCTCCCTGTGTTTGCGTGGGTTCTCCCCAGGTATTCTGGCTTCCTACCTGTCCATGGGGTACCCTGCCTCTTGCCCCATGACAGCAGGGATAAGCTCCAGCGACCCTGAAAAGTATAAGTGGAAGCAAATGGATGGATAAAATAAAAACATCAGTCACACAGTTCATCTTACTTAGCTCCAAAAATGAAATCAAAATAAAGTTATTACAAAGACACTGGCTATTTGCTATACTTCAAAGATACTCTTGAAGCTCTGTGCAAAGTGTATAATCAGGGATTATCTTCACTTTGAATGAAACATTGTTAAACATCTGAAAGGCAACATATATCACACAATATCTTTGCAAACAGCAAAAAACTACAACTACAAAAAAATAGTAGCCCCTACAAGTTAAAATAGCACCACCTATTTTAACTTCTATGCTGCGCCGCCTTGTTAATTTCAATATTCATGTGCCCATTGTTGTGTCTTTCAGTAATGCCTACAGATTGCCCAGTTTAAAGAGCACCCCATGCTGATAGCTTTAATTAAATGGGGAATGCTTAAGTGCAGCCTGAGTGACTAATGCTGTTCCCCTGATGTTAAGGTTACCATCTGAGGTCCGGTGGGAGTGGGCTCTCATCAATACCTCAGCATGTTCTCAGTAGATAAGTGCTAGGTTTTGCTCCCCTTAGACACAGAAACATCAAGTAGTAACGAATGACCACATGACACATGCTTGCAACAATTTTCGACTTATTTTTAACGCAATTGACAATTAGGTTTTGGCCAATCAGTCTGTTTTTAATTATGTAAAGTTACTTTTCATTTGATCAGAGTGCTGTGTAGCCAAAGCCCTTGGTCTTGACATATGCCTCCTAATTCATTTGATGAGTCCTGGGCAATCATGCCTTCAGGCTCTTATCCAGTGGGACTTTTAATTTAATGGAAGTTTTTTTTTTAATGATGTCCAAATAGAGGGGCCAGCTGTTTTATCCTGTCTTTCTACCAAAAGGAGATGGAAGCAGAATTTCAAATGATATTTCAAATCGTTATTTTGGGGATATTGTGAGTAATAATATTTATGTACAAGAAGATCTAAACCAAAACCAAAAATGAATGCGAGACTCTGGGTGTCTTTGTTGCTCCTAGCGATAAGTGCTTCCTCATAAATGTACCTCGAGTCAGATTTATGAGTCTTCATCAAGGTGTTCCCAACCAAGAAGCTTCCATTTCACAATTAAATTTATAGCTTAGCGTAGTGGCTCACTTGTTGATTGTTACTTAGCCCCACTATGACGCAAGAACTAAAGTGTGTGTCACACAGACTGTGCCATGCATTCATTATGTGCATTAAACAATCAAGCTGTGATGGGGGAAAAACCCAGTCGCATCAAGGACAAAGTCTAGAGTGAAAATACATTTGTTATAACCCTAAAATATTAGGTGACTACCATACCACTGCTGAAAAGGAAAGGATAAATCCAGTCTCTCTTCACATTTGTTCCATGTTGTCTTTACTATCAACAGTATTGCAACAATTTGCATCAGAGAAGGAAAGGGAAAAATTATAATCAGGCTGTGCTGAAGAGTCAGTCTATGGGGTCTATACATGATATCGCTATAGTGTCTTCAGCCCTGATACATCTCCAGGAGTATCCGTGACAGAAAGTACCCTGCAGTCTCCATGACAACCTAATGAAAAAAAAACATGCACAGACTGTATATACTGTAAAAGTTGGATGTAGCGACGGTCCCTTGCTGAAACCTGGAGCTGAGCATCTTTGAGTTTTGAAACCAGATGAGATGAGCGAGGGCTGAATGCGGTCAAGGAACATAGCATGCTCGTAGTAACTTCCACATTCAGCTATCACAGACAGATGAAGCTGCCATTGAAAATAAGATTAGAGAATTAAATGGTGACAACTTCACAAAATGTGTTTATTTTCACACCTGCGAACGCCTCAGCTGTCTCTGTCCGTGGTTTTTTTTTTTTGTCCACATCTGTCTTTTCTTTTTGAAAGAGCAAAAATATGATTCATCCAATTTGGATGCCAGCTGTGATAATAATTACAAGGTGAGTTTGTCTCTGTTGGCGGAAATGGAGAAGACGTCGAGATATTAAAGATGGATGAGCGATAATTGTGCTGCTGAGCTTGACGAGACATCCTGGGGTTGCCTATCGTGTTGTCCCCCACCACCCACTGTGATGCGAGATGTACATGGCAGCACTGCCAACATTTTCCTGTAAAAATGTAGTTAGGTTTATAAAGTTTAGCATTAATTGTTTGATTTTTTTTCTTAAGCTGTGTAGTTAAACCAAGGACAGGTGGTGCATGCACCATTTGGCTCATAGGCGGTCAGTACCTCATTTCTAATAACCAGGGTCAGTTAAATTCCTGCTAAATTCCTGCTTTATATACGATGTTTGAATTGGCTGAGCAGTGCATATTGGAATATCCAGTAGGCTAGTAAAAGGTGGGAATATATCTCAGCAGTGCAGCAATTTCTGAAGAGTACCTTGAATGCATTAGTGCCTTTCCAGGAAGACAGATAATTATGAATCTCGCACTATGTTAAACCTCAAGATTTTTATATTATACAGCATACAGCAGAGCTCTTCCAAGTAACTCTAATGCATCAGTGGTCAGACCACATCTTGCTTGTTTTCTCTGTAAGAGTGCCTTAAGTCATTTTGAATCTGAAAGTGTCAAGAAAAAGCAAAGAGGCTATGAAATGTGCTGAGTTTGGTATTCCCATATCCAGCATTTCTCATTTCATGTCATTCACAACATCTTAAAAAAAGATACAGGATTATGGGGATTGCAATTCAGTGCAAACCCTCCGTCTCGTCTTCTTTTGGGATGGCGAGCCGAAAGCTGGGAAAAACCGCACGTTTATCAGACCAGATCTTTAAAAGTTGAAGGACTCTATGCTGACCATCCTTTTTCAGATCCTTCAGGCAAGCATTGTGTATATGTGTGTATTCCTGTGTGACCTTTTATGGCCAAAGAAGCAGCTTACACGTTTTGAGATACAATACGGCTTAAAGGTACATGTTTCCAAAGGCAACGATAGACTACAAATGAATTCACCATCATCAAATATGGAATGGGAAACAGGATGATACCTTTAACAATAATTTACTGAAAAAAGAGATTACACCTGAGAAGCTTCTAGTGATAAAGACTTACGTGTGAGATGAAGTTAATTATTAAAACTAACTTCTTTAAAATATTGCCCTAATAATGCCTCCTGCAGAAGTTGCATGCTGTGAACAAAGTTAGATAGCAATGTATTACCTTTAAATGTCATGCTTATGGCTCTGGAGAAACATCTCCAAAGTCGAATATGGATGTTGTCAGAGTAAACTGTGAAACACCTGTACCTTGTGACGTAACCATTCAGCATGGGGCTAATGAACGAAACTAAGGAAAGAAATGCTTTTTTTAATAATGTAACTAAAGCCGTAGCATTACCAGAAGCATTGAGGATAATTTATGGACATATTAATGCTAGGTGCTCCATATATTTAAATAAAAGCTGAATGGTGCATATCACTGCCATCATCTTAGGCTTTGTTTCTTTTATTTTAGATTGTATTTTGTTTCTCCCAATCTCACATACCCTTTAAAAACCTGCCAATTAACTAATTAACTGAAAAAAATTACTTTATTTTCAGTACATATAATATTTATGTCTCTATGCAATATTAATATTCAATTCCACTTAATTCAGTTCACTTTTATTTATATAGCGCAAAATCAAAATAACACTTGCCTCAAGGCGTTTTATATAGTAACGTGAAGACCCTACAATGATACAAAGAGAACAGAGAAAACCCCAACAATCATATGACCCCCTATGAACAAGCGCTTTAGCAACAGTGGGAAGGAAAAACTCCCTTTTAACAGGAAGAAAGCCCCAGCAGACCCAGGCTTAGGGAGGGCGGCCATCTGCTGCGACCAGTTGGGGTGAGGAAGAAAGGAGAGAGATTAATAAAAACACACACAATAAAAAGAATATACACTATGATCTCCGTGCTCTACATGGCCACCTCTCATAATGTAGCTAAGGTTCACTAATAACTCTTTAACCTTCAGATGATTACGGCTCAAGCCTCGTGCAATGAGACTGTACAGTTACCTTCTGTCGACTCAGTTCAAATCAGTGCTGTGTGTATTACTTTTTTAGCCTTGTTCCGCATGCACATTTATATACCTACTGTTTAAGCTTTGAGTGCAGGTTTTGCTCCAGTGCTCTCAGTGCCAGTTCATATTGAACAGCAGGCAATATTCGTTTTTAATTCGTTTTTAATTGCTAACAATTTATTTTTCTGTGCTTTGCTCATAATTTTGAATTCAAACCAGTTTAACTATTTGTAAAGTCAGATCTTGCCAACATCATGTTGTTATATTTCAACTCAGCCTCCAAAACTTCGTTCCTGGTAGTAATTCATGTTATGTTTTCATCTCTGCAACAGATTCAAGCAGCTGTTACAATAGACAGTACCCATTTGTATCCAGATGATTTCATTTCAGTAAAATCATTGACTTGAGTTATTATGTCTTTGCATGACTTTGTATGCTATTCATGGTTGCATCAGAAATCTGTACATACTTGTTTCACCTCCCTGTGCAGTCTTTGACAGCTGTGCACTTCACACTTCACACTGGAATTGCTCCAAGCCCTTCAATTTGCCTATTTTAATGTTTTCACATCTTTTATGTGAGCTTCAGTTCATATGCTCCTCCCATTCTCGGCCTTCTTCATTCACGTTTATCTCATTTCTTATTTAAAACAGCTGACTGGTTCTCTGACCTTCAGCTTGTCATTCTCCTCACATGTGAATATCAAGGGAATAAAAAGAAGGACCTCCACTCCCTCCCACCCAAAAGCCTTTAGAGCCTTCAGACTTCACTGGCTTTATTCAAACACTGTCTCTATCCACAAATTCTACTAAATGGCCCATGCTTAGAGAGCTTTGAAGCTCATTTGAACCTCTGTGAAATTACATTAACTCAACATACGCCAATCAAGCCTCCCCCCAGCATTAATCACTAAATCAGGCCAGGTCACCACGCACACACTTTAACTTCTGCCAAGCTGTTAATTAGAGCTGCCGTATCGCCAAGGAAATAATCAAGGCATCAATAAATTATCAAATCATTTCCTATCCGAGACAAAACCCTGCATTATCCTCCACCTCACAATCACACTGCCATTTTTACGCTGCTTAATTTTTCATTTGTTTGTTTTCCCTCTTTCTCTGTTATTTGTACCGCTCTTACCCTTCTCTTCTTCTCTTTTATTCCAGGTGAATAAAATTTTAATGCTACTGAAGGTGTGCAAAGCCATTAGGATGAGTGCATTGCAACCAGCTTCTGAGAATTTGACAATCCCTTCACATGATTAATAACCCTGAAGTCATTGCCAGACTGAAGCATCTGATGGTCTGCTTGAAAGATAAAGTCCAATAGCCCAATAGCAATAAAATCTGCATCTATTAGATTGCTACCACTGGCTCAACATATCCTGATGACAGATCCTCCTCCTGCCGACTAAAGAATTGGCTGACGGTTCCTCCCTTTTTGCTGCTTAGCCAAAATGGTGGCCATCAAAGGCTAGGCTTTGTGACCATCCGGGTACTCAAAGTGCATTTCATGTAGCCACTGTGAAAGCACTGGTGCAGTTAGAATAAAAAGTTGAATTCGATCCACACAATTATTCTGAATCTGTATGGATTATCCATGTCACTCTGGCCTAATTCATGCTTTAACTTCCAAATGCAAGAGTGCAAACTACTGTGGTTCATAGAAATAGCATACATGATTATGCATTGTGTCTAGCTTCTGTAAATACGTAAATATTTAATGTGTTGTGTCAAGCAGATATACAGTCTGCTTGGTCTCTATGGTTTCCAACTAAGGAAATCATTGTATTAAGTATTTCTTTTAGAAATTGTCCAGTTTCTGGTCTTGTGATGTGGTTGCCACATTGAAATCATTGCCTGCAAGGTCAGCTTTCACCCAAGTCCATGTCTACACAGCTCGTGGTAGTCATTTTAGCTCAGTGTGTGCTCACTGAAAACTCTTTTCCGTGTTTGTTTTACATGAATATTGTTTATTTAAGCTCCTCTTATAAATAGAAAAATTGTATTGTTCTTTATTATCATTGCTTCGTTGTTTACTTGGAGTTTAATTATTTTTGTTAGCTTTGAGTGAAATTATGTGCTGTTCATAAATAAGGATTTATTGGGCGACATTGATGATGGACTCAGCAACTCTTTTCTTTTTATTTTTAATGATTTTGGGTTGTCTTATTTATCTTGTTTAATGCTGTAGCTTTGTTAAGACAAATGAGTACAATCCTTATATGGTAGTATTTGTATAAGTCGGGGTGTAAACTTAAATACATTTGCAAATGCGCATATGTGCATTCGCAGAACCTCTTGAAATCCTAAATATAGTCAAACAGAGCAGGAAGGGCAGAGAAGGATGTGATGCAGATGATGCACTGCATCGCTCTCCCTAATGTCCCTGAAGATTCATTAATTTGTGTGAAGTTATATAAATAGTTGAGTAATAATGATTGGCATCTGATATTATTCGACTTAAAGTATGATATGAAAATCTGTCAGCTTCGTTTTTACAGTTTCAGTCTTCACATTACCCATGATGACAGATCTATTCAGTTTTACCTTAAGAGCACAAACAAATTTTTAAAAAGTAAATAGACCCGAATGAAATTATCTCCAAGTCATTTAAAACCTAAATTTAATTTTTTAAGGGTCATAACTTTTGAAAAAACATACTCATAATGAAATTAAATGTAAGCAAACATTTGTGTTGTGCATTCATGATGCATATTTAATAATATAAAATGTTATTTATATTGCATATTAAAGATGGTCATCCATTTGTTTCTGTGGTCCTGTTTCTAAGTTTTACAGGGGAGATGACAAACACAGGAGACTGTTCCAAAACAGGTCATGCACAGGAAGTCAATGGAACATGTAATACACATGAAGAATTACTTAAAAACACAATAAAGAACACAAATATATGTATTAATATGAAATTAAAAGACTGTAAACTCAGCTGGAAGGTTTTACAGGGGCTGTCTGAAAGACATTTTTCAAAGACTTTGTCCCAACTCCTGCTGGCAATAAAAAAGAATGCAGGTTTGAGATACTCCCATTATGGTTTTATTTTTTGGACCCAGAAGCTACATTCATCTCTTACAGCAGTGGCCCCCAACACCCGGGCCAAAGACCACTACCGGTCCATGAGAGTTGAGGCTCGGGTGTGAAATTTATGGTTTTCAGGGTTTTTATCGTTAACTTGGTTTCCCTGGGTCTTTTCCCGTGTTGTAGTTGTGTGCCTTATTTTGAAAAAAATATTTACGCGTTACCACAGTGACCAGAGATCATTAAGTGGCAGAGAGGAGGACGTTACTCTCAATGTTGTTGGCGCATTTCAGGAGGGCGCTGCTAATAAAGCTATACAATTACACAGTGAATTCGTGTTTATTATTATATTTACAAAGTACCACAGTTTTTGTCTTGGTCATATCATTTTATTTTGTTGTATTTATCTGTGACACCTTAAAGGCCAGTCCGTGAAAATATTGTCTGATATTAAACCGGTCTGTGGGGCAAAAAAGGCTGGGGATCCTCTCAATGATTATTCTTGAAAGGAATTGTTTATTGAATTAATAATGAACTCAATAGAATCTGATTTAGTAAAGCACTATTGTCTCATGTCCTTCTTTTGTATACAGTCTATATGAACTCTAGAAATGGTTTGTATTAAATTCGTTTACATTTGAAATGAATGTAAAGCTCCTCATTTGTTTTTGAATCTGCATCGTTTCAATAAGGCATTCAGTCTACTTTGAATCTGCACTGAAAGAAACGAGCTCTGAGTTGCTTCTGTTACTGGGTTACAGTTGTTAAACTTCATAATCGATCATATTTCACCACAGAAAGATGGAAAATTTCTGACCTTCCCCCATGTAAACTCAAATCTCTTCTCTATTGAAAAATGAAGCAGCCTAGGCAATTACTACATTGTACACTGTAAGCAATTCGAGGACTATGTATTCAATAACGCCCACAAGCTACGGCAGTTTTTACCTGACATTATACATTTCTTTGTATGATGGAATGTAATGGAAGATTGATCTAGCTGAAGCAGTGTTAACATGAATATCCTCAGTGCTCGAAATAAATGATTTTGTTTATTTTACTAACTCAGCAGTTGTCAGACATTTTCTACCATGTTTGACTTCAGAAGTTAAAAAAAATCATACCCCATTAACATTAAAAATAATTTAACTTAAATATTATTGACATAAAAGGTAAACAAGATAGAGTCAATAAACTCTTTATTTTTCCCTTAAAAGAGTCAACCATGTGTCATTACGTTTCTCATCATGACCATCAAGACATTGTTTCCCTGACTGTGCATTAATCGATGCCACTGATAGAAACGCCTTTCATATTCACTGTGTATAGTGTTTTTACAGCGTCTGTGGACGGGGACCATTAATTACTGCTCTTTCATGACACATACGCATATTATTTAGTTTCTTCATGGAAATTTTTATCATTTGGTGTGAAACATATCCTGATATGACACAATCAAGTCGCACTGTATCATAATGAGGAAGGTGATTTTTGGCTTTTGTAGGTAGCACAGAACAAAATGAAATAGGAAAATGAGCACAACAATAATTCATGCAAGACGAAAAGTCAAGCTCTGTCAATCACAGAATATGCTGGCTCAGATTAAACTGCTTAAGCTGCTCTTGCCTGAATTTTGTTGCTGCTTTGTCTAAAAGACGCTTTGCTATCCACCTCCACCCCAGCTCCTCAATTTAATTTTGTGTCTGACTTATCAGTGTGATATTTGTTATCCTTAAATCCTGCTCTGTTTCTTACCGTAGTGGAGAGTATTCCACATGCTCTTCCCGCCTTGGGTTTTCCATTTATGTACATGGAAAGAAGAGCTTTCAACGCCTTAGGCTTTCCACGCTTGCACGTGGAAGGAAAAGCAGAAGCATACTGTCACATATAATTAGGCTTTTCCAGTTTTAAACAAGACTATCTAAAGTGGGCCTGACTGAAATAGCATTTCTCAGTAGTTTGATTTTATTGATTATATCTGCTTCATGAAACCTTCACAGAAGCAGAGCAGAGGATGCTAAAGAAAAGACGGTAAGGTCAGTGAGTCAGATTCAAATACTCTTTAGAGTGTGGCCAAGTGGAGCCTCCAAGAGAGATCACCTCCAATGAAATCCACCATACCTTTGTCTTAAGCTTAACCACAGTAAAAAATAAATAAATAAAATAGCTGGCTTTGGCTTTGGAGCTGCAGTTTTTATTCTATTGTCTTACGGGAAAAATATGTTTGGTCACAACTCACAAATAGCCTGTGGAATACATGTAAGCAAGGTGTTCACATGCAAGTAAAGTTAAAAATAGTTATGCCAATTTATAGCCAGCTAATTAGTAAAGTCAGGCTATATATCAATGAATGTGTCATATCCCACCTCCGGTCTGATAAATGGACGACTGGCTTTCAGGGAATTAAAATCAATTCTGTAATTTTCTGATGATTGATGAAAAGCATCTGTCCATTCATACACGTCTGTCCTATGATTATGTATGTTGTGGTGTATGCATTTATTGGTTTCACCTATTTACAGCTTAATATTAGAGCCACACTCTTATGCCTGCTGAGTATAATGAAAATCCACTGCAATCATGAAGCAGTAAAGATTGCCTCTTGCCTTGTCTTGTTGAAATGCAGCCTGCATGTAATCAATGCAAATTGTGATATATGTTGCCCAATCTTATATTTACACAGCCAGTATTTCCTACCTCCACTGACCTGTGTGTCTGTATGTACACAGAGAGAGAGAAAGAAAGGAAGGTCACCTGTCTCTGCCCTTGTTGGACATTGATGACTTCTTGCTGATGCTATTTAACACTATAGGGAATACATAAATAAATGTTTACATGGACATTACCAGGCCAGACCTGGACACAAACACGGGTAGAGTCAAGGACACAGAGTCACTTCTGACAAAATATGGTTAAAAAAAAGAGCTCATGAAATAACAAAAAACACAAATTAATTTACTTACACATGCAAAGTGCAATCTGTTCAGTGAGCACAAGCGTTATTTTCAGAAAATCTGACACTGTAAATGCGACAGAGTGGTTTAGGTGTTGATGAGGCTACTGGAAGAGCTACATTTTGAATCCTTTTCTGTCTGTGCAACACAGTGGTGAAACATGTCAGCACGCATGCAGTCCATCTGTTCTCGGTTTCTCTTTTGAGAGCACTTTTGTAATATTCGAGTCACTATTGGGTTTATTGATTGGCAGCTTTTCCACCATCCATCATCAAAGGGTGAGTCTCCTACGTCTGTACAGACTGTTTAAATTCCAATCCTCTCATCTTTGAATGAATGTCCTGTGCAGATTAAGCCAAGCAGTCCTGAGGATTCAGATTAAGATTAGCTGTGGTGTCGTGTTTTTAATTAGTGTTTTCCACAGCAAAACACAGACTTTCATTGTTTTTTAAGTTATTTGCCTTATAGAATCAGTTGTAAGTCCTTGTGTCTGCTGGTTGGTTGTTCTTTGGTCTACATTGTAGGTGCTTAAACTGATTGCAATTCTCCAGGTGCTACCAAGAGTAAACAAGCCTTAGGTGCTGTGTCACCATCACTTGACTTTTATTAATGGGCTACTCCATTTCTATTTGTATCACCCTTTCAACTAAAATCCTGGCCTCACAACACTTAACAAATTGGCTGATCCTGTGACCTGCCTTTGCTATTTCACTAACAATAAATGATGGCTGTTAACCAATACTAGTTAGGTTGCTCAATAATCTGATCAGGTAATAAATGTACTTTTTGCTGATGTAGACAGATAAGTAGGACAATAAGTGTGTAAGTATGTGTTAGCCATGCTATATATTCAAAAGTATTTGGACATGTCCATTTTTCCTGGCTTTTGCAGCACGTGTTTGATCTGTCACTACAACAAATGATTACAATAAACCATTTTGTTTATAGGCACCTTCGAAGACCTTCAAGACACTTTACATGCAATTAAGTGTCAAAATCAAAGTCTGGAAATAGGAAAACACCTTGAAAGTCTTTAAATAACAAATTGAACCAACAAACTAATAGAACAGACTATCTTAAAAAGATGTGTTTTAAGACTGGCTTTAGTTAAGGAGACAGTGGTTGGCATCCTTAGTTCCAGTTAAGGGGACTTGTCTTTCTGTCTTCAGTTCTTGGTTGCCATCTAGTGACAGATGTATTCCATTACACCATTTCCATAGCTAAAGACACCATTTCTCTTCATTTTAAAAAAGGCATCAAAAGACCGATTTTTAGTGATGCACAAAGTTTTATTTTTGAACAAGACAAAGGTGCAGTTACACAATGGTGCTGATCTACGGTATCATGTAAAACCCTACATGTCTTTTCAATGGGTTGTAAAAATCATGCCAGCAAGTTGCTTCCTGATTTTGCTGAAAAATATGGACCGCGTATTAACAGTCTCTATTGAATTACACTTCCTTGGTTATAATGTAAATGTTAAAATGTTGGCATTGGTTAATTTTAACAAGAACTGTTCATGCTTCAAAGGTTAGCATTATTAATGGCTAAATGTGCAACCTGAAACATCTGCTCTCAGGCCAAAGAACCTCCCATAACAATTTACATACACTACTGTTATAAAATGTTAAAAATGAAATTGTTGATTTGTGGACCTCTAAAATTTTGGTGTGGAAATAAGGCAACAATTTTAAAGGATGAGTTCTTGATTGCGTTGCTTGCTTTTTTATTGCATTTCCTCATTTAGTCTGAAACTGACGTAGCATCAATCTAAATGAACGTTCAATGCACTGCAGGCTAAATACCATCATGTCAGTAACAAGTGAGAAAGTTTCACGTGCACTCAATCCAGCTTCAACACTGCATGCCTTGTAATAGCAATACAAAATGTACAAGCAAATGCCCTTCCTGTTCCCATACCTGTGCAGCATTAAACATCTGCTCTTGTATTTAATGTGTATAGAATTTGATGAACATATTTACCCAGAAAAGAAGAGCTGTTGAAATTAGCAAGCTCAGGCTGCATTTACATGATTGGAATTCAAGCAAAGCTCCTTAGAAAAATTAAAACATAGCTTGAAACCAGTCATGCATGCACTTTAAAAAAAAATTAAATTCACCACTCTCTCTTACTGTATAGAAGAAAAACACAGTTTGACTGTTTGTCACCGTTTGGTTTTTGCAGCCTACTTAACACAGTCCTTAAATCAATCATTTATCATGCAGGTGGTTCCTTAGTGTATCCTTACAGAAGTATTCAGTATTACTTTAAGGGGAGTTCTTCCATAGTATTACATAAATGCCAGGCTGAATTAATAATGAAGCATTTTTTTCTTTTTTTTAAATCAGCAAGAATCTAACTGATCATCATAGCTAAGGTTTTGGCAACATAACACCTCAAGACATCCTAAGGTATGGAAGTTATCAAGACACTACGTTAACCACGTGATAAGATTTCAACAGTCTCGCGTTACAAACTCCAGCAAGCTTTTGAATGTTAAAGTGGTCAGTGTTTAACAGAAGACGTGCTGAAATGCTACTCATACGTCTCATAAGAGGAACCAAAATGGCAATTCTCTTTATTGTTTCATACAAATCCACACTGTGTAAGTGTCGTCTCACTAACTAAGTACCATAACGAAAAGGCTTCTTGTCTAAGTTAAAGAAAGGTTTCTAAACAGCTATTTAATCAAATTCTGAGTGGATACAAAAGTAACCGTAATCAAGCATTGCCAGTGAAGTGTTACATTACAAACTTAAATGTTGATAAAGGATGATCCCGTTGTTTTTGTGAGAACTCGTTTTTACTGTTATCGCAAAAAGACAACTGCACATAACCGCCCAATATAGTCTGTATCAGCCATCATCTACAGTGAGCCTGTGGCCACGAGGTCTAATGATACGGTCATGTTGGCAATCGGGGCATCAGCCTCTGTCACAATCAGCAGGTCTGCCAGCAGAGCAGTCCTTTCTACTTCAGCCCAGCCCACCCCCTCTCTCCACCTGAGACCTCTCCGGTGAAAGACAGAGGCGAGGGAGCACAGAGGTCAGAGTCTGTGTCCGACTCCCCCTCTGCTAGCAATGGTCTGACCCTGGCACAGAGTGAAGGTCCACCTCCGGCTTCGGGCCCTGCTCCGGCTCCCCCTCCTAAGCCTGTAAAGAACGAGGGCCCAAAGAAGTCCTCCTTGGCTTGGGAGATGCTGAAGCCGCTGAACGAGCGCTCCAGCTCCTCGTGGTCAACCGACGGGATGGAGAGGGATGTGTCACTATCTACTGCGGTGACCTCTCGATGGCACCTGTGCCTCCTGTTGCGCCTCTTGCTGTGGGAGCCGCTCTCTCTGCCGCTGCCACCCTGACCCGAAGAGGATCTGTCATGAGCTGGAGCAGGTGGAGGTGGGAGGCGGAACAGGGTGGGCGAATGGTCGCCGCTGCCACCTACTGGCGAAGGGGTGTTGGCCACGCTGCTGTTCCAGGCAGGCTGGCTGATGGGGTTTTGCAGTTGGTGCTGCCAGGAGGTAGAGGGGCGGCTGTTGCTCCCAGAGGGAGTACCAACTGATCTCGCCACGGATCGACCAAGTAAAGGGTCTTTCTTTTCCAAGGACCCGTCAGAGCATGGGACATCAGCTGCTGAGCATGTCTTCACCTCCTGTACCTCCTCCTTTTCCTCCTTCTCTTCTTTGCTCTCCTCGGGGCTGTGGTAAGGCGGGGCTGGATACGGCTCCCTGGAGTTGAAAAAGGCCTCTGTTTCGGAACGGGGGATACCCATACGCTGCACATACACATTAACCAGGAAGTCGAGTTTCCTGTCCATGCAGACCACCTGCAGAAAGACAGAAAACGGTGTTCCATCAGAGGAATCAACATAAGTTGATGTTGGCGGGAAAAGAAAAACTTTCCAGACTGACCTTCACAGACCTGGGTGAAACATTCCTACCTGCTTTTCCACTTTGACCAGACGTCCCATCATACTCTGGTCCTCCACAGCATCTCCTCCACCTTTGGGACCTTTACCAACTATCTGGTCAACTCTAACATTTAGAGAAAATAGTGTCATATATTAGATTATAATATGATTATACAAGTGTATAGTTATATGTATAGTAGATATGCTCTGTTTTGCCACAGGGTCTGACCCCAATATTTTTAACTCAAGAAGTTTGGGATGCCAAAATGTAGATTAGTCTTGCATTGAAAAGTAATGAAATTATTTTAGTGATGATTGTTGTCAAGCTGCAAATAAATATGTTTGAATGAATAAATGATGGCCTTACAGAAGGTGAACGTTTCCTGAGACACTACTGAGTTCAGGTGGATTGTGTGGACGCATGCATAATGTGAGTAAGACGATCTTTTTTTCCTTTTCTTTTTTTTCGTTTAACAAAACAGAGTCTAAACTGAAGGGACATTTTGTCTGCGGCCAAAATGCATCACTTGGCATGCTTCAGTGGTGCTTCATGCTTCATTTCCATTGCATCCTACTGGGGGAGCTCTCCCTCTGTCTTTCTGCTAAGAGAGCAAGCATTTAGCACTTCAAACCCCTCTTGAGCGAGGCCATGTGAAACGGCTCGTTAAGATTCAGTGAGCAAACGGCAAAATGTCTTTTTTTAGCCTTTCCTTGACAGCAGCTGATATCATTTGTCACCAGCGCTAACAGAACAACATCCTTAAAATGTTCTACATAAAGCAGTCTGTTAAGCCATTTCACTTATTAACTATTGCACCTGCACCCCTGCTTTCATGTATCACAATCCCGCTAGCTCAATGAGACATGTCAATGGCTTGAACTCAAAAGGGGTTCCATCAATCGAACCAGTAAGGTAGCATGTAACTGCTACTATGGCATAAGGAGGATAATGCTGATAAAATGGTCATTCTAAAGGTGCAGTCTATTAACCTAACCTAGGAACTTCAGTGGACTTCTTATGGCGAGGTGTTGTTGGGGGAGGCGGCCCCACAATCATATCTATCCTGGCAAGGCACACAGAGACGATATGAGTGCAATGCAGAATGAAGCAACGTGGGAATCACATCAGGTATGGAGAACACGTCTGCAATATATTCCACACACGA
This sequence comes from Maylandia zebra, assembly GCF_041146795.1. Lineage (NCBI taxonomy): Eukaryota > Metazoa > Chordata > Actinopteri > Cichliformes > Cichlidae > Maylandia > Maylandia zebra. The sequence goes on from NC_135186.1 coordinate 10,815,396, forward strand.
GACATACGGTGAGTCTGGCTTGTTTCATGGATGGAAAGTGTGTGTGATTCACTGATGGAATATATTTCTTGTACATGTTAGACCTTCAGGGGATCAAGGTGTGAGGAGCTCGCTTGTAGGAGGGAAAACTGACATAGAAAACAATGTGAATTAGACATCAGTGTTACATCCAAAATCAATCTGTGGCACGTTCAGAGCTGAAGGAGTGACCGCTAATAGGACATCAAGCTACCGATATATGTAACAGATCTGAATACAACACATGTATCTGGATAAATGAAACAGGCAAATCAATGGCTTGTGTGTCACAACATGTGTGTATCCAGTGACCACTAAAAGCACTTTGTTAGTAGATGAAAGCTCCACTGTTATATTAAGCTAACTAAACTAACTACTGACACATATTTCTTAAAGAAATGACTAATTCAAGAGTAAAGGACTTCTTGCCTGGTCTGCAGGTTCTTAATGCGCGACAGCATGTCCAGGTGACCAGCGGAGTATTGCTCAATCACGTCCATGACATCGTAGGGTCGCAAGCTCTCTTTGAACCTCCTCTTTGACACCAGGAAGCTCATGATGCTGGGGGGGGAGAGGGGGCGAGACATCGTTGTTAAACGTGTCACGTGACAGGAAAACAAATGACCAGATCACAGCAGACATTTCAGAATAACTCCCAAGAATTCTCCTGCTCAAAACAAACAAAAAGTGCAATGCGGAGTAAAATGCAAATGAAATATAACAAATCAACGGTTTATTTATTTAAATGATTAATGCTTTAGGAAAATATGATTGGTACAAACTGAATGCACACCAAATAAAGTCATTTGATCACATTGATCAGATAACATTTTACACTGTACGTATGTAACAGAATTATATGGAAAATTTACATGTAACCAACTTAAAACCAACATTTTGGGCATACATTTTTGGTAGCTGATGGTTGTCATCCATTTTACATTAAATATATATGTTGTCTCTCAAATGTCCACAAATGTGTCCTATGGCAGCTGTAATGCATGAGGTGAGACAGGTCTTTCATTCCCAACTTGTGAAAAGGGGCCTTTTGGTTTTTCACAAAATGTCATTTTTGCAATATGTAGCATAAAGTTGTGAAGAGCTCTATTTTAAACCACTTCTTTTAAACATAACCAAGCAGTTTATGATGACTAATCCTAAACCAATAGTTTTTGCTGTCTTCTGAATCACCACTACCTCCACATCCTACTAATGAGACCAGTTATTTCTGAGCATCTAATATCACTGAGGCTGATGCATCGAGGCACCAGCGTCAAACGACACATCATGCACATCTCTGGACGTCAGCAGCAGCCGACACCCTGGCATGGCAACCAGTGTTGGTCAAGTTCCTTGAAAATAGTAATTAGTTACTAATTACTGATTACCTCTCCAAGAAAGTAATCCCATTACTTTACTGATGACTTATTTTCAAAAGTAATTCGTTACTTTATTACTTAGTTACTTTTCTTTTTAAATACACAACCTGAATACATAATAAAGCAATAGACCTTTCAGCCCAATTCTATTTTTTCTGCATAATCCATCATATAAAATCAAATCAAATGAAAAAGTCTCTTTTTAAAACTTGTCGGAATCTTTTAACTTAACTACATTCTAGCTAATAGTCCATCATTGTACATTATTTATTATTATTACTTCTTTAAACACTGAAATAGCTACACAGATGACCACAGATGTTATTTTTACACTACATGAAATAACCAATCACAGAACCATAAAAACCTCTTATTCAGAGAGTCCTTACCAGATTGCTCTGATTGCAACTTTCAAGCCTGGTGGTAACTCTTGAGTGAAGAATTCACAGTGGCAGCTCTTATCGTCACCAACTTCCTCTCCCGGAAGGCTCGCCTCTAGAAAGCAAATGCAAGGACACTCTTTTAAAAAAAATTACATCTGCTTCCGCATGACAAACGTCACCAGCAGAAGCAGAGCAGAGCCGTCGCTTTCAGCGCCAAAGGTGCAAGTGTCCGTGTTACAGTTGGTCTCAAGCCAGTTAGCCAGTTTGGGAGTGTGTGAGCAAGCTTCGTGGGACGACAGGTAAAAAGATTCGGTGCAGAATTGAAGGATAGTGCTGAGGTGATAAAGCTTTACTGTAACCTTCAAAGACAGGTACTCTCTTCCCACCACCAATTACAGATTAGCACTGGAAGGCTGGTCTACAGAATTTAAAGCATATTGCATGGAGTTGTCAAGGCCTAATTAGTGGAAATCAGAAATTTTCTCAGAATCTGGTAGGGAAAGTGAGGTCTCCTCATGCAAGCTAAAGCAGGGTTTGGGAGCATGTCTCTGGGTCAGTTTTGGATAATCTTGGCACCACTTGACTTGAACCCGTTTAGCTTAGCCTACTGCTACCATAAATACAAATGTATTACATGAGGTGCTCTAACAATCATAACAAGTAAATATGGAATAATTAGTTCCATGGGAGACTCTGCTAGACTCATGCCCTCAGTCATCACAGTGAGAAAAACAGCATAACAAAGGGTTCATGTCAAGTGAACATATCTCAGCAGATATCAGCATGCAGGTTTCTCAGACTGGGTGAAGCTGACTTGTCTTTGGATAATTTTCCCTATAGAAGTCAACCAACAAAATATCCCAATGCCTTACTTATTAAACCTTCAATTGCTGCAAAAAGAGAGAGAGGAGAGACATGGGAAAAGATTTGTTATGGATTCTAGCAGGATGAAAATGGCAGACAAATCAATTCCAAACATGGAAAAGTGTGGAGTCTATTGAATGGTTTCTGGATCATGTTTGAACGGGCTGGTCTCTCTTCTCTTAGATTTAAGCTTACCAACTACATATGTTTCAAAGCTTTATATAACATGTATGGTAAACTATACAGCTAGACATTATAGACTATGTTACAGTCTTTACTGAAGACATGTCATGATGACTTGTCTAACCTGGAGAACTCTTCAGTCCAAAGTCTTCGTCCTGCATTTCAATCAGCACTTAAACATGCCATGAAGTGAAAGAAGAAAGACAGCTAATGAGAATTGGTTCACATTGCTTAACAGAAAGCAAAGAAATGGAGAGAGAAGAGAAATATTCTAATGATAGTGACACAGATGACACATGGATGCAGTGGGACTGTCTAGCACTAAATGATGACACCACACCACGACATCCAAAGTGACGGTCTCCTGAATGTGTTCTTAAAAATTTGATTTGTCATAGAAGTGACAAATTTTTGTATACATGAAGGGAACATACATGTCTGCATGATAACTCAGCTACAGTCTCCACATTGATTGCAACTCAAAGAGGTTTTGACAGTAACTTCTAAACTCACACAGCTGGTGAGCTGCTGACCTGGCACTGCTCTGCTACATGTTCACTGGCAGCAACTGAATGTTTGTCAGATAAACTGTTGATCATAAACAAGTTTTGCCAAAGTATTCTGTGGCTAAAAGTTTACTCGTCCTGGGCATGAATGTTATGGTAAGTTTTTGCTTTTATTGATTTCGATAAACTGTTCTTTTTCTAAGGTCAAGTGATTGTACAGCATATAACCAGTGTTGCCAACTCCTCAGTAAGGAAAATCGCTATTGGCTGTCCTAAAAGTCGCTAGAAGTCGCTAAATGACGTCATTGCCTAATTTGCATAATTGGTCATGCTAATCTAATTGTAACCTATGTTGTTGGAGAGAGAAATAACATCGTGGAAGAGACATAAAGTGAGTAAAAAATGCCTTAAATGCATTTAGAGTTTATTTAGAACTACAAATTAAATTTCTTTTAGCAATTATTGGTTTTTTTAATGTCACAATTCCAACCCTGCTCCTTTACCCGGGCTTGGACCGGCAAAAGTGACCCGAAATAGGCACTCTGGTGGAGTTACTTTGTGTGTGTGTGTTTATAAGTAGTTTTAAACCTTGTGATCCACAAAACAGCATAAGAGTAAAAGAGTAAAAGAAGAACTGACTGCGTTACAGCACCCGCTGCTTGTTGAGAGTAAAAGCGATACACGCTTTCACGTCTTTTTTAAGCGACCTTTTTTAGAAAAAAGGTCACTAAGGGGTCTGAAAACTCGCTAAATATAGCGACAAAGTCGCTAAGTTGGCAACACTGCATATAACGGTATACCTGGTAGCTATCACCTAGCTTATGACATAATTGTGTCTGGATATTTAAACTTGTTTGTTTCCTGGTATGGACCTTATGGCTTTTAAGTAGAATTCCCAAATTTTCAATAAGTCTGAGTTTGGGGCTTTTGGAAGTATATTCAAAAAGCTTAATATCTTAATGTAATGTTAATACAGCTGAAAAATATATAGGCAGTCCTCATTTATTCATTTTATTCATCCTTTAAAGTACCAGTACTGCTGGCATCAAAACAGCTACAGAGCATGATGCTACCGCCACCATGCTTGACAGCTCATACAGGGTTGTTAGGTTTGAACACCTCACCTTTAACTCCTCCAAACATCTCTTGTCACTGGGGCCAAATAGCTCAACCTTTGTCTTGTCTGACAATAAAACCTTCCTCCAGAAGGCATTTAGCTTGTCCATGTGGGCAGCTGCATATTTCAGTTGAGCTTGATGGGCTTGATTTTGAAACAGGAGCTTCTTCTTGGCTGGTACCCCCTCAGTCCACAGTGATGTAAACTTGCTTCACTGTGTACCTTACAGCAGTTTCCAGTTAATGTCTGGTTTGAGCCTTTGTGGTTCCTGGGCTGTTCAGGAACATGCTAACTAATTTTCTCTTGTCTTATCTGAGGGTGACAGTCTGGGTCTTCCTCTGGACCTTAGAAAACTGGCGACACATCTGAATAACTTGTATGTTTAAACCGATTGTCCTGGAATCTGCAAGTGTTTAGAAATGGACTGTTAAACTTCAGGAATGGACAAATCCCCAACGATCAACTCTACTGAAAATTTGTGTGCTATGCTCAAAAGCTAGGTCCCTGCTTGGAAACCAACATGTTTAAATAAACTCTACCAATTCTGCCAGAATCTTGTTGATGGCAACCAAAAGCATCTGGTCAAGGTGCAACTTCCCAAAACATTTAGCCAAATATTAGTTGAGGTGTATGTATACTTTTGACCCCGTGTGGATCTTATGCAGCCAATTCTTTTAAGAAAAAGTTATTATTGATGTATCCTGTACAATTCTGGACCTCAGAAACAGAACAGTTGAGAAAAAACATTAAAAACACACACTTACCATTTATGCCCATGATGAATGTATGTATACTTCTGGCAATGATTGTATATTGAGCTAGTGTTACTAGTAGTGTTATAGTTACATAAGATTTAGTTGGTTTTGTTTTCAGTTTTCTTTAATATAAATAATTTTGACTCCTAAAGTTTGGTCTCTGAACAAATAGCCAAGGTCATACTGGCTCAAATGAATTCCTGGAAATTTTGGGAAGTGCACTCAACTTGAATTCTTCTGGAACGTTAGATATCACGTTTGTGTATGCAAGCTAAATGTGAAGCCGGAGCACAGAGATGAGACACCGGAGGAAGCAGCAACCCGCTCACCTCTGCTTTCAGGCTCCATACAAAAGCTAGGGCCTCCATGTCCTGAATGTAGTTTCATATTCACAACACCCACATCTCTTTTAATAAGTGTCTGCCATTTTCTACAGTTTTCATGATGGTTTGAATACAGTTTCTGAGGTTTCCCACCTACAATAATAGAATTCTCCAAGTCTCTACACTGTATGGCTGTGTATTCAGTTATACTACACAACACTACTACACTCATTCTGGTCAGATGATGATCAGTTTCCTCACCCTCTGAGTTTTGGCGCGAGGTGCTGCCCCGAGCTTTGAAGGCATTTTTCGCCCCTCGGTTCTTGTCGGTGAAGCTCCAGCTCTTGGTGACCTTGCTGGGGCTTGCTTCAGCACCATCATCTGCTCCACCTGGAGACTGGGCTTTCCCCTTGGACACAGGAGCCTTAGAAGGACTGGGAAACACTTTGTCCTTCAGACTCGGCTTCCGACTAAAAAAGGAAGTAACAATACAGTAAATTAAGCCTGTTTAACTCTGCATTTATCAGCATCATTTTAATGAAAGACTACCTGTAGCTAAATGTCTGTATTCTACTGTGTTTAAGCCCTAGCTTGTGAATTTGTAGAATTCATCTGCAATGTGATAATAAATCTTACCTCAGCAGAAATGCAAAATGGGCAATGTCCTACAGCAGAAGGAGCCATGTCCACAAACGAACATAGTAGAGCATTCGGTGGTTCAGGCAAGCAGCAGGAAGCTACAAGCAGGCATGCATGGGAAGCAAAGTGACACTGCGTCTCAAAAGGAAGAGCTGTGGTCTGGCTCTATGCAAAAAAAGTGAACACAAATCATGCAACAAAAAAATAAAATCATCGTCGTATGGCACGTGGTAACCATTAGGTAATCAGCAATATGCACCTTGCCTGCTGAACGGGGCTGAGTGGGCAAAAAAGACAGCCAGCAAATCAACTGCAAGACGTTACTAAACAGAAACCATAAAAGAAGGATGTAAATCTGCACCTTTCCTGGGGAAAGGGTAAAAGTTAGAAATAGCTCTTTGTTGCTTTTACGTGTGAATCTCCTCATGTAGACATCAGAAACAGAGCTTCACTACGCTACAAATAGTAACAAGTCGGATTGTGTACTTTCCGTAGTGCTACATGTCCTTATTCTGTGACTCCTCTACCTTTACTTGCACTTGCAGAAGAAAAGAACATTGGTAGGAATAGAAGGAGACACACAGACTTGCAGTGCAGTTGTTAGTATCTGTGCAGCAACTATACCTAATAGCTCTCGGACAGCACCCGCAAAGTCTGTCTTTGTGTGCATTTTCATTACTGGAGTGGTGGGCAGTAGGAGGAGACACAAAAAAGATAAAATAGAAGTGGGTAGAATCACAAAAACAGCAGCGTGTGCCAAGATGCCAGTAACGCTTTACTGTGACTGTAATTTATTCCTCATTTAAAGAATAAAAATTTTTGGTTTTATTCATTTTGCCATTTAAATCATTGTCTGATTTTACACGTGAGTCTAAAATATGCAATTGGATTATAAGGAGGTTTGTCATTCAGCCACGATAAAGTGTTACCACCTTGTCAATAGTTACACTTGTTTTCTGTGTTAAAAAACAGAGTGATAGAAAAATCAAGCAAAAGTGTTCAAAATCACTTTTTCCCAAGGTGATGCTGAAAGGTAGACTATCAAAGAACAGCATATCGGTTAATATTTAATAAAGCTGCCAGTTGGGAATGAGGCCAAAGTGAGCTGATCTTTGAGCACCATGTGAGCAAATGCAGCGTGACCGTTCTTGAAGGAGGCACTTAACACGCAGCCACACCCATGTCAGACACACAAACCCCCACTCTCGCACACTGATGTACAGTAAGCACACTCCCCCAAGAAGAGTGTCTCAGCAGCAGCTAAGAGCAGAATTGAAGAGAAGGCAAAGGAAAGAGGCGAGAGATAAAACCAGATCACAGACCTGGGAGAGGTTTCTGTTTGTGACTCCTTCCTGTGAGCAGAAAAGGCATAAATGTTACACAATGTAAGATACAAGTTATGGACATGGATGAAAAATTATCTGTAAAAACCTGAAAAAAAAAAACCAATATATATGTTACCACACGGGGGCAGTGGAAACAAGTTCTAAACAACAGCAACAGTTGCCTGCTTACACTGAATGATCTTTCATATTTTTATGAAGATTAAATTTTGTGATGAGTGTCCAGTATTTACTCACTCTTCTGCAATGGTTTTTGTCTCCACTGACAAAAGAAACCTTAGGCTATTAAGTAAATACAAAAGGTAAATGGACTGGTTCTTACATAGCACTTTTCTACCCTGCCTGAGCACTCAAATCGCTTCGTTCACATACAAGCACTTTTTTCTATTCTTAAGTGCTTCCTATCTCCTATTCACACTTCAGCACCTTGGGGTTCAAAGAATCTTCATTTTCAAACCAACCAAAAAGTTGACATATTTTCTCTTAATATGTAAAACTACAGTGAGCCTCATAACACGACTCGAACAGGTATTCCTCCAGGATCAAACCTGGACCTTTATTGCTAAGATTTTGCATTCATAGGCAATTGGTACGGTGGCCCTGAGAGGCCAAATAGACTGCAACTTAGGAAAACCCCAGCAATAAGAAAAACGCTGCAAAAGTGCACAAAACACAACGGAAATAGAAAAAAACAAAACGGTAATAGGAAAAAGCAGATTTCCGAAAGCACAAGGGAAGTGTTTCTGGGGAGACAATAACCCGACAGACCAGTTGCAGGAACAAAATATGCTAAGAATTGCGCTGGGAGACAGTTAAAAGAAGTGGATCTATCGGTTTTGTGAGGAAAGAAAAGATGAGAGGTAAGTGTGTTAGCCTAACTATTAGCCTAAAAGTTCGTCATCAGTATTATATGAATCATGATAAAACACACCTACCATGTTTTGGGTTCCTGCAACTGGTCCGTCGGGTTATTTTCTCCCCAGAAACAATTCCATTGTGCTTTTTGAAATCTGTTTTTTCCTATTTTTGTTGTTGTTTTTCTTATTTCTGTTTTGTGTGCTTTTGCAGCATTTTTCTTATTGCTGGTGTTTTCTTAGGTTGCAGTCGGTTTGGCCTCTCGCGGCCACCGTACATTTGTTAGGCATACCTGTTCAACTGCTTGTTATCGCAAATATCTAATCACACTGCAGCAATTCACTGCATTGTGGCCAAAACGTCCTGCTGACATTCAAACTGAGCATCAGAATGAAGAAGAAAGGTGATTTAGGTGACTTTGAACATGGCATGGCTGTTGTGTCAGACAGGTTAGTTAGAGCATTATAGGAACAGGATCTGCTGGGATTCTCCCCACACAACCGTCTCGAGGGTTTACAGAGAACGGTCTGAATATATTATAATTATAGTAACCTAAACAACCACTTGTTACAGCCAAGGTATGCAGAAGAGCATCTTTGAACGCACAGCACGTTGAGCTTTGAGGTAGATGGGCTACAGCAGCAGAAGACCACACCTGTCAACAGGAAACTGAGGTTACAATTTGCACAGGCTTACATCTTCTGCTTCCAGCAGGATAATGAGCAACATCACAAAGCTCAAATCATCTCAAACTGGTTCTTTGAACATAATAACATGTTCACTGTAGTCAAATGGCCTCAACAGTTACCAGATCTCAATCCAGTGGAGAACATTTGGCTTGTCCTGGATCAGGAGATTTGCAGCATGGGGTGGCTGTAGCTCAGGTGGCAGAGCAGGTCAGCCACTAATCAGAAGGTCGGTGGTTCGATCCCAGGCTGCATCCTGGCTGCATGCTAAATATCCTTGGGCAAGATACTAACCCCATGTTTGCCTACTGGTGGTGGCCAGAGGGCCGGTGGCTGGCAGCCTCGCCTCTGTCAGTGCGCCCCAGGGCAGCTGTGGCTACAATGTAGCTTGCCATCGCCTGTGTGTGAATGGGTGAATGACTGAATGTAGTGTGAAGCGCTTTGGGGTCCTTAGGGACTAGAAAAGCGCTATACAGGCCATTTACCATTGTTATAACATTTGTTATAAAGAATTCAGGCAGTTCTGAAAGCAAAATGGGGTTTAACTAACTTCTACCAAGTAGGGCTGCTCGATTATGGCAAAAATGATAATCACGATTATTTTCACTGAAATTGACATCTCGATTATTTGACGATATTTATTTAACCCTTTAAGACCTACCATAGAACCAAGTCCGCCAGAGCTTATTTTTTTACATGTTGTAGTGCCATTTTTGGGAGCATTTCAAGTTGCTATACATCAATACAACTGTTATAGTCCATATTTTAATAATATGTATGCATTAAGTCCATAGTAACTACATTAATTGCAAAAAAGTGCAATAAACTACAAAAACATTAAAAATCGTTTTTGTTTTTTTTACATATATTTCTACTTGGGGAAATTTAAGAGGCTTATCCCTCAAAACTTTAAATACAAAAAAGTTGCAAAAAACAGTTTCCCACCACAGGAAATTTATTTTGAGTGTCTTCATAGTTTTATTTTGGAGATACAGCAATTTTTATATACTGCAGGAAAAACAAAAAAAACAATCCTATGATGCAAATTTGCAAAGAAAACAGCATGTGCATCAAAATAAACTATTTTAAGCAGTGCAATTCGAGTTCCAAGCATCCCAGCAACTATTCAGAAAAGTATAGAGTCAAACTTGACTTATAAAAACACCAGTATAGGCTTTTAAGGCCTGCAAGTAAAAAACTACATTTTCCGCAAAATGACGTCACTTCCGGTTTCGGACAGGAAACTGCAGACATGCGATAGTTTGCATTGAGGTCTTGTTCAATGTGGGAAGTGTTACGAACAGCTGATCGGATCGGCAAAGCGTGTTTCTGGAATATTATGTTTTTGTTCCTGCAAGCGCTTTTTATGCAATATTTGCAAAGTTATATGTGGAAGGAAACCGTGACCGAGGACAAGCTGATGGCATAAGATGTAAGTACAACTCCTCCGGTTTCATATGCAAAACAAATTATTGCGCTAGCTTAAGCGGTTCTGGTTCTACAGGGATTTAAAGGGTTAACAATAACAATGTATTGAATAATGACTTTAAAAAATAATATTAAATAGTGTGCAAATACTGATAACAGTGCAAATGTTTGCAATATAAGAAATAAATGAAAAATGTAAACATCTATGTTTAGTGAACTTTGCAGTGTTGCTCTGTGGTGCAGCTATGACACCGTAGCAAAGTTTACACACTGTGTCTACTTGATCCACGTCTGACTCCGCGAACCCATAATGTTTCCACACCACTGAAGTTTTTTTTACCTCTCTTTTCAACCAACGGCAGTCACTCTCCTCTCCAAATAACTTCTGCTTAGCTTCCCTCGGGTCCTCTTAATTGTTGTGACACGTTCGAAATGCAGAGAGGTGCGCTCGATTTGCCACACGGAGCAGCGCGAGAGTAAAGCACGAGGGAGGTGCTAATAATCGGCTCAGTCATTTTTAATGATCGTTGAAAGCCCAGATCGTAATCGTGATTAAAATTCGATTAATTGAGCAGCCAAGATTATAACTACTAAATTGTCTGGTAAATGTATATTAATGAATTTTCTAAGTGTCGCACAGGTTTTCCAATCAAGTGGGGTTGAAAATTTGCTCTGGCTATAGAGCCAGTGAAACTGTCAGTGTTCTTCCGTGCTTGCCCATTACAAATAAACTAATAGAAGAAAACAATAGTTTTAAAAAATGTTCCATAAAATTCATTCATTATGGTCACAGGTTGATGTTTGCATCAACAAGGTGTTTTAAAATAAATGTTTGGTTAGCCTCTTTTTTGTTAATCTACAGTAAATGAACTGAGTGCAACAATGAGCTAAGTGCACACAAAAGCTGGTAACACAAAAGGAAGGCAACACAGGAAGTGTAGCGCAAAGTGTGCGGCAAGCAGACCAGACTCACAGGGTTCAGAGATCTTATTCCTTTGTGACAATCAAGGCATTCAGTGTATATTTTGGGCAGTGCACATAGTTATTTCAGCCTCTGATGCACTGGTCCCTTCTATTTCAAGATCACTGAGTCACCGTTGGTGTCATCATAATGAGATCATGCTATCACACCAACAACTTTGTCACTCCTAATGTCATTGTTATACCTGAATGATTTGCCCTTCAGATTCCTCAGCAGGTCCAGCTGATTCAGAGGTGGGATAAGTCTGGGAAAAGACAAAGAAGAACTTCAAAGAAGTCGTTCTATCAAGACAGCCTCATCAGCTCAGTTGCAAAAGGTGAAAGTTCGCCTTTGGGCTTTTTAAGCTAATTGCCTTAAGTTATGTTCAGTTGGTCATAACCTTTTCTGCTTAAATTACAACTGGAATGTAAGTGAACTCATTTCAAAATAGACAACTAATGATTTTCTACTTCTAGATTAAAAGCAAAAGAAATCTGTGTTGTGAGAGTCGAGCAAGGCAGCTTATTTGCTAATTCATACAGCTGGACACCAAAATGTCTGCTTAATTTTTCAAATTGGCCAAGGGCAGTATTTGTCTTTTGAATAGCATTTCAGAGTGCCACTGCTAAGACTCTCATCTGCTTCTCCATTAAAAAGAAAAGCCTTATTAAAGCAGAAAGTGTAAAGCCACACCGGTGTGTGATTCTTCTGATCCAAGAAAGATGTTTAGAATACAATAAGATGAGGTTATTCTGTGAGCTCAGTTTTCAACTTGGCTTTCAAGGTTCAGAAAGAAGGCAGAATGTGATATGGGTAAACAGTTGTATTTCCTGAAAATGCTGAATAATGTGTAGCATGATTCAACCACTTTATTTGATCGGTTACCTGTACATCGGAATAGCTACAGTCTGCTCGTAAAAATCCCACGTGGACACCAGATCTGTACGGGAAAGGTTGGTGGCATAAAACCTCCAAGCAGCCTGGGTGAGGAAATTTTTAAAAAGGCTTCTCAGTTTTTTTGTTTTGAGAATTAAACAGTGTTTAAAATTGAATCTAGTGATCTTATCACACAATATACCTGTATGAGGCCTGCAGCGGGGTTACGTCTCTTCTCAAAATGCTTCTGTCTGTGCTGCTCTTGGACTTTGAGGGCAAAGCCAGAACCCAAGATGCCCTGTACAAAAGCAGAAACTCATAAAATAATCAGTGACCTTTACTGACCTCAGTGGGCCAGGAGGAGGAATTGCAACAACAGCAAGTTGTCTCCTCCTTGGCCCTGTGCTTCGTACGTCGCTTACTACATCCAAGATCAAATGAAACATCCAAGATCAAATCATCGCGCTAACCGTGAGCTCGCTAATCCGGTTCCCCGAACACACCTGCTGTTGACGATTAGTACAGCTGGATGAAGTAATGTGCGATCACTGGGTGCCGTAAAAGGGGATACGCATCGATAGCAGAAACAGTGATCGGCAACCCGCTGATTGGTTGGCGAAAATGGCGAAGGAGCGCGCTCGGTATTTTTCGGCAGCAGAGCAAGAACTCTTGAGTGAGGGATTTCAGGAGTTTCAGAGTTTAATTAAAACGCAAGGGAACACTGCAAAGGCTGCAAAAGCAAGGAGAGAGGGCTGGCAGAAAGTTGCTGACAAATCAAACTCGTAAGTAATCCAATAATAACAATAATAATGGAGTGGATTTATATAGCGCTTTTCAAGGCACCCAAAGCGCTTTACAATGCCACTATTCATTCACTCTCACATTCACACACTGGTGGAGACAAGCTACGGTTGTAGCCACAGCTGCCCTGGGGCAGACTGACAGAAGCCAGGCTGCCATATTGCGCCATCGGCCCCTCTGGCCAACACCAGTAGGCGGTAGGGTAGATTTATCATATCACACCATATTATCCAATATTATATTACATTATATTATATTGTAACGATGGTTAAGTGTTATTGTACAGTGACATGTTGGTGATCTCTGCACACTGTTGTTGTTCCTTTAAGATTCATGTTTGGTTGTGGTGTACAGGAAGGGGTGGGTGGGACCTGGTTGTTCTGTGTGTGTGCCAGGCTGAAGAGAGGTGGAGTTCGAGAGCGCTTCCCCCTGAGTTAACAACCCGCTGGCTTATGTGCCAAATAAACGGACAAACTGAGACCCCAACTGTCTGGTTCTTGTGAACGTTACATTGGTGTCAGAAGTGAAGAAAGAAAAAAGAACCCCAGAACGCCCGACACCCTGTTGCTGGCGACGCTTGCCGTTACGAGACGAGGATGTTGCCGGGCAAGATTAAGAAGGAGACGGAGGAGAGGGAGGTTCGTCCGCGCTCGCCCGCCCATGGAGTGAGGGAAACGGCGCTGCGGCTGTCTGCCGAGGCTGGATTTTCTCCAGGTTTGACTAGGCTCGGGAACTGTTCGCACAGCGGCCGCGATTCCGGCGGGAAGGAGTCGACCTCGCTTGGCGCGCCGTCACGTGATGTAAACAAACATGGCGGCGCCCAGCAAGCTGCAGCGAATATAAAAACGCCTAAGTTCAGCGGCAAGACGCCATGGGAAGTGTTTATCGCACAGTTCGAGCTGTTAGCTGTTGCAGCTGGCTGGTCTGAGGAACATAAAGCTCTCCAACTGGCTTTGTGTCTGTGTGAGGATGCAGCTGCATGCCTGCTGCTGCTGACCGAGGAGCAGAGGGGAGATTATAATGCTCTGGTCGGAGCACTTCAGAGGCGCTTCGGGCAGTATAACCAACCAGTGCTGCTGAGGTCGGAGTTCCACAACAGACGCAGATTGCCAGGCGAGCCCCTCCGCATTTTGGCCCATGAAATCGAGTGCCTTTGCCGGAGGGCGTATGACAGCATGCCACCATCAGTGCAAGCGGAGTTAGCTCGGGACCAGTTCCTGCAGGCCCTGAGCCCTAAAGAGCTCCGTATGCAAACTCAGCTTGCTCGGCCAGCCACACTCAGTGCAGCCCTGGAGCTAGCGTTGGAGAGGGAGATGCTTGCAGGATCCTCTGGGGGCACTGATGACGCACACGTGGTGAGGGCTGTGTCAGCACCTGTGGAACAGATGGAGACGCCAGCGGGCTTGTGCAGTTTGGTGCAGGCGGCTTCGCTGCAGTCGCCTTCCCCTCGGGCTGGCCCACACCGCCGACCACAGAGCTGCTGGGGATGTGGACAACCCGGACACCTCATCAGGCAGTGCCCCAAGCTTGCAGCGGTTCAGGGAAACGCCTACGGGCCCGTGTAGGCGGGAGTACACGGGCCTGGGAGAATGACATCCCCACACCACCGCCACCTCCACCCGGTGCGGCCATCGCTGTGGGCTGGACCCAGGTTGGCGGCTTTTGCCATGTTCCAGTGACGATCGCGGGGGTGTCCTGTACGGCCCTGCTGGACACGGGGTCCAATGCAACGCTGGTCCGACCCGATATTGTCCCAACCGGAGCTGCTGTGCAACCGACTAATGTGCAACTTAAGACTGTGACCAGTGATCTGGCCCCAATGAGAGGGAGGGGAGTGTTCCAGTTCAAGGTGGGGGACCTCGGTGTGTCTTATGCTGCCTGGGTGGCTGACGTGCAGGACGCCTGCATCCTTGGGCTGGATTTTTTACGAGCCATTGGCGGTGTACTGGACTTAGGCAAAGGCTTCCTCGTAACCCCTGATGGGAAGAAGGTGCCGCTTATTCCTCCCCCGGTCTGCACAGCATCTGCCGCGGCGTCCACCTCCACCGCAGAGACCCCTGCAGACCCGCCAGCAGAACAGCGAGTGGAGGAGGAGGAGGAGAGGCTCTTAGCAGTGAGGAGTATCTGGTCAAAGAACTGTGAGGGGCTGACTCCACAGCAGCAAGAGAGTCTATGGCAGGTACTAAAAGAGTTTAGTGACATTTTTGCCCTGAAAGAAAGTGATGTTGGCTTGACACACTTGGTAGAGCACGTCATTGAGACCGGGGATGCCCAGCCTATTAAAGTGCGCCCACGCCGCCTGCCCCTGGCTCATCAGGAGGCTGCGTACAGAGAGTTGTGTGAAATGATGAAGGCGGGCATCATAGAACCATCTGATAGCCCGTGGGCCTCCGCGGTGGTGATGGTGCCTAAGAAAAAAAGTCCTAGGATGCGTTTCTGTGTGGACTACAGACCACTCAACAAAGTGACGAAGAAGGACTCTTACCCCCTTCCCAGGATTGATGAGTCTCTCGACTTAGTAGCCGGGTCCTCCTGGTTCTCCACCCTGGACCTGCGGAGTGGCTACTGGCAGGTGCCACTGTCCCCGGAATCCAGACCGAAGACAGCCTTCTGCACTAACAGGGGACTATGGCAGTTCAAAGTCCTGAGCTTTGGTCTTTGCAATGCTCCTGCGACCTTCGAGAGGCTTATGGACAGTGTGCTGGCTGGCGTCCCACGGCAACGGTGTCTGGTTTACCTGGATGACCTTCTAGTGCACGGGAGCTCCTTTGATGCTGCCCTGGATGCCCTGAGACAAGTGTTGGAGAGGGTGGCAGCTGCAGGCCTGAAGCTGCACCCCGACAAGTGCCACTTCATGAGGAGGGAGGTGGAGTTTCTGGGCCACAAGCTGGGTCGTGAGGGCATCAGCACGTTGGAGGAAAAAATTCACACCATTACCGAGTGGCCCACACCAGCAGACCAGAAACAGCTCAAAAGCTTCCTAGGACTGGCGTCTTATTACAGGAGGTTTGTGAAGGGCTTTTCCTCCATAGCCGCACCACTCTTCCACCTGCTGCAGAAGGACCGTGACTTCATCTGGACCCGGGACTGTCAGCAGGCGTTCGACACCCTCCGCAGATCGCTGACAGAGTCTCCAGTCCTTGCCCCCCCTGACCCCGCCCTGCCTTTTCTCCTGGACACTGACGCAAGTAATGTGGGGCTGGGAGCGGTGTTGTCGCAGGTTGGGCCGGAAGGGGAGAAGGTGGTGGCGTACTTCAGCCGGGTCCTGAACAGGAGTGAGCGGCGCTACTGTGTCACACGACGAGAGCTGTTGGCTGTGGTGGCGGGGGTGAGACACTTTAAGTACTACCTGTGCGGCACAGCATTTGTTATCAGAACTGATCATGCTGCCCTTCAGTGGCTGATGTCTTTCAGGGAGCCAGAGGGACAGGTGGCTCGCTGGCTGGAGGAGCTCCAAGCCTTCAATTTCACTGTGGAGCACAGAGCAGGGACGCACCATTCTAACGCAGACGCCCTCTCTCGTCGCCCATGTGCTGCAGCTGGCTGCCGTTACTGTGAGAAGCGAGAGGAAATAGAGCGGGAACTCACGACAATAGACAGAGCAGCACAGCTCGCCTGCAGGGCTCTTCTGGTGGTGGATGCAGCGGAGTGGAGGGCACGGCAGGAACAAGACACGGACCTGCTGCCGGTCCTGCAGTGGCTGGAGAAGGGGGAGCAACCCCTTTGGGATGAGGTCACTGGGTTTTCCATCTGTACCAGGGGGCTATGGGCCAAGTTTGCAGCTCTCAGGCTGAAGGAGGGGGTGTTGGAGCGTGCCTGGAAGGATCCTGCCACGGGGGAGGAGAGGTGGCAGGTTGTGGTGCCAAGGTCGCTGAGGTCAGCTGTGCTGGAAGCCTGCCATGGGAGCACTGGCTCCGGCCACTTTGGGGTCTCCAAGACTCTCCGCCGCCTCCGCCAGGGCTATTACTGGGGTCAACAGCGGAGGGACGTGGAGGACTTTTGCCGCAGCTGTGATGCATGTTCCTCACACAAAGGGCCACAGGACCAGTCCCGGGCTCAGCTTCAGCAGCAACCAGCAGGAGCCCCAATGGAGCGAGTAGCTGTGGACGTCATGGGCCCATTTCCTCGCACAGACAGAGGAAACCGCTATGTTCTTGTGGCCATGGACTATTTTACCAAGTGGCCGGAAGCATACGCCATCCCAGATCAGGAGGCTGAGACGGTCGCTGATGTATTAGTGGAGGGGATGTTCAGCCGCTTTGGAACAGCAGAGACCCTCCACAGTGACCAGGGGCGTAACTTTGAGTCCAAGGTATTTGCTGCCATGTGTGAACGCCTTGGGACTAAGAAAACCCGCACCACCCCACTTCACCCCCAAAGCGATGGGCTGGTGGAAAGGTTTAACAGGACGCTGGCCCAGCAGCTAGCCATCCTTACCTCAGAACACCAACGGGACTGGGATTACCATCTTCCCCTTACCCTCATGGCCTACAGGTCGGCAGTACAGGACTCCACCCAATGTACGCCTGCCCTGCTCATGTTAGGGAGAGAGCTGAGAACTCCTGCAGAGTTGGCTTTTGGGAAGCCCCCGGATGCGCCAGAGGCACCACCGGGCCGGGACTACGCAAGGAAGCTGCAGGACCGGCTGGATTCTGCACATTCCTACGCCCGAGAGCAGCTGGCGAAGGCAGGCCTGCGCCAAAAGAGGAATTACGACATCACCACTAAGGGGAGGCACTTCCATGCTGGGGAGCTGGTGTGGGTCTACAGCCCAAAGAGGAAGAAGGGACGGTGTCCTAAACTGGATAGCAGCTGGGTGGGGCCTTGCAGCGTCCTAGAGCGAGTAGGGGAGGTTGTTTACAGGGTGCAGTTGCCTCCTAGGGGGAGGATAGTAGCGCTGCACAGAGACCGGATGGCCCCCTACAGAGGGCAGTCCCTCCCCTCCTTTCCAGAGGGACGTGTACAGAGCGTCCGTGACCCTGCTCAGAGGGACCCCCGACCGGGGCTGCGTTCCCCTCCCTCGGACTCTCCACCCCAAAGCCCCGAAGCTCCGCGTCCACCTCAGGGGCTCAGGAGGTCAAGGAGGGAACGTAGGCTACCACCCCGCCTCAGAGACTGTGTCGTTCCCTCGGGGACGAGGAACTTATTGCTGGGGGGGCAGTGTAACGATGGTTAAGTGTTATTGTACAGTGACATGTTGGTGATCTCTGCACACTGTTGTTGTTCCTTTAAGATTCATGTTTGGTTGTGGTGTACAGGAAGGGGTGGGTGGGACCTGGTTGTTCTGTGTGTGTGCCAGGCTGAAGAGAGGTGGAGTTCGAGAGCGCTTCCCCCTGAGTTAACAACCCGCTGGCTTATGTGCCAAATAAACGGACAAACTGAGACCCCAACTGTCTGGTTCTTGTGAACGTTACAATATTATAATATGTTATATTATATCCCCTTTCACATTAGAGCCACAACAGGACCCACTAGAACATGGGAACAAGTAAAAGTGGAATATAAGAATATTCTACAGAATGGTAATATTTATCACTTATATTGCTTGTCGTCTCTTGGAAAGAGACCCTGGAATACTCTGTTTGTTTGTTCATAACAGCAACCAAGAAAAGGGCAGAGCAAAAAAAAAGACAGGTGGTGGTCCTGCACCCCCTCGTCAACAAGTTGGTTAAGTAAATAATACCCTCACGGGAAAATCGATATCTCTCTATGAGCACACTGTCGCGCTGAGCTAAAGGATCCTGTCTGTCCCGCAATATACGCTGAATTCTGAGGACTCTCCTTATCAATCTTGCACCTTCCGCAATGGGTTGCTCGCGTAAACGGACAGGATATGACTGCGACAGACTTCCCAAATCCACCTTCGCTTTTATAGCCGTGGTCTCTCATCTTGATTACACGAAGTAATTTACAATTACTACTCTGAAATATGAATTACATCTGTAATAATCACATACATGTAATAGAATGTTAATAGTACATTTCCCTTTTTTAGGGAATGACCTGTATGTATCTGTGTGAAATCAATAAAAGGATCAAGTGCTGCATTATCTTTAGTTACATTGATGTTATTTATTTATGGTGAAACAGTGGTGGAATATCGCTGTTGCTTTCGTATGAATGACGCGGACATACCTGCGTGGCCACGATCTAATCCTGTTTACATAAAGTAAACCTGCTCCCCAGCAGGTTTACGCTTACGGCTCTGTTGCTATGACAGCAAGTCCCGGATGGGCTTCGGGGAACCGAACGATCCAGGATCACGCGAAATCGTCAACAATCTAATCCAGCTAACTCACTTAGCGCGGTACGAAGCACAGGCCCCTTGTCCCTTAACGGTTCTCCGAAGCAATCCAACAAAACATCTGGGGTTATAGAAACCTGAGAGGAAATGCTGATGTTAAATGCTGTGCCAAAAGTAGTGACAGGAAAAGTGATTGCTGATCAAGTACAGTTTCCTGTATGATTGACAGAACGAATGGGAGCTGCTTACTCAGAGCTTACTGCTGAGTGTGATATCTTTAAATCTCAGGTGGAACAACAAACACTGACACGTACTTTAGCCACTGAAACTACATCATCAAACTCAGGCTTTCTAAAGAAAACGTGAATAATGAGCCAAGTTTTTTCAGCTCCTTTTAGAAGCATCGGTTGCACTAAGCTTTCTTTGGACTATAAAAGACTGGATGCTTGTCCCAAAAAGACAAACATTCGCAGTTATTTCCTCACACTGCTTCTATGGTGTTTTAGTGATCTGATGAATACTGATGAATCTTATTTTCACTGTCGCTGTACCTGTAAAAAAACTGGCTCTCTAGCTCAACTACATTCACCACCTGGTTGCTGCTTTTTTATGTCAGTTATTGGGCAATGGACCTGCTTGAGTGATGAGATGAGCTACATGATTTGAATAAAAAGGTTAATGAGAGTCATTGTGGGATAAAACAGGATGTTTTCTGGGCTTTAAAACGAAAACATTTAGCTGATAGACACTAAAATGCTAGGTGTTGGGTGCTAAATGTGCTATCCTGTTGTCATTTCAGGTTACTCACTTGATTAGATACATTTCGAATCCATAATGTTGAATCCATAGCATGAATGCACTACTGTAGTTATGATATCAAACTAAATGAAACCATAACCTATGGAAGAGCCTGCCAGAGAACACAGAGTATATTCTCTTAGGGCAGAGCAGTGAGATCAGGCAGATATGCACTTACAGAGAACATCATAATGGAGAGAGAGTAAAGGCATATAAATGAGGATCATTTATGATGTGCACTTTGTGTGAACTCTTGTCAGCGGCTTCAACGCCCTAAAGACAAGCCTACATACTTACAGCAGGAAGGGCAAAGAAGGCAACGCCGATCAAGCTGAACGTGGCTGCTAGTAAGCGTCCATTCCAGGTTTTGGGAACCTTATCACCATAACCAATGGTGGTAAGAGTTATCTGGTACAAAAAAAAATAAAAAACAAACAAACATTAAATAGCTTTTTTAATACCTTTTTTTTGTAAAACTGGAAATAAAGTAAAATGAACATTTCTAAGCGGAATATTTGTCAAAAATGCATGTTGTAAAACAGAAAGCAAATACTGCAGATCCATGTTGTCCTTGTTAGTCTTACCAGCCCCCACCAAAGAGCATCAGCATACGTGTCAAACTCATTATTTGACTCCTTTTCCACGGAGTAGACCAGGAATGAGGCCAGGATGAGGCACAGGAAGCCTATGTACCACGCTGTGATGAGCTCCTACAGAGAAAACCAATACAGTGACCACTGGGAAATTAAAGTAATTAAGTGTCATCTTGAATGCTTTGCAAAAGTGGCAATGTAACCTCTGTCAATGGGTACAAATGGCTATTCTGTAACAATATTGGACATCATATGTGAATCTCTTGCCCTGTGCGGCAAACCAAGCATTTCATAAACCTCTTTATTTCCCTCGTCTCCACAAAAGCTGCAGCCTGCCATCTCTCCTTCTCATGTAATCATACACAAACACCCACAAACCCTGTAATGATGTTTCTGCAGCTTATTAGTAAAAGCAAATAATTAGATTTTCCAAGCTCATTTAAATTAAACAGAGAGAAATATGCTTCCTTGTCATGATAGACTTTCTCGGAGGAGACACCTTTGATAATAGAGTGTCACTGAAGTAACATAGAGTCCATCTCCTCCAGGATTGCACATCAATGCACGCCATTGCCAGAAGATTAGCCAGCAAAGTCTCAAGATCATCGAGGAGATTCAAGGAGACATGACGTGAAAGGGTGTGGAGAAGCCGTGGAGAATTTTATGCTGCCTGTAACATGCTATGTAAAACAGGCATCAAGATGAAATCACTGGACCAATTGTCATTTCTGGGTTCCTCCTCAGCGTGCCCTGTTTGGTGGTGGGTTACTTATGGTCTTTGGAGACCATATCCATGGACGTGCGCAGAGGCTAGGCAACAGCACCCTGACTGCCATTAGGTATCAGGATTAAATACTTGGGTTCAGACAATGCCCAGCCTCATGTGGCGAGAGTATGCAGGCACTTCCTGGAGAAAGAAGGAATTGATACCACTGACTGGCCCTCACGCTCGCCTGACCTAAATCCAACAGAACACCTCTGGGACATTATGTTTCAGTCCATTTGGCACCACCAGACTGTCCAAGAGGTCAGTGAGGCCCTGCTCCCTGTTCCTTTAATATATTTTTGAGCAGGGAATATTGAAATAGGGTAAAATGGCTGCATTTTTCTTGCATATGTGCAAAGACATATGGATAAGACAACAAAATGTTTCTAAAATAACATATTTGTAAGCCATGATAACTTTTCAAATTCCCATTTATTATATGCGCTGGACTTTTTCTCTTTGTTCTTTCTCAGCTCATTTATGTGGGTTACAGTTACTCTATACTAAAAATATTACTTTCACCTGGTCTGCATGCTTTGTGGTTAAAAGATAAGTGATAATGGCGGCCACACAATCTTAACAATCAAAACATTGAGGAAACTACAGACAAAACTGGAGTACATCAAGATCACCTTGCTGTGTGCATAAACTACAGATCCGAGCAGCTTCCAGGTTCCTCCACGGCGGTCCATGCGCAGCATCCGTAGGATCTGCAGGAATCTCAGACTCCTGATAGCCGAGGTGGCAAACACATTGCCCTGAGATCCAGCTGCCAGGACAGATACTGAGGCAATCAGCACCATGATGTCTGGGAAGAGAAGTACAACATATGAATAGAAAACCATGACCTTGGTCAAATCAGACTAAATTAACAACACTTTACTATGGACACTGAAGATCATTGTTCATTTAATCTGTACACTGTTCAAACAAACAATTTGCAGTTGGAAAAATATTTTTGTATCATTGTATCAAAAGTTTCAGCATTTAAGAACAGAAGTAATAGCAAAACAAGTAACAAGTAATGTGTCCATGTTATGTTCTTCAAGGTGACAGAAATGACAGCCAGTAAAACACAAGACAAACGTGTTTTCACACCTATGACACAGAAAGGCTTTCTGGCAAATTTTAGCCTCCCTCTCCATCCTCTGTATCGACAGCAGCAGCCAGCAGCCCATATCCTTACAATGTACTCCACTCCAAACACCACAATGGTCACAATTTCCTGTGGAAAAAAACAGAATGGGGGAGTTAACCTTGTGACATTAATTTATATGCAGAATACTGTTAAAATATTAAATAAAGTGATACTTACCAAGATGTACAAGGCACTCTCTGAGCTTTGTGTGAACTCTTTAATGGTGGCAAAGACTGAGAGTATAAGACACGAAAACACCAAGAGGAAGCTGGAACGGATGAGACAAAGTAAAGTTATTGCTTCTACTCTCTTATTTAGGGTAAGTCACTGTTACACCTGATAGATCCATGTGTAGATATTTTTTTTTGGTCCTGTCATGGTCCTGGGCCATGTGGGCCCAGTATTCTTAGTTTCTTGTATTTTTGTATTTCGTTCCTTATTTAGGCCATGTTTCCTAAGTTGTCCTGTTGTGGTGTTCCTTATTTGACTTCCCCTTGTGACTTTTATCCCCTGTGTGCCCCTCTATGTATCTGTGAGCCCTCATCTCCCCTCCTTGTTTCATTCCATGTTTCCCCAGCCCACTATGCCCGTGCTCTCTCTCTCCTCCTGTTTGCACCTGTGTACTTCCTGTTTTACTTTGACAGTCTCCCGTCAGTGTTGTTTACTCCTGCCATGTCTTGTTATGTTTATCTGTGTCAGCTGTGTTCCCATGTGTGGCCACTTCCCCTGATCATCCCTCTTGTGTATTTAGTCTCTGTGTTTCATGTAGTCTGTGTCGCGTCGTCTGTGTTACCACCCCCTGTGTTCC
The DNA here is from genome assembly GCF_041146795.1 of Maylandia zebra. Taxonomy (NCBI): domain Eukaryota; kingdom Metazoa; phylum Chordata; class Actinopteri; order Cichliformes; family Cichlidae; genus Maylandia; species Maylandia zebra. The sequence continues at coordinate 10,838,860 of NC_135186.1, forward strand.
GTATCTCCAGCCATAGCTTTTCCTTAGTTTATGTCCAGTTTAGGTTTCTGTTTGAACTATTACTCTTATGCTGCCCTCACTCTGTTTTGTTCCTTTCATCAGCCAGAATAAAAGGCTCGCTTTTGTTTAACTCCACTCCTGCATCCTCGCTTGTGTTCGCTCCTGGGTCCACCACACACATTTCCGCACGGTCTGCCTCCGCAGACCGTGACAGGTCCAGTTCAGAGTAATCGGTATCACCATGGTAGTCAGTTAAAGCTAATTTTGTACATTTTGAACACGTTTGTAGGAAAGTGTACAAACCTCTGAACAGTGAATTATATCAGCTGACAAGCCATCCAACCAGCCTTAGTACCCCGCCCTTATTAGACAGAGTCTAATCTCTACATCTAATCTCAGCTGAGCCACTCTATCTGCTTTCTGTCAGAGTCATTAGCGGGATTGCTTTTTTTATTTTTTTATGAGAATTTATGTTGATATAAATTGCAGAAAAACTGTTGATGCTTTTATCCTAAACTTGGGGAAAATACTTAAGGCTAGTCATTGCACAACAGATAAAATCCTGATTAGATATTATTAAAGGGGATTCATTTGGATAAAATAGTTAAATGATGGTCTTGCATATGAATTTTGCTGCACAAGAGATACTCAGATGAGAGCCTCGGCAGGTCCTGACCTCACTTATGTTGGAGAATAAGGTGATTGGGAACTATAATAGACCACCTAAATCTGTTTAATCAGGATAAATGACTACGATGTCAAGTTTATGTCAGTTTCACTAGTAATTAAAAAAAACAAACAAACAGAAGAATTAAAAAGAAGAAAAAAAAGAAATGATCTGCTGGAAGAAATCCAGAGCAGAGCAAATGGAAAGTGCCTCATGAAACCTGATACCCAGGACAGTGCAGGATTATAAAAGTTAGAGCCATAGGCAACATCAATCATACTTAGAGATACTGTAGAATGGCAGTAGGTATTTGCTGAGCCCATTATCATTCCAATATATAGATGCAAAAATAATTTCATTTACCAATGGATAGTATGAGATGTTATTATTATAATTGTTATCATGTGAGCTGATTGGGATAAAAAGGTTCAGAAAATGTTGCATTTACACAGAATACACAGAGACGGGGCCAGAGTTTGAAACTGTATATTACTAAGTAATATATTTATTATTGTATCAGTTGGCTTGAAAAAGTAAAGACATCAGAGGGTGGCTGCTGGATAATGTGTTTCTAATCTATTTACTTCAGTTGTCTCACTCTCTGCTAAAAGCTCCACTGCATTCACCAGCTGCTTCTAGTTTCTTTCTCCGTGTGCTGTTTGGTATTGGTCAGAAATCATTCAACTGCCCCCCACAGCTGGAAAAGAAGACCACAGGAAGAGCATGCTCTAAAAGGCCAAAAGTGGAATAGAGTGGATTTGAACTGTAAAGTGACAATTCTTGTCAGGTTTATCTCTGCAAGTGTCACCTTTCCGTTACACACGTCGTCCCGTCACTTCATCCATTATTAATACAAACAAATGTGTTTGTGCAGCTTTAAAAATGAAGAAGGGCAAAAGTCCAGCTCAGAAACACAGAACGGACTGTGTGTATCTCTGCGTAGCACTTAACACTAACAAGGCCCGGAATCAATTTGGTACGCTTGTATCCACATGAGTAAACTGAGGTTTGCACATATCTGTAAAAATCTTCTCAAATAATTCTAAAATTTAAAATAGGTCAGCGTGAGTAACAATGCAGGTAAGGTGGATACCGTCCTCCATTCAGAAGCAAGAAAGCTTAACTAACACTAGTAAAACATGTTGAATCCGTGTGAGCATAAAGTCTTTCCTTCTGTGCTTCATTCAGTTCTCACCACTCCTCATCAAGGCTCACCCTTGATTTTTTTTCCTAAATGCAATTTATCTGAATTTCCTGCTGCAGTTCACGTCCATTCCTGGCAGTGATATTTGGCCGTCAGCCAATCAGAATGAAGCAGCAAAGATCAATCGTGTGGCTACAGTGAAGCCCATAAATAAGCTTTTTTCTGATTGGTTCTTTATGATATCTTTGTTACTCTTCCTCAAAGGCCTAAAATATTTAACAACAAGCACTTTCACCTCTAAACCCACAATTCTGTACATTTTTACTTTGGTAAGTCAGACTGAGGTCATTGTTGTCATATCATATATCAATGATGACTTCAGCAGTCAAGTCTTACTTAGTAATAGTGAACGGGCTGTGAAAGCTTTTGCTACACACTACATTATATCTGTAGTCTGCCAGTAAAGTTCATCCTGTTAGATCACATTACTCACATTAGTTTTCTTGTGTTTTAAGCAGTGGTGTTGCTAGTATCTGAAAACAAGCCTAGAAATTGTTGGATTTTTCTCTTGATAATTCCACCCTTTTAAAGCTGTTTCACGGTAGAATTAATATCAAATGTTCTGAGAACTAATAACATATAAGTTTGAATATGTTTGTGTTAGTTCATTTTTCCAGTTCCAGTTGTGCATCCCTCCTGTTATATCTCCCCTTGTTATCCTGTGAGGGTATATATTGTCAGTCTGCCTTTGCTGTTTGTTGTGTTGTCCCTGATGATTGTGTGCACCCTCTGTACCTAACTGCTCATCAATCTGCTGCACTCTTAATCTCCTGCTCTCGCTCAGGTCTTGGCTGAAAATTTGTATCAGCATTGCCGACCAAATATCTAAATCTGATGTGATGATTAGGTATTTAACACACAATTTATCAAATTACTTGGTTCAATTAATTATTTGAACACAACAACCAGTATCAGATTTCAGAAAAGCAAATTATTAATGTATTATTGTCATAAGAACTAAATAGTCATCAAATCTGACTATTGGATTTCAGCTACAGGCCAACAGGATAGTTCAATCTAACTATCATCGTCTTTATGGCATATGTGGAATACACAGATTACCATCCATCCATCCATTTTCTCCCCCTTATCAAATTCAGGGTGGTGCGAAAGATGGAGTCTTGATAGGTCGCCAGCCTGTCACAGGGCTAATACAAAAAATATACATATCTTTTAAAAATGTATCAGTTTCTTCTCAAATATCACTAGTGAATAGACACGTGTCCCTAAGATTGACTTTGCAATTCATGAACATTAAATCAGTAATATATATGTGTGTGTGTGTGTGTGTGTGTGTGTGTGTGTGTGTGTGTGTGTGTGTGTGTGTGTGTGTGTGTGTGTGTGTGTGTGTGGAGAGAGAGATAAGGTCTTTCAAGATCAGCACACTTTTGTGACCACTGTTAGATTCAAGGTCTTTTCCAGCCTAATTGATTCTCTTTGATTCTGTCTCTGTGATCATGTAAAGTTGGCCTCTTCAAGAAGACCTGTAAAGTAAAGATCAAGTACAGCTCATTGGATCATTAAGGTTCATTTATTCTGCTTGAATACAAAGAAGCATCTCTTAGCAGCAACTGCCCCCCCCCCCCCCCCCCCCCCCTTTGAGAACTCCATCCACAAGGACTACATCACTGAAAAACTGTACAGTGCACCTAAATATACTAAATATACTGTACACTGATTACCTACAGCTTCCAGGCAAGAATGAGTTCACTGAAAGAACAATTTTTTTATTATACAAGAAAGATAAAGCAAATCTCAAAGCAAAGGAGGCCTATTTTGGGGCAGAGCACACATGCCTGGCTTCTGATTACTTGCTTGGGCACAAGAAGTACAAGGCAAGTGTTACTGAGCTAGGGAGTTCTTTGAAGGGCTGTGTGGTTCTTATTATGTTATTGAATGCAGCACTTTAAGATTTTTGTGCTTTGGTTAACACAAAGATAAATAAATTGCTGCTCAGTTCAGTGGCCCAATGAAAAATTCAACTCGTGTGGTTTTTTTTTTTGTTTTTGTTCTATAGTTATTTGGCATGAACGCATGATTATATACATTTTACTGAACATCAGCTAATAAAAATCATGATGCAAGATTGTATTTGTATTTAACTCATTTTTGAAGCGGTGCACAGCAGAAACTGGAAAAGTGTTGGCTGGAGAAGGAGGCTGGGATAAAAGTGAAAATATTTATGTATTATTCAAATGAGCCATTATATAATAAAAACAGTCTCATCTGTGGTAGTGATGAAGTCATCCATGCACTGTTTACTCAACTCAAATTTGAAAGTAGTTCAATAGGGTCACAGTAGGTATTTTTGGAATCAGGTATAACTGCAGTTTATTCCCATATTTTTGTAAGTTTGCACTGCTAATCAAACTGTTACCTATCTTCACTTATGCACACTGAGACAGATGGTCATTGTGTAGGTGTAGATGTTAGAACCCTGTTTATGTCTGACAGAAGATGTGACTGTGAGAGGAAGGTTGCCATTTAATATTACTATGAATAATTCATCATCAAAACACTAATATTCCAAATGGTTCCAAATGCCAAGTGAAACCTGTATGTAAACCTCGTAGTAAACTGAAGCGTCGATTGGATCAAATCAGTCCACTTGACAGCGCAAAGGCAAATCTTTTTACATCATGCAGTTGTTCTCTGCAAATGTCCATCGCAAATTGTTAGCCAATGAGTGTGTGGTTTCACAGTCAGACCTACCCCTCCTTGTCTTATCCATTTTCCGGCAACCAATTGGATTTCAGGACAGCACTTCAGAAACCAATAGCTGACACCACAGGAGCTACATCTGTCTTTTACTGTGTCTATACAGTGTCGCCTTCAACAGAGCAATCGAAGTTACATTGCCCAGCCTTGCCCCCCTTAGTTCCTCCTTACCACCTTCATGCTCTGTCTCCACAGTCTGATGTGTGATGTGTGGAGGGTCCGGGCTGCGAGGATTAAGGCAGTGGTGACTTTTCCACTGAGACATGTGGCCTGGTCAAAACACAGAGAGCGGCACTCTAAAAGATCTTTAAATATAGTAAACATACCTTGTGTGCCACAGACTGCTCCCAAACACAAGGGGGCAAAAAATACTTCTAAAACACTTAAGTTGGCTTTATTAAACGTTAGATCTTTAGCTGGGAAAACATTTTTAATTAATGATTTAATCACTGAGCACAGCCTTGATTTTATGTTTTTAACTGAAACTTGGTTGGACCAAAGTAACAGTGGAGCTGTTCTCATCGAGACGACCCCTCCTAACTACAGTTTTATCAGTGAGGCCAGGGTGAGCAGGAGAGGAGGAGGGGTTGCTGTCTTATTTAATGAATCATTTCAATGTAAGCAACTATCTCCTGGAAGTTTTCAGTCTTTTGAATATGTGGCTTTACAGCTGAAGGCCCCATCCAAAGTTGTGTTTCTTAATGTTTACAGGCCTCCCAAATACTGCACAGACTTTTTTAATGATCTCAGTGAACTGCTGTCTGTGATCTGTGTTGATTTCGACTGTGTAATTATTGTTGGGGATGTTAACATCCATGTGGACAACCCTCAGGACAAAGGGACTAAAGACCTGAGTAACACTCACTCAACTTTGGGCTGACTCAGCATGTCACAGAGGCCACACATAATAGAGGACACACTCTTGACCTACTGATCTCCAAGTCCTGAGCATTTTGAAGGTTACTGTGTCTGATGTGGGCCTGTCTGATCATTACTGTATTTTCTTTGAAAGTAAAATTTCAGCCCACACAAATATATCAACAGCAGTGATCACAAAACGGTGTATAACTGAAGACAGTAGTGAGATCTTTAACCAGGTCTTCCCATTAACACCTGGCCTGTCCAGAGGTTCAGTCAATGAGCTCGTTTAGCTTCAATGCTAAAATGTTAAATGTAATGGACACTATTGCTCCCATTAAGGTGAAGGTTATCTCTGGAAGGAAAAAGTCTCCCTGGAGAAAAATGAAAAAAGAGAGTGTAGGAAAGCTGAGCGCAGATGGAGAAAAACAAACCTCCAGGTTCATTATGACATCTATAAAGAGAAACTTCACAATTATAATTTACAACTGAGGAGTGCAAGGAGGTCCTACTTCTCTGACATCAGTCATAATGCTCGGGTCTTATTTTCTACAGTTGACAGGCTAACAAACCCTCCTGTGCCAGTGGCAGCTGAACTTCATTCGACCATGGCCTGCAATGACTTCGCCAAATTCTTCACAGACAAAATCCAAAAGATTAGACAAGCATCAACAGCATATTCAGGATATATACTGTGTACACTGAAAAACTGTTTAAACACCATCAAACAGTTTCACCCTATTAACAGCAAAGACCTGGAGGACATCTTAGGCCAACTGAACTCCTCCTCTTGCTGTTTAGATGTCCTGCCAACACGTTTTTTCAAAAAGGTCTCAAAGACTTTAGAGTCAGACCTGTTACAGATCGTCAACTTTTCTTTCATGTCAGGTGTGTTTCCAGAACCACTAAAAACTGCTGTAATAAAACCTATACTGAAAAAGGACAATCTTGACAAGACACAAATGAACAACTACAGGCCGATCTCAAATCTCCCATTTTTAAGTAAGATCATTGAAAAAGCAGTTTCTCAACAGCTCAATTACTTCTTAAAACAGAATAATTGCTACGATGCCTTCCAGTCAGGTTTTAGACAGAACCACAGCACTGAAACTGCTCTGACCAAAGTGTTTAATGACATATGTCTGAATACAGACAGTGGAAAAATGTCAGTCCTAGTTTTACTGGATCTCAGTGCAGCATTTGATACAGTTGACCACAACATATTACTCAAACGACTGGAGAACTGGGCAGGTCTTTCAAGAACTGTACTAAACTGGTTCAAAACATACGTAGAAAACAGGAAATACTTTGTATCAATAGGTAACTTCACATCTGAGCAGACAAGTATCACATGTGGAGTTCCCCAAGGTTCCATCTTGGGACCCCTTCTGTTTAACATCTACATGCTCCCACTGGCACAGATTATAAACAACAACAAAATAAACTATCACAGCTATGCAGATGACACACAAATATATATCACAATGTCACCAGGAGACCGAGGCCCTGTACAGGCTCTTGGTAAATGCATCGAGGAAATTAATGACTGGTTGTGCCACAATTTTCTCCCGCTAAACAAAAACAAAACTGAGGTAATAGTCTTTGGCGCCAAAGAAAAACGATTACAGGTCACCAGCAAACTTCAATCTATACACCTAAAAACCACAAACCAGGCGAGAAATTTGGGTGTAGTGATGGATGCAGACCTAAACTTAGAAAAACACATTAAGACAATAACAAAATCAGCTTACTATCACCTCAAGAATATATCAAGGATAAAAGATCTGATGTCTCAACAGGACCTGGAAAAACTAGTCCATGCATTCATCTTTAGTAGGCTTGATTACTGTAACAGCATCTTTACAGGTCTACCTAAAAAATCAGTCAGACAACTACAGCTCATTCAGAACTCTGCTGCTCGAGTCCTCACTAAGACCAAAAAAGTGGACCACATCAGTCCAGCTCTGAGGTCTTTACACTGGCTGCCTGTCCGTCAGAGGATAGACTTTAAAGTTCTGATGCTGGCCTATAAAGCTCTGAATGGTTTAGGACCAAAATACATCAGTGTCCTCCTGACCCAGTATGAACCTTCAAGATCCCTCGGGTCATCTGGATCCGGTTTTTTATCAGTTCCCAGAGTCAGAACCAGACACGGAGAAGCTGCATTCAGCTTTTATGCTCCTTATATCTGGAACAAACTCCCAGAAAGCCTCAGATCAGCTGAAACACTCAGTTTATTTAAATCCAGGTTGAAGACTCACCTGTTCTCAGCTGCATTTGAATAAAGCACCAAATCCACACTTTTAAATTTCAAAACTTATATTTTAACTACTGATTTTATCTACTGTTTTTTTAATCAATTTGAAATCATGCTTTTTATTGTTTTTGTTTTTTAATGTCTCTGTAAAGCACTTTGAATCACCTTGTTGTTGAATTGTGCTATAAATAAACTTGCCTTGCCTTGCCTTGCCTATAAGTCGGCAGTGTTTCAGATGTGACAGTAGTAAGAGATGCCTCTCCTGATCACCCGGTAACTACTTTTTGAATATGCCTGCCCTTTAAAAAAAAGCTTCAGAGTTATTCAAAAAACGCCCAGGGCTAACAAAACACCTTTTTATAAGTCTTTCTCAAAAAAAGAGTGTTGTTGTACTATTGCGTGTTGTATGACATCTACATGTGTGAGAAATGCAGAAAAGAATAACTCAATCCTTCTTGCTTTTCATAGCCATTTGTGATCACTGGGGAGGTGATGGCATTTCCATAACTTGTCATTTTGATTTATAATTTCACCAGGTGAAAACCAACACTGCGGATTATAGCACACAAAGGCAACACTTACTCATTATTCAAAACTCATTAATCCACTTGATCCCATAAATTAACTCTTCCTGGAGTCTTATGTACTTACATCTATGATATTGCCAAGCAGAACATCAACGCATACTGCCAAGAAATGATTTCAGCACACTGAGTCCAGTTAAACTGCATTTTAGATGGAACATCATTTATTATGCATTTTTTCAGTCTGATTCTTGTCTTTATATAAACTAACCTAGCCATGATAATGATATATTCCTTTAAAAATGTTATTACCAAAGTCAGCTTGCAAGCTTACAACAAAAAAGCTATGATATTACACTTATGACAGCAGTAAGAAATAACACATTAACGAGCTCCATGTTTTAACAATGATTGATATGCTGCTCAAAACTTACAGTTTACATTTGGATCACATTAGTTCCTCTAAGTATAGTCACTGAAACTAAATGTTACGGAGGAAAAGGCTACATAGATAGCTAGCTGCATTTGTAATTGGAGATCAGGTTATGCAGATTTGCTGACTTGACCTTGCCCAGCTCATTAGTACTTTCTGATGAGGACTCTTGCTGATAAAAGAAGGTAACAGGACTTGCCTCCTAAAGCAATCAAACAATTAGTCCCTACAGATACTCGATTATCTATAATTTTACCATAAGCACAGCTTCTAGACAGTCATTTCTATCTCTTCATTATATAGGACATACACACAGATCATGGTCCAAATGGGAGGCAAATTCAGATATACAGACTAAGTAAGGTCTTGTGAGGAGATTTCAAATATGACTGTATAATACTAAACAGATATTTTTTATTTAAACAGTGATTCTTATAATAATTGTGTCACATGCCATTTCTGGCATGTCAAGTGTACAGCACGTTGTGTTCAGCTGGGAGTTGTTCTGAAAGTGCTGTATAAATAAATCACTTGCTTGCTAATTTGCAGTAAATGTTTGCAGTGCAAAGAAAACAACAGTCTGACAGCTGTATGACTGTCCACAGAGTTAGAAATAGACTATATAGATTTTATTCTGCACTGATTATAAATCTGGGATATAATTGCAGCAGATAGCAAACATTTAACAGTGCTTGTAAAAACATCTGCAAATTAATTTGCTCCCCTACAGACAGCAACTTTGTGAATGAGTAAATGAATCAGGCTGTCAGTCAGCTCATCAGACTCAGAGTCGAAGTTAACTCTGGAACAGAAAACCCAACGTTTCCCTCTGGAAGGGTTAACAAACTGAGATTTGTTATCTAAACATGCTTCGTCGAGTTGGGCCAAGACTGGATTAGCTGTTTTCTTGTCTTTACCAATGACCATATAAAAGGTTTTCATGACTTAGCATAGCATCAAGACAGTCTTTATGCTAAGCTATGCTATGCTATGCAAAGTCTTAGCTTCCCAACTCTGTAAGAAAGCACAAACACTATATTGCCAAAAGTATTTGCTCGTCTGCCTTTACACACATATGAACTTAAGTGGCATCCCATTCCTAATCTATAGGGTGTAAATATGATGTCAGCCCATCCTTTGCAGCTATAGCTTCAAATGTTCTGGAACATTCTTCCAGAAGTACATTTGTGAGGTCAGACACTGAAGCTGGATGAGAAGGCCTAAATCGAAGTCTCTGCTCTAATTCATCCCAACGGTTTTCTGTCAGGGTAAGCTCAGGACTCTGTGCAGGCCAGTCAAATTCTTCTGTTCCAAACTGTTCCCACAAACCTGGGAGTACTGTGTACTGAGCCCTCTCCTGTACTCACTCTACACCTACGACTGCACAGCCACTAACAGCTCCAACATCATTGTGAAGTTTGCGGACGACACTACAGTGGTGGGTCTTATCACCAACGGTGATGAGACGGCTTACAGGGAGGAGGTCAGCGCCCTGACCCACTGGTGTCAAGACAACCATCTCACCCTCAACGTCGCAAAGACAAAGGAGTTGATAGTGGACTTCCGGAGGTGCAGAGAAGTACACACCCCCATCACCATCAACAGCGCTGCTGTGGAGAGAGTGAGCAGCTTCCGGTTCCTTGGAGTACATCTGGCTGAGGATCTTACGTGGTCAGTACACACAAACAAAACAGTGAAGAAGGCGCAGCAGCGCCTCTTCTTTCTCAGGAGACTGAAAAGATTCGGCATGAGCCCCCGCATCCTCAGGACCTTCTATCACTGTGCCATTGAGAGCATCCTCACTGGATGCATCACCACCTGGTATGGCAACAGCACCGCCTACAACTGCAAAGCTCTCCAGCGAGTAGTGCGGTGCTCTGAACGGATAATTGGAGGTGAGCTTCCCTCCCTCCAAGACATCTACAGGAAGCGCTGCCTGAGGAAAGCGGGGAGGATCATCAAGGACTCCAGTCACCCCAGCCATAAACTGTTCAGACTACTTCCATCAGGAAGGAGGTTCTGCAGCATCCGGTCCCGTACCAGCAGACTGAGAGACAGCTTTTTCCATCAGGCCATCAGACTGCTGAACACGTCATAGACACCTCAGCTTCACTACTGGAACTTCAACATTATGCACTCCACACTGTATATAAATGCCACTTGTTTTGCACATATTCAACTCTGTATATTTTATATATTTTATAATTATTATTATTATTATTATTATTATTATTTTTTTACTATTTAATTTGTAAAAATGTGTATACACACACACACACACACACACACACGTAGGAAAATATTTAGTATACACATCCAGAAATGCATACACTATTATATATTGTACATATATTTATTAGTTTCAGGTTGGCCATTCTTGTATTTTGCTCGTTTGTGTTGTTGTGTTTGCACATCTCTGTTGCTTGTGGGGCTCGCACACAAGAATTTCACTCGCATGTGCTGTGCCAGTGTGCCTGCACATGTGATGTGACAATAAAAGTGATTTGATTTGATTTGATTTGAGTATCACATTTTCCAAAATATGTAGGTATGCTGAAACATTAAGAGTTCCTTTCACTGGAATTAAGTGGCCAAGCCCAAATCCTGAAAAACAACCCCACACCTTTTCAAACCACTTGTGTTTATGACATCCTGAGCATCACTTTTGAGTTTTTGTTTTTTATTTATGTGTCTTGATATGCTTTAAATGAATGTCCCATCAGATCCTCATTGGAAAAAAATTTAAGGCATTATTTGGTAATGCAAATTAGGTAACTATGGCACATAAACACTGCTATATTCATTATGAGTTCAACAATGATCATTTTTTACTATTTTCTGTTGTAAGTTTTTACACTTTATACTCTGTGAAGTCGTAATTAAAATTCACGTAAAGACACAAAGAACCAGAGACACGATGCCTATTTTACCATAGCTAAACATTTATGGATTTATAATTAAACTTACTAAATTTATATTTTATAAAAACTGCCAGTAGATATAGATGATATATAGTCTACGCCATAAACAAAGGTCAAAGGTCAATGTTTCAACTACAGATGACTCTCTGATACTGAATGCATCACAGCTCATAGACATGCAGTTCTTCTTTTTACATCATTTTATCTCTGGCACCTCAGCCTCCACTAAAAAGCCACAAACAGTGAAAATCACATTCCCTCTTGCATTTGACAAACAGCCACAAAACACACACATCCACTTGTTGCCAGCGAGATCCAGACGACATCAGTGGGAACGTGACTGTTGATCAATCGAGTTGAGGGGGCTGCTGTTGGAAGCAGAGAAGCCTGCATTTCCTCCTGAGCTGAAGATAAAGAAACATTGATTTGTCTCGCTCAGCACAACATTGCCTACCCAGACATACTCATCACGCTAAATTTAGACTGCGACGAACTCGTGGCGAGCAAATAAGGAGGTAAGGATTTTTCACTAAGCAAGTAGTGCATCTGAAGAACAAGTGCCAGCACTGCAGTGAGCGCTCTGTGAACACCGTCAGGGGATGTTTGAGGGTGACGATGGCTTTCTGGGGCACTCAACGTGCAAAAACAAACACAAATGACCCTGCAAGTGTAGCTGTCTGCTGTCATTGTCTTAATTATGAGCCGCAGAGGTAGCCTTTCTGTGCATTTAGCATTCGCAGTATCCATAACTCGTTGAAAATTTGGAGAAAAAAAAAAGAGAGAGAAATCTATTTTATGTGCAAAAAGTATTTTTACAAATAATCAGAATGCCAAGCCCCCATTCTAATGTTTCCAAAAAGCTTTAGAGTGGCTTGTCAACTATATCAGCTGATCGATTGATTGATCGATATGCAATGCAACTAGCAAGTTAAAGATAATTACATAACAAAGATCTAAGCAACCTGAATTTTTCAAGTCGATCAAATTGTGCAATTTTCCTGGGGCATTCATGTTAAAGTTGCAGTAGGCAAAACCTAAAAGAAAAAAGACGGGGACAGAGGATAGCAGATTTTTTTTTTCTAAGTAAAGACTCCTTCAGTTCTCCCCTTCTGTTCTCTCAAGAGGCAAACATGGGCCTCTACCTGCTTGAAATAGCTCAGTGCTGAGTTTTCCCTTCATGGTGAGTCTGAACCCACCTCATCAAACACAAAACCCTCTGCTTAGCACATCACACCAGTGCATACCCCTTCTTATAGACTATATATAGAAAACATTTTTCTGACTTAAGCTTCTCATCTGATCTGTTCATTCATGTGTTAGATTTTCCAAAGTCTGATAATATAACCAAGATGAGAAAAAGGAGGGAAACTGAACTGAGCTGAATGAAGTTCCATCTCAGTTCTTCACTATAAGTAACTCTTTTCATATATAAGTACCGTTGTCATCCATTATACTACAGAGATATTAGCTATAGGCACTTAACAGGATTTTAGTTTATAGAAAAACACTTTGCTACAATACTCAGTTGATGTGTCTTTTAAGAAAAGTTGCTTTATGGTGTAATGTGTCATCGTAACAGATCAAGTTCTTGTAGTTTTTGTTGAACGGCAGCCACCGTGGCCAAAGGCGACACCAGCAGAATGATGACATATGCTGAAACGTAACAAGAGAGCAGCTCCCATGCTGACTCAAAACTACGCTCAGTGTCGGAGGAGTATTTATCTGAATTCTCTCAGTGTTAGAAACCATATGTTATCTGGTAATTCAGCAAGAAATAGGACAAAGAAATGGAACATCTCAGCCTGCTTTGCGATATTTAACTGGACTATGTTTTAAATAATAGTGCCAACAACAGATATAAAACTGATAGGGCCGGGGCATACATACTGCTGTTTTGCATGAGCTCTTTTTGCAACAACCTGTAAACCTTTTGTGAATGGGCCAGGCTGAGGAAGTCTGAGGATGTGGTTCCCTGTGAGAAAATGGTGGAATGCTCTCCCCTGGTTGGGGAAGAAAGGCTGCCTCCAGTGATAATGGGCAAAGAATATAGGTTATCATTGTCTTGCTTAAATAAGCAACAGATTTTATGGGAAATGGAAATTCTTACCTAAATGCTGCTGTCCAAACAGGGCCATCAGTGCAAGTCTACAGCTCTGTTCAACACAGATGACAGCTTTTGCATGCTGATAACAAACAAGATGTTCTGCCTCCTTTTAAACTGGAGGACACACTAACGTTTTTTCAGTAACGTTTTTTAAAGAAAGCCGGTCACAGACCGCAGCCTCCAGGCTGGGCACACAGCAGGAGGGAGGCAAAGAAGCCCCCCAGCCAGGCTGAGAAGACCCACAGAGCCCCAGCAGCCACGGTCGATCACAGCCCCGGTGCAGAGAGCCCCCTCCGAGGAAACACTGGAGATATGACCCAACAAGGATATATACAGGATAAAAAGATAAAATAAATAAGAATGGGATACAGTATAAATGTAAATAGAGTAAGAAGATAAAAAAATGAATAAGAATAAAATCAATAAATATTAGGTAAAACCTAAATTAATAATATAAATAGAATAACAGGGGGTTATTATATACAGTGGGTTCTCTCCGGGTACTCCGGCTTCCTCCCACTGTCCAAAGACATGCACTTAGTGGGGATAGGTTAATTGGTTAATCCAAATTGCCCATAGGTGTGAATGTGCAAGTGAATGTGAGTGCAAATAGTTGTCTGTCTCTGTGTGTTGGCCCTGCGACAGACTGGCGACCTGTCCAGGGTGTACCCCGCCTCTCGCCCTATGACAGCTGGGATAGGCTCCAGCGCCCCCCGCGACCCTGAAAAGGATAAGCGGACGCGAATGGATGGAGAATAACAGGATAGAATAAATAAGCATAAAATAAATAAACGTTAGGTGAAAGCTAAATTAAAAAGGTGGGTCTTGAGCCTGTTCTTAAAAACATGTACGTTCTCTGCGGCCCTGAGCTCCTCCGGCAGGCTGTTCCACAGATGAGGACCATACCACTGAAAAGCTGCCTCTCCGTGAGTATGTGTCCTGACTTTAGGGACAATCAATAGGCCAGTACCAGAGGACCTCAGGGTCCGCGAGGGTTCATATGGTGAAACCAAATGTGAGAGATAAGAAGGCCCAAGACCATTAAGACATTTAAAAACCAATAAAAGAACTTTAAAATCGATCCTGAAACACACGGGGAGCCAGTGCAGCGATTCTAAAACCGGTGTAATGTGGGCCCGCCCTCTGGTCTTCATCAGCACACAAGCTGCAGAGTTTTGTAAAAGTTGTAAAGGTGAAATATTATTTTTGGGGAGACCAGAGAGCAGGGCATTACAGTAATTAATGCGACTGGTAATGAAAGCATGCATCAACATCTCCGTGTTGGCCCGAGAGAGAATAGGGCGGACTCTGGCTATATTTTTTAGATGATAAAATCCAATTTTGGTTACATGTTTAATATGTGGGATAAAACCAAGCTCAGAGTCAAAAATAACACCCAGTTTTTTCACTTGTAGTGAAGGGCATAGTGAAAATGCCTCTAATTTAGACAAGAGTTTCTCTCTCTGAGCCTCAGGACCGAGTTCTCTGCCATCCAGGATCTTATATCTAGAATACAGTTAAAAAGAGCATCCATTGGTCTGGTGTCATCAGGAGACACGGAGATATACAGCTGAGTGTCATCAGCGTAACTGTGGAAGTTCACTCCACGCCTCCTGATGACACCGCCAAGAGGGAGCATACACAAATTAAAAAGTACAGGGCCTAAAACTGACCCTTGAGGCACACCACAAGTCATTTTATGGATCTTAGAGGAGCATGTATCCATACTCACCATAAAAGTTCTGTCTGAGAGATAGGAAGTGAACCAGTTGTGTACAGCACCAGAAAGGCCCACCGTGTGTTTCAGTCTGTTTAAAAGAATAGCGTGGTCTACTGTATCAAAGGCTGCGCTTAGATCCAGTAGCACCAGGACTGAGAGCTTTTGGGAGTCCCAGTTACATCTAAGATCATTTAACCTGCATGTGTGGATATACCAACAATATTTGCCATCGCTTTCCAATAAAAAACCTGCACCCTTGCAAAGCAGTCATGATCAAGTGAGGCTGCACTGAAAAATCTTCTAAATGTGTTTAATTGAGTAAGCCTGTATTTTAAGTGTTGTTTAGAATAGTATATAGGGCACACTCAAACCAACTAGGACTCGGTCTTTTACTTTATCACAGACCCCACATCTGTTAAAAGAGACCACTCAATCACATCTCAGCAGCCTGGCAGCCAGCATCTGTCTACTGCTGTCCTTGCCTTATTGCCAGATCAGCAAAATAATGGAATACCACGCCGTGTCCTTAGGTTGTCTCTCACAATAACCAAAACAGAATTATTTTTTTGTTTTTTGTACTGATTGTCTTTTAGTCATTTTGTTGCCTTTATTCAGTCAGTTTTTGTAGTCTTTTTTTTTTGTCACATTCTACTCTGGTGCACAACTGAGACATTTAGTCATCTTATAGCTGCAGAGGGTATTCAAGTATCTCACACAGCTGGTTCTATCTGCAAGAGGACACACTATAATCAGGCTCCTGCAGAAGCCAAATGGCTGAAGATAACAGAAAGCTCAGCACTGCATCTGATTGGGAATATGCCTTGGCTTTGTGGAAATTGTTACAGGCTGCAGAGAACTGGCTTTACGTTACTGTCTCAATAGCATTAAGCCTAACGAAAACACCTTTTGTAGCAGAATTTGTGCCAAGAAAGAACTGAGACAAGATGAATTTTGTACAACAGCAGAGATTTAATCCCACAGGGATCCATGACTGTAGATCACTGTGTCTCTTTCCCTTATCTAATGTTTGACCAAAAGTGATGGAGAAAGGCTGGCCTTGGTCTCAGACAGCCAGAAACATAAAGCGAGAAAGAGAGAGAGAGAGGACCTAAAGCAGCAAGCCCAAGAGTATTCTGGCTATATAGTACTCATGTTCCACATATTGATTATTCACGCGCATTACAACTGAGGCCACTGAACACAACACCTGACTAACATTTCCAGAGAAACCCCATCGAAAAGAAAGAAAGCTGCTAGCATACCTTGTAGTACTGCTTCATTCAAGGCAACTGTTACTTCATGCCAAATGCATTTTCCACTGCAGAAGGGATAAGGAACAGACCGAACCGGCGGTGGAAAGAGCTTACTGTCATCACATGATTGTTTTATAAATCAGCAAGGTGGAAAGATAGAGCTGGGAGATTAAATGAAGTGTGATGACTATGAATAATGCATAGAACAGACAAATGGAATAGAGGGCAGACATGTGGTGACTCTGTGTGGCTTCTTTGGCTGGTGCTTATTTGTGTCTGTTGATCGCGGTCACGTGTCCTACTCTACAACTTTCTGGAGGATTCTGATTTTAGACAACACACATGTTTACTGACCCTTTTCTAACGAGGCTGTCTGGCGTAGCTTGGCTACTAAAACACATCATGTCTGCGTGCACTAGATTCAGCCACAGAGCTCGCACTGCTTCCTAAGAGCAGCAATGAAGAGCATCTTTTTAAAAAAAAGGCATAACAAATGGAGACTCAGCTGCTGTAGTATTCGGTTAATATTTCAGAAGTACCCAGAGGGCTCTGTGTGAGTGCGTGTGGTTTCACATTAGAGCACAGCCTTACTTCTGGGCATCCAGCTGTGTCTGGGGATTCGATATGCTGTGCACAGTGAATTCCTCAATGCTGTGGCTACTTCATCTCCTAACTACTAAGCATGCAGCATCACTGAACTGGAAGGAGTCAGACGAAGCTGGAAGAGGGGTCTTCCAAACACAGGTGACACACCTTTTCATTTGAAGAATGTGTTTGTGAAGGGAACATACTGTAACCATTTCATCTCATTAGTATGTTATACATAACACACTGGAGTGGGTCCACGCAGAAAAGCATTTGACTAATGTCTGCTGTATTAAACAGGAAGTCTGCATCACGACATGGACTTCATGCGATTATGAGGCAGGGAGGCGATGAATAAATGAGAAATGTAAGATCAGAGACTGGGTATCCTGCGAGTCTACTGAATAGATTCTGACTGTTTTTTCAATCTTTCATCTTCCAGGTTGGCAGACAGAAACTGCTGCAGCACCACTTCCGCATGAAAAAATCATGTTATCCTTTGTGATTTCATGCTCACTAGAGATTACAGATCGTGAGGCCTCATATCGATGATGGCATCTCTGGGGGTCTGACATTAACTCTTTATGTTCGACCCAAACCTCACTTAACCTAACAGACAAGGGAAACAACAGCAAAGCACCATGTTCCAGCTGCAAGAACTCAACAGACTGTCTGAGTTCTCCCTCAACGCTCGCACACACATGCGTGTTAGCAGAGTCCACATCACTGTGCGGAGTCAGACTGCAGCGTCTACTAGGAGCTGTCCACGGAGCACGGTGCTGAAAGCTGCCGCAACGTATGGTAACTCCAGTCAATGAAGACCAACCGTTTGTGGACGTGGGCACATGTTAAACACTAACTGCAAGCATCGTGGACATGTTAAAGTCTTCCAAAATGACACTCTGACGTAAGCATGAGTTGCAAAAGCCAACAATAAAGAGTTGGAGAAGGAGTTATGGAGGTGAAGTGACTCCTGTCGTGTGATTAAGGCTCTAGCAGTTCGGCAGCAGGACCGCATTTAACCCTTTATTGCGTCGCACGATCATTATCAGTAATGCAGAACGAGACACCCGATCTGCAAAACTCCACAGCATCTTTCCTAATCCAAGGCACGGCAACTGTGGCAGAAGCCCAAAACTGCACTTACACATAAGCGTGGTAGATGAACGCCCATCCCCGCGGTCTTTCCAGCGCATTGTAGAGAAAATTCTGTAGTTTCCGATAGCTGGCGTTTTTCTTCGACGGTCTGGGTCTTCCTGCGGAGATGCTGGACCTCGGTCTGCAGAGGATGCTGCTCCGCTTGGTGCTTTCCGAGCCCGCAATGAGCAGTGCCCCATCCCTGCTGGATTCCGGAGCTCCCGGGTCCAAACCCACAAACCCGACTTTGTGCTTCTTCTCTCCGGCTTGAGTTGGGTAAACCCCGCCGTTGAGAGATTTCTGCACCATTCTAAAGTCGAGACTCTGAGGAGGAGTTGTCAGTGCCCTTGCCGCGGGGATGCATCACCGGTGCTGAGGGGTGTGTGCTGGTGGTGAATGCAGTTGATGTCGGTCCCTCTAGAAAAACCAATTGCAATAAGCATGCGAGACTGCACCGTGTATGCTTTTACCTTAGCCCCTTCCGGCCATCTGACACACAGCAAGGAGCGAAATGCGAAATTTATTTCGTTGGTGACCAGGGATTTAAAAGCGTTCTTCAATCATCTTATTGCCAGAAATGCTCTTAATCGAATTACAATAATGAATTAAGGCCAAGTTCAAGCGCCAGCTTTCTTCCAGTGCTCTCTTTAAACAATCCTAGGGTTTAAACTAACTTGGGAGGGTGGGGAAGTCCATTACTATATGTCCGAAAGAATCGTGTTAGTTTTAAGAATCCGGCGTAAGATAACCTGCCATCTTCACCACTTAACTCCAACACGGGAGGAACTGCAGGAAAGGGTTTAACTGGATTATGCACTCTCATGTAATATTCATGCGTGAAGCTTTTTCACTCGGGATAATGGACACCGACAACTATGTCAAGCTATGCCTCGAGGTTTGTGTTCCCTCGACAGGAATACACATGCAGCCTGAGACGGTATCAACAACAGCCAAGACAGCAGACAAAGAAATGGAGCATCCCAGCCTGCTTTGCGCACACTCCAGCGTGAAACAATATAGACCAGTTTGCATCCACCTGAACGTGAATGACGCGCACACAGTGATGAGAGTAGCAGAACGGCAACAGTTTCAAAATAATGCAAAGCCTATATACAATTTAAAAAGGTGCACAATATTGAAAACAACAATTTTTAAATGTCAGTAAATGTAATTAATGCGGTGTCATGCAGCTGCAATGTGTGCAGAATGTTGCTCAATATAAGACCTTGCCTGAATGTCAGCAGTTTTTTCTATGACCTGCAGGCTTTCAAACTGTGCGCTAACACCGCCGAGTGGTCCCTGTGCTCTTTAACGGAATTGATGCAAAGAACCTCTCCCTATAGTTAATTCTCAACCACTCTGCTTTTCTGAGATACTCAGTTGTACTCGTTTATGTTACTGGGCTGTTGTAGTTGTGCTTTTTAGCATTAAACGGCCTTGCCAGTCTTTTGTTACCATGTCAGAACTTTTTCCAGCTCAAGCATTTCTTATTTTGTCGCTGTTGTTTTCAGTTAACTATAAGAGTTAAATGATTAGCAGATTACTGGATCTTTTGTTTTAATTCAAATGACACCAGATTATATGCACTATGACATCAAGCACAAATATGAGAATGAGTAAGATGAAAAAAGAAACCATCACAATGGTATTACTTAGTCACAGCCTGCTGTCATGGTGTGAAAGCATAAAGATGTAATCATCTTTTTGACTCATGCAAACTTACACGGAGCACATACATAGGGTCCACTGTAAAGAAGAAAGGGTTAAAGAAACAAACAAACATCAAAATGAAAATAAAATATCCCGAAGGACATCCCAGCCGCCACTGGATCAGCCAACAATACTGCTGCGCTGAAAAGTTTGTCGTACTGAGAACATTTTATTCACTAGCTTGTTAAGATTCCATTTACAATGATAATTTTTAGAAAGTTTCAACAACAACAACAAAAATCCTTTTTACAGTTATTTGCAAGCAACAAAAAATTGCAGGTAAAGTATATACAATTTGAAACATTAGAATAATGTAAGTACATGTGTAATCAGTGACATGTATGTCCTGCTACACCGATATGCTGCAATCATTAGCTAATTTGAACCGGTAGCACAGTTAAGACCAGGTTATGATAACTAACGCTGCACTGGGAGTTTTATCATATTTACAGTGCTCGGGTTAAGAGCAACGTTTGAGAAAGAAAACTAAAACAATGCAAATAGCCATGGGTTTTATATGCCAACTGATGGATGTCAATTTGTGTTGGTAATGCTACTGCCAAGGGATGTGTAGGGACTATTCCAACATGAACCAAATAAAAAAATAAAAAGATCACATGACCTGCTGTAATGTCAAGTGAGGTCCTTGAAATCCATGTCAAACCTTTTTTAACAGTCAGAAACAAGTTGTCAGTGAGGTTACAGTTAAAAAAGAGAATCAGGTTCTCTTTAAATGCACAGTTAAACATACAAAAAGGTTTTATATACTATATTATTTCCATAAAATATCATCCAGTTTAATTTACACGACCTCACTCCCCCTCCCTCTGACACTGCTACAGCTTGTATGTACAAAATAATAATAATAAAATGGTCAGTAAACTAATGTTACTGGGTTTTTTCAGTCATCAAACAGTCCCTTTGTTCACATCACCAGCAAACTGCATACAGTACTTTTTTTCTAACACTGAATGGACCAATTTTTGTGCTTCTTTTAATACCTAAAGTTAACACAATCGTTTCGAGACAACATAAAAGCCAATTGAAAAAAACAAAAAATCAAAAGGTGTCTTAGTTAAGTGAAGGTTATCCTTCAACTAGAAGACTTGAATTAATATATTAATAATTTAACAGTATCCTGATAACTTGGCTGCTTGTTGAGAAACAACCTTGTATAGTTTCTTCCTTTGTCCTGATTCTGATTAGCTAGCTTCAGTACATCCATCCCTTGCACTCCCTGAAGATTAATGTAACACATAAATAAAATGAAATACACCAGAGCAGTTACATCCAAAAGACGGCATGCCATTGGTCCTTTAAATACTGTTCAATACGTAGGCTGGAATGCTTTTAGATTCTTTTAATACCCGATATAGTATAAGTAGGCGATAAAACGCTCCTTCTTGGACACAATAAATAACTATTCTTCATATAGTGCAGTAATACAGTACTCACACTAAACCTACAGTAATTGCACAGTAACCACATGCAGCAATCCCACCCCACCCCCATGCCATCTTCATCTGCCCCTCAATCCCTACTTCCATTTCTCTGTCTAATCTTTAACTTTCTGCATCTTATATGAATTACAGGGCATTCAAGTATTCTACTTCACTCGGGGTCCACACATTGAGCCCTGGGGAACGCCAGCCTGAACAGAGAAACACGCAACTCTCTGGATTTTGCAGTCCAAGGCAAAATGAAATGTCTGCATTTAGGATGACAGTCAGCTACAGGTAGTTTGGTTAATCCAGTTAATAATACAAGCTCAACTGTGAGAATAACCACTGTGGACATTGTCTTTATGGGGCCTCGTCATTTTTCGTATTGTTGTGAATATTTTGAACCGGTTGTTAAGTCGACATGGTTTGGAAAGAGAGCCAACAGAATAATGCTTCTATATGGTTAGCTCCAGTAAAATAATACATAACTAGTCCTGAGACTCAGGTTGCATCAGTCTCACTGTAGGTGCTCTGAAGACTCTAGTGGTATCCACGCCGGAATGATCCCTGTGTAAGCGGGGCAATGGGGAGAGGCAAAGGTTTTCCACTGCCAGTGTCTCTATGCTCCTGTCATCATCAGTTCCTCATTCACCCTCTCTGTGATGACTTTGCTGAAGTGACAGTATCCTTAGAGATCTCCATCTGAGGGTGGCAAACATAGCTTGAAGAGCCTGTTTTAAAAAAAAAGAAGCAAAACTTCAAATGAGGGGAATCCACCCAGATTACATATAAACAGTGCAATTATCTGAAAGGCATGGCTTAAGGTGCCTAGAAATGGTTTCATTCAGTACCTTGGAGCTGATGGAGGCATCTGGTCCATTACCTTGAGATTTTTAGCAGACAGCTCAACTCTTGCCCCCTTATAAGAGAGAAAATATATAAGCTAAAAGCTCAACATAACAGACAGCTTGACTGCCATTAAAAGATTAAACACAGAAAGCTCTCCGTGTGCTCGTATTTTATGACAGAGGCATGGAAAGAAACAAACGAAATGCAATATGAAAAATTAATAACAGTAAAATATGAAAAACAGAAGTGCTAATTGCTGACAAATAATGAAAAGTTGGGTTTAGAACTGCTCATTACTGTTCTATAATATACTACAACATGCTCTTAAATGTCCAGCAAAGGGAGGTACATAGGATTTCTGATCCAGTGTGTTCACGCATCAACTCAATTAAATTGAACTTTGCTGTCTATTTAAATAAGTCCTAAAAGATTGCATTTCAAACTAACAAAATAATCTATACATATTTCTTGTTTGGTTGTTTGTATAATTAGATTGATGACCATTAAAAGTTCCTTTCACTGGAAAAATATTGAAAACAATTTTTAAATGCCAGTAAATGCAATTAATGCGGTGCCATGCATCTGCAATGTGTGCAGAATGTTGTTCAATATAAGACCTTGCCTGAATGTCAGCAGAGATTTTTCTATGATGTGCATGTTTGTTTCAGCTTTAATAGCGCCTTTACACATGACACGTCCACTTATCATCATGGCGGCAGGCCATTTGTGCACTAACACCGCTGAGTGGTCCCTGTTCTCTTTAGCAAAATTGATGCAAAGAACCTCTCCCTATCGTTAATTCTCAACCACTCTGCTTTTCTTAGATACTCAGTTGTACTCGTTTATGTTACGCTGTTGTAGTTGTGCTTTTTAGCATTAAATGTCTTTGCCAGTCTTTTGTTACCATGTCAGAACTTTTTTCACCTTAAACTAACTAACTGGAACTGGCGCTTAGCCCAACTCCTGAAAAACAACCTCACACCATTATCCCCCCTCCACCAAACTACACTTGGCACAATGCAGTCATGTACGATCCTCCTGGCAACCGCCAAACTTAGGCTTGTCCATCAGATCGCCAGATAGAGAAGCGTGATTCATCACATCTCCACTGCTCTAGAGTCTAGTAGCAGCGTACTTTACATGGATCTGACTGGATCTGATGCTTTGCATTACGCTATGTGATGTAAGGCTTGGATGCAGCTGCTTGGCCATGGAAACCCATAACATGAAGCTCTCTATGCACTATTCTTGTGCTAATCTTAAGGCCACATGAAGCGCCTTGAGGCGACTTTTGTTGTGATTTGGCGCTATATAAATAAAATTGAATTGAATTGAATTGAAAGTTTGGAGGTCTGCAGAAAATTTGCAGAAAGTTGGTGACGTGTTCACAATATTTTCCTCAGCATCCGCTGACCCCGCTCTGTGATGTTACAAGGCCTACAACTTCATAGCTCTACTTTTGTAGAAGTAGTCTGCATGTCTACCTGCATGATTTTATACACCTGTGGCCATGGAAGCGATTGGAACACCCAAATTCAATGATTTGGATGGGTGAGTTAATACTTTTGGCAATATAGTGTATATGGGGATTCCAAATATCACGTTAGTTTGGACCTCTGACCTCTTCCTCAAGCTCAAACAAGGTCAAACTTTGATTCTCAGCATCACATTGTAAGTATGACATCCAAATATCATGCCACATTTGACCTCTGAGCTCACCTTTACATTTCACTACTCTGCCTTTCTTTCAGGTTGGCCCCAAAGTATGTTATATCTTTAGAGAAAGTGTTGTCAAGAGAAAAAATTAGCTGCCTAGTTGGTTAAAAATATACTGTAGTAAAATATTATCTAAGAAGCTCAGGTTATTCATGTCCAGATATTTACAAATCAGTACCTATTATGCCTTACGTACTCCTACATTGTGCTTTTGTAATCCAAACAAACACCTGTCACGCTACTGTCCAACAAACTTCTTAAAGTATAAAGAGAACAATAAAAACAAGATACAAAAAAATGCAACAAGTAAATAGTGCCCAGAGAGTGCGCTGCCCTGTCGAAGGATTGTGCTCTCCAAGTCTTTCTTATTTTATATAATAAAATAGTTGACTCATATTTTATAGTCTTGATTTTAACAGGACTGAGATCTTCTTAAAGGTTTACCTGTTTACGCATTATGTCCATGGTCTGCATGATGCAGCGCGGTATGAGGCCATGGTTCCTGGCTAGGATCATTGCCTGCTCCAGTGTCACAGTCAGAGTACATCTGCAAAGAACATGAAGGCCAGTGATTAATAGTGTGTGTTCCTCTGCAATAAACCCAAAAATGAAGTAAAATGAATTTGAATGGCGAGGTTAGGATGAGTTTGTGAGGTTCCAATGGGGCATGTCATTGACTCTGCACTGTGTTATTTTTATGCAGTCTGACAGTCCAGTGACACAACAAAAGCAGCATAATAATTCTGTGGTGTGGTGCCACACTGACCTCTGCATCCCTGTGCCACACATGGTGATGTGGCAGGCTCCCAGGCGGTTACACAGCTCAGAGGACACACACAGCACGCTGACACCTGACTGGTGGCCTTGGGCATTCGGGCGCATGTTGATGTACGACTGCATTAGCCGACAAAGGTCGTCCAGCGTGTTGAGGGGTCTCAGCAGCTACGGGGAGGCAGGAGGAAGTAAAGGTCAGGGAAGGTTAGCCGTTAAATGCACTGCTAACAAGATGATTCAATAACACATCACAAAAGACGTCACCTTAACAAGCCGCTTAGACTACTGTTGACTTTTTAAATCGCTTTCAAACCAAGCAAATTAAAAAGTCTCTCATTACCAAGACAAAAAAATGTATTGAAGTGAACAGAACACTCCAAAATAATATAATTATATTCATGTGAAATATTTTAAAACATGGGACTAGTAGAGTAACTGACTTGTAAGATGGAGAACAGAAATGGGGAGAAAACAACCATCAAATACAACACAAGAAAGTCTAAATCTGCAGTCTTTCTCTTTCTATATTAAAACTATGATCTATTCAGTTTTAATTACTGCAATCTATTTCAACTACAGTCAGTGTGGGACACTAGAAGTTCAAATGGACACCATCTATAATTGCTGGGGTTAGTTGGAGTTAACGGGGAGGGTCTTGACAAGCTATGGAGGAGTTTCCGGTGGAGGGAATGACACACCAGTTCATCTTACTTTGGAAATGCTTGGTTGAAGGTCTCTAACTTCAAGGCCCAGTATCTGTGCTTGCATTTATATTCAGTCACAACAATATATATATATAAAAAATTGACTTATGTTACAATAACTAGACAGATGCTACATATGAAAAGACCATACAGACTACTATAAACTCATCAAGGTTAAAAACAGTATATATTTACCTGGTCTATCTTCATTGCTGTGGTGTTGGAGTCTGTAGGGAGATTTGACTTCTCCAAATAGAAAGCTCTGTGAGGAGAGAAGGATTACGTTCTCAGTTTTTTAAACTCTTCATCGGGTTGGAAAAATTACTGATTTGCATCCTGTGACTCACTTTCGTTGGAGAGCTGACTCATCTAGTATCTACAGATTTTGTAACTGCTAAACTGAGTATTTCATAATTTATTAATGCCGCATTGTTGAATCACTTTCTGGGAATTAGGGTGCACATATCAGTGACCACACACGATGTAAAAACACTGGTATATAATAGATATAGCACATCTTCAATCATAAACCATTAAAACTTCAAGAGTTAACATTTATATTGTTCAACACGTTACTACTTGAGAAACAGTACCACAGTCATTTTGCTGTATATGTAGCTAAATCCTGTTCGTTCATGTGGGAACTGCTCAAGGACTCCTCTGGATACATGATTAAGTTCTGACCTTGAAAGCTTGACTTTCACATATGTAATATACAAAGTGCAGTTTCTGCTTGTTATGCAACACCAAAGGGTGAACTCTCCCCTTGAGGTGAAACACATCTTCAGTGCCAGGAAAGCCAGTGAAGAGCGGTAGTGAAGAGTAAAACAGGTACCTGAGCCTGCGGTAGTAGGCCTTGACTTTCTCCAGTGAAACAGCATTAGTGCGCTGCTGGAAGTCCTCCATGGCAACGCAGTCCTGCTGGGACGCTCCCTCTGGACGCTCCAAAGCTGGAAAAATAGAAGCCACATAGTTAGATCTATGAATATTTAGAGAATGACACACGTTTTATAACACTGCCTCTGTGCACCACCACAGTAGAACTCAAACCAAACAGTCCACACATGACTCAAGTGTAGACTTCCAACTATAATTCAAGGGATTTGGTTTAGGAATTGCAGCCCTTTTATTCAGTCTCTCATTTTCAGGCTCAAATGTAATTGGGTTAACTAACAATTTTAAAGATAAGGACTGTATTTTATAACTGGATAAATGGTTTTTATTTATTTATTTTTTGGTGTTAGAGCATCGTCTGCAGACCCGACGATGTTTCCATGAACATGCTTTACAGCTTCTCTTTATCGACCACTTTTCACACACGGTTGCTGTACGCATACAGCCGGCTGTAGCTTTTCAGTTCACAACTTGACACACACCAACACAACAGCATAGATAGCACAGACGTTAAGGCGGCGAGGCGTGATTGCAGGTGCCGCTCACATGCGTCCGTCTCCCCTGCAGCAGCGCTGCAGACCACACCCCGCCACACACATTAACCAGGTAAAATACATATTTAGGCAGAATTTTGCAAATATCCATTTTTTCATTTTTTAGCAGCATAGTGCTTTTTTTCCATTTTTAAAAAAAAATCAGGTCAAGGCTCCAAAAGCCCAAAGGCGATATGAGGATGGCGGCTCACAACAGTTTTTGTTTTTTTGTCTTTCCTTTTGTTATATTTCTTTAAGAGTTCAAAATGTGTTAATTACATAAATAAAATGTAATTTTCTCTGTAGCACTTCATGGATTTCATAAGCAACACACCTCAGTTGTTCACACAAAGCATAAAGGTAAAAAACAATATATACAGTGTCGTCTTCATTTTAGATGTCAAAAAGTATTTGCGGCTCTGAGTGTTTTCTTTTGCGTGGAAACCGGGTCCAAATGGCTCTTTGGGTGTTAAAGGTTGCTGACCCCTGGCCTATGACTTTAACTTAATGTAACGTTTGCGTGTGTGAGTGTGCATATATGTGACAAAAATATATCCTCATTATATATATATATCACTGTGCTTCCCCATAGGCTGCAGTCAAGACTCTTTTCCAGTAGGTGGCGATGTTCATCTGCAAATCTGCACTACTAAATGTTTTGGAGCACTGTTGTATTCGGAAATACACGGTAAACAATATGGGGTCTCTCATGAGATTAATGATCCGATGAGGACTCGTGCATGGAAAATTAGCAGCTAACTGGCAGACTGGTATAATGCTTTACTTTCATACTAGGCTGACAAAGACTCAGGGAGCGCTAAAGTGAGTGTTTTAAATGGTCAATACAAGGCTTCAGTCTAACTTAATAAAATCAAATAAAGTTCTAAGGAAACGCACATGTGTAAGAGGCTGAAAGGCTGCATGGTGCATTGAGTGTTTTAATGATCCAAGGCTATATGTGTAATGTATATAAGTGAATTTGTGCCTGATGCATTGTATGATTTGTTGCTTGTTCCACAGTAAAAGGTTTTGAGTAGATACTCGGCTCTACTTGCCAGTGCTACGTCATGTTTTACTAGCTGAACTACACCGTGGAATTATGTTCTTTGCCTTTCTTACCTCTGGTGAACAGGACAGTGTGGAGTTTGAGGCTGCCTCCATTCTGCAGCCGACTGGGGAGCTCATTGAAGTGACAGCTGTCCAGGTAAAGGGTGACCCTCAGGGCATGCCTGGTGCCCTCCACCTGGTAACACACTGGTGTGTCTGCAACACACATACAGAGATGAGGGAGAAGTTAAAAAAAAAACAAGAAACAAAGAAGGTGTAGGCGTGCCCTTCTTGAAAATGAAAACATGCAAAGCGTGTTGCATTACATTTTAATACATTTAGATATTGTGTACTAAAATGTAATGCTGCATATGTCTAGCAAACACATATTCAGAGTTCATTAATAGCTGGGTGTTAAATCAAAAGCTAAAAGAAAAACTTAGGACAGTAACCTCACTGAAGATTGAATTTATTGAATTATTTGATTTATTTTCAGGGTTTTTTCATTTGGTGACTGATTCCAAGTTCTCATGGCAGCTAGCTGCTAACACTGTCAACCTCTGGGCGACCACTTTTGATCACAAGGCAGCTGCACAGCGAGGTGGGAGGCAACGGGTCTCCGACCAGTTGCAGTCTGACTCACACTGGCTGCAATCACTTTCACACAGATGAGTGGAGGTTTGCAAATAACTGTATTCTAATTTATAAACACAGACAGACTGCCAGATCCATGTGCAGGACAAATAAACAGAGGCACCTGATTTCTGTAATAACCCTTTAAATTGCATCAATATCTGGCACATTTTTAGAAATTGTAAGTTTGAAAGAAATTGTGATGAATCTATAAAAAAATATGAGATAAGTAATCATTTATAAATCTGAAGCTGACTTGTGCTCAATTCTCCTAACCTTTTCTAGCAGTGATACATGAGCACTTGTCAGAAAATGGGAAAAAAATGACCTTTGCTGCGTGACCTCTGGGGTCAATCCTTTTTTCTAGAGAACCTACCAAGCAATAACCTTGTGGAATTGGCTGTGATCCTTTCAAGGTCCTTCAGACTCTGTGGTGCTTAAACGTCTGTACCTTACATATACCTCTCATCCCTCTGAAAATGCTGTTAGCAAATCAATAGTGTCCAATGGACTGTGACGCCAAAAACCATCTACCTGCACTGCAGCAGTCTGAGCTGATGTCAGCAAAGAAGCTTGGTTAACATTAACATTTTTTAATAGCAAACTGTACCAGACTGGACCTGTAAAGTATATCTATCCCCACATACCTGCCATACATAAGGAATACAATACTAATGACCGATAGCAATACGTTAGTGCATGCACTGAGTGATGTTTTTGTGTAAAATAAATGCAAATGTGCACAAAATATTTTCTCCAGCCAAGCATGAACACAGAATAGCAAATTCCTGCTTCATCCACAGATTTGCCTTTTAAAATGGGAAGTGCACGTTGCGCTTTTCCTTTGAGCAGCAATCTCTGCTGGCCACATTGAGGCTGTTGAAAAGAGGAGCGATTCACGATGCAGTCATCCTTTGTATCTTTGACTTTAAGGGTTTCCGGTAACCCAGAGCACCTTTAGTGAATGTAGATACCAAGCTTATTAAAGCCACAAATGCACCCAGTTATGTAAAGATGTCCACAAAGCCCACTCTGAACAACCTGGTTGCATCCTCAGCTGAAACTACAGCACTGCACTATAATAAATGCTTGGACCCTTTGGTGAATTGGCAGGAGAAAGCTTACTATTATCATGGTTCAAAGAAATATTACTCCAATATACCGCATACTGCAATTTGTGTTCTTAAGTACTTCAATATTGTTTTTATATTATAGGGGTGCTTATGTGACATATGTCAAGTGTCTCTCAGCAGCAATAAAGATTAAAAGAGGCGACCTTGATATCTGAAATGCTCTGCCCTTGTTTAAGGTGATTTATGGAGTCACCACAGATCTGTCTGAGTTCCTTTTCAGCGGCTCTTCATGGAAAAGAAAATGAAATCTGCAGTGGCATAATGGCAATTTCACCCTAAGCAGCGACCACGCATCCACACAATAGAAGTTCATTCAGAATTGGTGAAACCATACAGCTGCTCATTAACGCCAGTGCGCTTTGAATGAGGCAAGTCAGTCTTTGTTGATGGGAGTCTCTTACTTGCTACTAGACACTCATCCTCCAGTTGCCTGAAGAACACAGTGACTTTGTCCAAATCCGACAGGGCCGCCTTGGTGTCCTCCAGCATGGTCCGCTCCTCTTTCTGCCCGAGGAGAGAAAGAAAGCTCAGAAGTTGCACCAGAGTAAGAGTTTGGGTAGTTGTGGTGACAGCTGTGTGGCTACAAAGTCATACAGACTTCAGAGTATTTGATTCAGAAAGACACACACACAATAAGAAAAAGCTGCAACAGGAAAGTTATTATTTAAAATTTACGCCAAACTATGAACCTTGTTGTTTTTTCCCCTAATAGGTAAATAAAGCTACTTTCGGCTGCTTCCTCATTCATGAGCACTCACCACAGCAGGAAGCGCTGCATATTTGATTTGGCAGGTTTTTACATCAGATGCCCTCACTGAGGCAGTCCCCCAAGGGATTCGTGCCTCTTCCCAGGCTCGAATTGAGCATCTTTGGGTTTAGTAGGCAAATTTGCAAACTACAACGCTATGTAGCCAACTTTCTAAGAACCAAACAAAAATACAAAACTTGTCCTCACCAGGTGTGGAGCCAGCGTGGACTGGAAGTGCAGCAAAATACCAATGGCGGATATCTGCTCTAGCCACTTGCGGCTGGTTTCCTTGCCGTCTTCTTGGTACTCGCCGGCATTGTTGAAGCGAGAACGCAGTGCAGTCAGCACCTGTTCGGCTAGCGTGCACAGAGCAGCCGTCGCCGCCTGGCAGAAGATCACGTCCCTTCGCAGCTGCAGAGATGTGTCTGGTATTGGTAGGGGAGAAAGAAAGGAATGATAACGCCAGTGACATAGAGAGTTCAGGGGGCACGCGACTAGGGACTTATGAGGAGTTGAAGTGGGTGAAAAAAAGCAATGAAACCAAAGAGAACAACATAAAACAACATCTGCAGCAGAAAAAGGAAGTTCACTGTGGAGGAGAGGGTAAGGTATCCAGTCTTACTGTAACCTCTCTTATTACATATCCTGAACTTGCTCTAATGCTTACAGTTGATTCTATTGGCTTGAATACCATGAGAGGATATCTGCCATTAACTAATGCCATATGTCACTGGAGAAAGTTCAGACTGGAGTATGTTGTGCTCTGAAACCAATCTTCATTCCAGCACATAGTCACACATCTGATTATGACCTTTTTGACAAAAATGATGCTAAAACTTTGATTTAATGATTTGTATGATTTGATTGCACTGGAAATGTGTTCATTACTTTCTAAATAAACCTACATAAATATACATGTGTATGTATGGGATCCTTAAAATGAGGTTTTAAAGATTTGCAGAATTCCTGATGTGAAATTGGCTGTAAGTTCATATGATGGATGACCTCATATGCAAAGAGCTGTTAGAATAATTTTAAATGCTCCTGTTTTGAGACCTTTCTGGCTGCTTAAGACCTGAGTTCTGCTGGGCGACTGCACGGTCCACCTCTTCTGTTAATTTTATGGAAAATTAGAACTGGATTGAACCTAGTCTGATTATCTGCTGCTGAGCTGATCTGAATATAAACTGATTTTCTCTTCTACCAGTGACACGCTGCTCTACCTGTGCACTTGAGCAGAGCCAGGAGGATCTGATTCTTTCCATCTATAAAGAAAGAAGAAAAAACAAGATGGAGTGAGAGATTGTAACTGTAAATGAACACGTGGCATGCATGCACGTATGCGTTTTCTACTAACCATCCACAAATCTCTGTAGGCTCTCCACCAGGGTTTTGATAGAGGTGGGCAGGTTCCAAGGGTCTTCCTGGATGTTCTTATGGATAACGTAACGACAGCGAACAGTCCAGTCTTCGGTTTGGCGAAACTCTGTTCATGTTAAACCAGAGAACTTGTAAGCCTGTGCGCCAGCTCTCTGACAGAACCGTAGTGACACCTTTCGACAGTGCTTACACACACAAACAAATCTGTACCTGGCTGGCTGTGGTCAGAATAAAAGTGCTTGGTCTCCTCGCAGGCCTTGGTCATGACGGGTCCTTTGAGCAGACTGTTGATTGAGTCAACCTGCGTGCAGGAATAAAAGCATGCACACACTCAGTTAATGAAGCCAGTTTTTCTTCTAGTTCACTGCCTCAGACTCCACGCACCTTTCATTCTTTTCTAACTACCGCTTTTATTTCTGCGCCGCTCAAGCGCAAACACACAAGCTCACACACAGAACTTTGCAGTAACTTCTGGCAAAGGTTTTCCAGAATTAACAACAACAAGGCTTGTGTTAGCAGGCCCCCTGAGCTGCTGTTTACATGTGCAAAGAACTACTGCAGCCAAAGTAGCTGTGCCCCTATCACCCCCCAACTCCACCAGCAGGGAATCAAAGGACATCAAGAAGAGATGAAACGACGGACGCATGTCTTCAACTTAGTCCGTGCATCAGTGAAAGCT
The DNA here is from genome assembly GCF_041146795.1 of Maylandia zebra. Taxonomy (NCBI): domain Eukaryota; kingdom Metazoa; phylum Chordata; class Actinopteri; order Cichliformes; family Cichlidae; genus Maylandia; species Maylandia zebra. Next base: position 10,871,483 of record NC_135186.1, read on the forward strand.
TGTGCGTGTTCAAGGAGACAGAGTGGAGAACAGAGAAAGAAAGGAAGTCATGAGATGAGAGAGAAAGCCAGAATCCCGAACAGAGGACAGCAAGCCGCATGAGGTAACTCAGCCCAGATGCCGACTGATTACCATCACAGTGATCTGTTCCAAATGGTTAATGCTGACATGTGTGTTCCCTGTTTCTTCATCTTTAACTTCTACATCTAGTGGCTGAGTTTAAAGTCTGTTTAAAAACTAGGGTTAGAGTTAGGCCTGGGCTTAGGCAAAGCACTTTGGGGAAATACAGCAAAAAATTCCAAGTTAATCAGGAATTACTTACTTACTCCGAACTCAACGGTCGAACTAACCTGGTTGAAAAGGTGCTCGAGGCAGCCGTGCAGCTTGTCCTGTTTGTCAGAGGGAATCCTCATGTCGCACGGCAGCTCGTCCCCTAGTTGAGAGTAAAAGCAAATAGCTGATGAGAGGCAATAATCACACTTTCTACAACAAGTATTAATTTTTATTCGACCATCTGGGCTTATTAAAACACACTTCTCTCCATCTGTCACTGCAAAATCTGACCTGAGCATCATATTAGACCGAATGAAGGCTAATAAATTATTACAACGCAACATCTCAGCGTGAGCTGTTCATGACTTAACGCTGATAAAAAACAAAGCAATAAATAGCAGTGGACACATACTTGGCTCGCTGCACATTATTGTGGCTTTAAATGAAATGCAGCTTCTATAATATCCAGCCACAGTCACCTCCAAGCTATATCTAGAGGATTTCTGTGTCTTGGGAAAAAACAAGGTAGCACAGAGTAAATCATGAGACGGCTCACACAGATTTATTCTTACGGAAATATCCTTTATTTCTTGTTTTTAAGCATCCAGAAGTGTATGTTTGCATAAGCCTAGCTTATATTATTTACATCCAATTAACTTTGGAACAGAGATGCTTCTTTTTTCCTTTGAGCTGGCTTTTCATTCCAACATCGGATCTGATCTGATCAGTGTGTGGTGTAAAATCCAATGTGGAGGAGAGTCAAAACATTAAATACACCTTGCTTATTTACACATGCACAGATCAACTTAAAGCCGTTTATTACCTGATCCCATCTCATCACTCCCCAGGTAAGAGCTGTTACTTCGCACACTGGTGTAGGAAAGGACGGAGTCTCTGTTGCTGTTGCATTCACTGTAACAATGAGCACACACACACACACACACACACACACACACAAGTAGCACCCAGTTAAAAAGCATTAGGGAAAAAAGGGCTCATTCCGTTCTTAAACCACAGAGAGAATTTGGAAAGCTGCATCTAGTAATTATGCTGCCAAATAATCCTTGTGATTGTAAATGCCTTTTCTGATTTACAGTATATGAAACCAAAGGCAATTAAACGCTTCTCACAACAACAACAACTGCTGCTGCCTTACACAGAGCTGCATTCAGTAAAACTGTAGCTATATCAGATTCCCAAATAAATCGGATATAAATCGCGTGTGCATAAAATGGAGCTCTCCACTTTACAAAGACGCTTTTATGAACAACTTCTTTTCCTAGTTTTCACGTTTAGTTGGGACTGTATTCCTTTCTTCCTTTGCTGGTGTGCGGAGACAATTTCAGCCTTAGCGGGGCTGGTATTTATAGTCATACATCGATGTGATTCACCATGATTACCGGGAGCAAGTGGAAGATTTATGTGGCTCAAATTATACATGGCTTTAAGTGAGCACGCTTGCAATCCCCCTCAGAGAAGCTCAGAATGATTCACAAGCTGAATTACCATGACAAATGGCCTACGAGCGACTACAACCTACAAAACACCATCACAGGCTTTGTGTTGCTTTACTATTATCTGGGCTGGCAGGGTGACAAAGTGGGGGGAGTGGAGCCTGGATATCACCTGCTGGGTTATTCTGTGGTGTCCAATGTATGTAAATTTGTGCTGTTGGGATGGTGGGGGTGGCTACCGTAGAGGTGCTACAATGATAACTTGGCTTGAATGCTCCACTGGCTTCTCATAAATGTGTGCAAAAACAATATCACATACTTACAGTAAAATGATATATGTTCCTCTCTTTATACTGTATTATTCCCTTTTTCTATCTGATTCGTTATAGGGAGCTGCATTTCCTCACTGAATTCAGAGGCATGCACACAAACTTGGCTTCTGCCTTTGTCTCACACACACAAACACACATACACGCAAACACACACACATGGATAGAGAAGGTGACATCCAATTTAGCTTCACACATCTCCTGCCAACAGTGTGAGTACGACTGTGATAATTAACCTGTCCGCAGTAATGGAGAGCAAACACACCTCTGCACACAGCTCTCATGGTCTCACTTACATTAAATTATATACAAGATGATATCTTTTTAATTGTTAATACAGGCGGGGTGATAGTGAACAACTCATTAGCAACTTCTGACATTCCTACTTAAACTGTAGCCATTTGTTATACGCTATTTATGTGCTATTCAATGCAATTTTTTTTAAAAAGGTTTAAAATATGCTAATAATGTCAGCATATTCACTAAAACAGCTTGAATGATTATATTCTTCCATAATCAAATAGACACTTAATATATTTTTAGCACATTTTCCTAGAAAAGATACATATTATAGGTGATTTTTAGGCTTATTTACATATTAGGCAAGCAAGGACAAGAAAAAAATGGTGATACAATCTCTGAGCTTCCTGGAAAAAGTAGATTGGAGACATTTTAGATAGAAAAAATAAAATCTGGACTCAGACAGGGAAGGGATTCAGTGGTTTAGATGAGTATTTTGCTAGTGTGTGTCTGGGTTCACTTCTCCCCATTAATGAGAAGGTCTAGTGCAGATCATTACACTTTATCCTGCGATCAGACATCCACTACTGATGGATGACGCTCTCATCCACACAGCGCTCACTGTGGATTACCACATCTCAGTCTAAATGCTCACCTACAGCTCTCTACACCACCATCATCACATGTAAGCAACATGTAGCAGCACGAACAACACCACACACATGCACACACACACACTAGAGAAGCAGTGATTTATGGGAGACACAATATAGCAGAGTTTGGAACAAACACTATTTTCTTTGTGTATTTTTTCACCCCAGTCCCCTTTGCATTTTTTTTGTTGACCGTGTGTGTGTGTGCGTGTGTGCGTAAAAGTCATTCTCCCCTGTCCTTCCTCTAACATTGCATCTGTCACAGGCTGCGCTTGGCCACTGACCTCCAGCTGTTGAGTTCTACTGTGGTCTGTCACCACCTCAGGCTTTACTGCCTGATTCTCTCAGCTGGATAAAAACGTTAAAAAAAAGCACCACCCACACGTGAAACACATAAGCACTTTTCATCACATGCAAAATTTTACAAGTGGGATGATTCATCCACATTCACTAGGCAGCTTTGTACAGCTACCTTGACCAGAGTACTTTTTTCCTACTTGGCCTCAAAAAACCCTGAGTAAACAGTTCTGTGTGCAAGTGTGAGTGCATGAGCGTGCGTTTATACCACACACAGAAGAGCCGACATTTTGCTATACATTTTATTACGATGAGGTAGCTGCATTTCACACGACGTGGCCAGGCTTTAATGACAGAGCGGGTGAGGAGGCCGCGCCCCAAACATTTCGCTTTATTATACACCAGCCCACCGCACTGACAACCAATAACTATATCTTAGTGGGTGGTGGAGGGTGGGGCTCAGTGGCTCTCTGTTCAGTGAACACACACACTCCTCAAAAAAAAAAATCATCTGAATGAACTTGCAACAAGCAAATGACATAACCAGATTCAACCAGAGTATTTTGAAGTCATTTTTAGCCCTGCATCTCAGTTAAAATGGCAACATCTGGAATGAATTATAGCCTCCAAAGGGGGGAAATGAGAAGCATTATAGGTTTGTGGAGTAAAGTGGGAGTCTCAGAGCGCTGTTTTTGTTTTTAAGGAGTTGTTTTTAACCTGTGATGCTGCTATAACAGATGAATGAATAAACAATGAAATGAAAATATTACTTTAAATAATTAAGGTCAAAGTGTTTCAAGTTATATATTGGAGTTATATATAAGCTACTTAGGTCTCAAATTGTAGAAAATATAATTTGAGAGGTAAATACCTTGAAGGCCCCCGGAAAACCATGAGGTAAATACCACTTTAAATGATATCATGCCGACTTGCAATAGAAATATACAGAAAAGGTGAAAGTATGCTCTAATATGCCAGTTTGAAATCAAGAGCAAGATAAAAGTTTTTAGAATATAGTCCAGTTGTGTTTTCCAATATGGAAGTAAATCCCATTTTCCCCAGCATCTTTGATAGACAGTGCAGTTTGCTCCCTAAGCATATCCAGCATATCCTGTTTCCATAGGCTAACAAGCCAGCAAGGCCTTCTTCTTCATGGTTTTCCGGGGGTCTTCAACCTAAGCCTGTTTATTTGAAGCTTTAGCTAATGTGTCTTATCAGCGCCTTGTTATTACCTTTTCAGGTGCTTTTTGAATAATGTGTGTTTAAGGCTTCCATGCCAGGTTACACTGTAACCTGTAGCTGCATATTCAGTAAGCACTTACCTGTAGGAGTCCCTGTAGCTCATTGTGTCGTGGCCGGAGTCCTCCTGGTCCTCCTCGTTCACTTTGAAGCAGACTCGTTTAGTGCCGCCCTGCTCCACTTTGTCCTGGTCACATCCATCCTCACAGGGGACCAGGACGGGCGGCTGATTTTCCTCATCGATTGGAGGCTCTCCGCCCTCTCCTTGGAGCTGTGTAGGCTCGGTGATGGATGACAACAGCCTAGAGAAAAAAATATAAACAAATATATCTGAAAACAACAAAATATAGATATTGCCCTTTACCTTGGAGACATTATCTACATATCTTTAGCATATGATACAGAGCATATATCATAATTTATATAACATATATGCCATAATTTTGTGTTATGTTTTTAGCATATTCAAAGCTTTTATAGAACTTGATCATTTATATTCAAATTAAAGTCTTCATGTCAAGACACTGTTATGCTTACATTTCTAATACAATACACAATGCATGGGCTCCCCCATAACTAAAACATACACATGTATTCATTCAAATTGTCACACCCCTTCCTCAGCACAGACACACAATATGTGTCTCTTTCTCTTGATGTTATCCTGGCCTCACTCCCTGTTCCTGTACTGGGCCTGGCCCATAAATATTTTGGGCCTGAAGAATGTTCCTTTTGTAAATCCTCAGCTTTAAACAAGGCAGAGGGAGGACAGACAAAGACAGGCTGCTGTGGGGATAACAGCGTTTCACGCAGAGATCTCTGAATGTCAGCGAGAAGGTTACGAAAATAGCCGACTCAAAAACAGTAGTGGAATGGAAATATCTGATAACAGCAGAAGGTCGGTAATGCTGGGACTAATTTCTGAATGGATGTGAGTAAAAGTTTTCTTTTTTCTAATATGTGGCACACGTGATTGAAGAAAACATCTGCAGAATAGGCATAACCTTCAAAAGATAAGAAAACATTTATGTGAAAATAAGGTTCAGTGCTGTTAAATTAAACGTGATGAATACGAGCTGTAATACTTACACATCTATTTGAGCAACATACTGCTTCATTTCCCTCACAGCAACGTCCAAACGACTGTACAAGTAAATGTAGGCGTCCTGTGTCTCGGTGTCTTCCTGTTTGAGCAGGAAACTCAAACCGCCTTCTCCGTGGCGACTATCATTCAAGCCCTCCCCTCCATCGACATTCACTTCCCCGCTGCCATCCGCTTCATCCCCATCCAAACCAGAGCAGCTCCAGGACGGAGCTCCCATGCTGGTCATGCAATGTTGAGTGTGGGACATGGGGTTCAGTTGTGCTAAAGGAGAGGAGAGATGTTACGGGTGATTGAATGAAAAGGACTTCACGCTCTGACAATTACATCTGTGCCAGATGTTCAAAAGCTATGAAGCAATACTCTTATCTGTTCTTAATTTGGTGTTGACGAAAAACAAAGTCTTAAAAAGACCATCGTTCAGCTAATATACACAGTAAAAGGAAGTCTGTTTATCCGGGTTGAATGCCAAGCTAAGCTGTAATAACCTGACATATCCAAAAACTGAAAACAGATTTAATACTCGTGGTGATCTAAGACAGTTCAAACTCTAACGACAGCTTTCAAAAAAGAGCCACAGCAACATCTCATCAGTACAAGTGCTTGGCAGATGTCTGACCGGCAGCTGGTGTTCAGAGGAAAGATGGGGCCGAGCATCTTGGAACAATGCTGACTGTCTGCTGTCTAGACAGCTGTACTGCCTTTTCATCTTTGCTGAGAGTAGAAGTTCACATGTTAACCTCTAAAATTCCTATTGAAAACCAAATTTTAAAAGTATTTCCAAACTTTATTCTCTCCTTGAACATCTTCTACTTTCCATTTCAACTAAATCACTCACTTTTTTCCTCTGCTCTGTGACCTCTAACGCACCACAGAGTGAACACATTCCTGCTCTGCACTGAGGTCTTTTCCTATATCATTCACTCACTTCTCATGTCAGTAACTTGAATATAATGGCCGAGGGCTAATGGAGTCTTAATAGCAACCTACTCATCTAATTTTACCATGAGAATCCTTGTTGGGCCTTTTTGGTTACACTGGGAGGCTGGGGTTGGTCCAGTCACAGCATCAAATGCATCAAAGCATCAAAATGATCACTGAGCTAGTGGTAAGCTATATTACCATGAGAGGGATAAATCCCTGCAACTCTTACTTTACGCAGTGAAAATGTGACACTGTTGAGATTGTTCTAATCTTCTTGGTTAGAGGACTGTGCGCAGCTCCTACCTTGGTCGGGGTCCAGGCCAAAGATGGAGTTTTTACGACCAAAACGGATGCTGAAAGTCCTGCCGGCAGAGGTAGTGCTTTTGGGGTAGGAGACCTGCATCAAGTTGATGTGGCAGTTGGTGGGAACAAAGTCCATGCAGCCCAGTGGGTGAGGGCGAACCCCAGCCTGCCTGACAGAGGGCCACACCTTGTTCCTCAGTTCCAGAGCAAACTGTGTGAAAAAGAGAAACAAAATGGGAGAAGCCATGAAGAAGAAGGTAATGAGTTTAGTGAATTAAAAAATGATATGACTACAACTGTTGCATCTTCATGATATCGTAAAGCTTCTGATAAGGGTTCTGGTATGTGAGCGACTGAGTTAATTAAAGTTTGCATTTAATTATTGTAGATATTAGCTTTCTTATCAGAATGAAGCTCCTCGATGTTTCTTAGATGCGATGCTATTTTTAATAATTCAATGGGTTTGGATTTTATATGATTTCTTTTACAGTCTGTGTAATATGTCAGGAAAAAATAAGACAAATATCAAAATGTGTTTACCAGGTAGTGGCATGTGGTCTACACGACAAACACAACTGTCTTGAAAAAGCATTTTGTGAGACTCTTAACACACTTTCACCAAGCTGCTCAAAACGCATTTAATGCAATAGGAGTAGTGTAAAAAAAAAAAATTGCCATGTCTTTTTTGGGGGGAGCAAAAATGTGAATTTATTGCTATAGAAAAGGATGTTCCACTGAACCGTTTAGTCACATGTCACAAAATAAAATGTGTTTAGTAAAATAATATGACTGAACATTCCTGTGTTCACATCTATGCTCAAGGGAAAACACAAGAATGTCTCAATACCTGCTGATAGCTGCTGATACGCCTCCTGATATTCTCCAGCTTGGTGTCGCAGATTTGTCTGAACTCGTACTGAGGCATGGTAACGACTCGGTCGTTCTGGTAGATGAGCTGGCTGCAGTTATGAACGAAGCGGCTGTCATCGCCAGAAAACGCCTCCAGGATCTGTAGAGACAAGAACAATTGCTGACGATGGATCACCTTGACAATAACAGTTTAGGAACCCGATTTAGTCCATTTCAATCACTGGCAAATTAGCATTTCTAGCCGTAGCAGCGAAATAAGGCAGCTGAGTTTTACCCCAGCTAAACTTTCTGCTTTCCAGTTCCAGTAAGTGAAACCAGAAGCAAAAACAAAATATTAAGCTGACTTTACTGTTTGAAACTTAAGCAATATTTAGCATGACTATCCACCAGTCTAACGATAAATGCATATGTAGGCTTTAGCTGAACAAACTTCTCATCTTGACAAAACTCACTTTCGCAGTGAGGCTGAAGCAGCCTTTGGGTTCCACTGTCTTCTCCAGGACGTGGCTCTTGATGCCAGCAGTGCTCACATATTCATACACCACGCCATGCTCCAAGTGGACGTTATCAACTGTCAGACTGACCAGAGGCAGATCACACAGGGAGAGTCTGCCCAGCTTGCAGTCTGTGGATCACAGATTTCAATTAAATACTTGACATACATTCAAAGTAAATAACCAACTAAAATACAAAAACCGAAAAAAATCAAATGATATGTGCATGTTTAAAAAAAACTCAAATCACTTCAAAATCATGAAAAAAAAAATGTAGTGCGTATAAAAATCTCTGAGGAAAAAACACAATATCATTTTAAGTCATTTTAGTAACGACACATGTAAAGGTACACAGTGTGCTGCACATCTGTCAAGTGTGCTTACCCTGCCAGCACTGTGGGAAAATTGGCCACTAAGTGTACACTGAATATTACTTAATGGCGTCCTATGACTGTAGCGTGCGGAAGTGTCATTTTCAAACTGCGAATTTTCTATATCCAGAGCAAATTACCTACTGCTGAAGCCACTTTTAGCGGCATGATGAATATGACCCAAGTCAGAAGCCAAATGAAAAAAACAAAAAACAAAAAAGCATTGTAGACGGAACATAATGTTTTGATGTAATGTTTTTGGCAGGGTCACATGTTTTTAGCATGAAGCCTGCAATCAATCTGGATTCACACACAAGGCAAAAAGCTGCCAAAGCAGCACTAATTTCGCTCAGATACATTTTGCTGACTGAAATGAAACTAGCTGACATGAGCGGAAAAACCGCAAAGGAATTGGGGATTGAAAGCTTCATACAGAAATCAAAGACATACTGCGACACTGATAAAACTTTAAATCCAAGCAAAACAAAAGACTGCAAACAATTTCACAGCAACACGTTTCACCTGTTCCATTGGTGCTTTTGTCCTCTTCGTGGTCAGAGCCATTCTCCACTGGGTAAGGCTTGAAAGGGCTGTCCTCCTCCTCATCTGCACCCCTCTCTCTTTGTAGCTCTTCCACATCCTCGAATGCTCGATACACCCAGTGACACTGTGGGAAGAAGATTAAAGCTCAAAAAAATCAGTCGCCGGGGCGCCTGCTGTCTGGGCCCCCTCTCTCTCACCAGTTCATCTAGACAGACCCATCCGATATTAGTTTTACCAGCCGTCAGCATGGCTGCAGTGTTTGGTAGACTATTTGTTGGAATTTTAATGTGGATGAGAACATGATGAAAAACAGAAACATCAACATCAAGCTGTGTAAATATGAGAGGGCTTTAGACACGTATTTTAGAGGGAAGAAGCTAAAGTATGGATAGAGAAGCTTTTACCCTGACAATGCAATAAAGACTGATTCCACCTAAATGAACAATGCAATGCACTCAACCACCGACAACAAACTGGTTAAATGATCAGCTAAATAAAATAAGACAAAACAAAACATCGTATGGAGGACACCTTGCTCTGCTCTGTCTGCAGCCTTTTGAAATACTGCCTGGAGACATGAGTAGCTTCTGCAGGAATGTCAAAACAACCAAAGAGGAGTTTGTCGTTTTGACATTGGCCATCTAGTATTCAGTATAAACACTTGTTATTTAGTCATGGCTCAGTTTGAAAAAAAAACAACAACCCCAAAACAATTCACTAATGTTACTTTAATAAAGAATTTAACTCATGCAGTTTTGGCAGTGGGGCTGAATGAACACTGTGGATACTGTTTCACTCCAGGCAGGAGTGTATTTTGAGTTATATAACCTGTAGCGACATAGTGACAGCTTGTAATTCACTTTGGATCTCACTAAGAAACCTACCATTCCAGCCAAAAATGCAGATGAAATGAGCAAACAGTCAACTAATGCAAATGCTGTTTTTCTGAACCATCTCAGGAATGTCTGGCTGACCTCTATTCTTTGGGCTGTTAGCTTGTCAAATGTGGTTTTTATTGAGCTTTCCCCCATTAGTAAATGATCTGACATATTAACTTCCAAAACTACCACTGACACTATTCATGCTGTCTTGTGGCATTACTTGGTTTACTGTCTGCTAAATAAAGCGCTCAGGGATTTCCCTTACAGTTAGAGCCATAACAACACACAAGGACTGTAAAACCTCACAGAACACCATGCACCGTACTGAGCAGGATGATGTGGTTTGTTGGGATTTAACTTTCAATTATAATATGGGCTAAATAGAAGAGACTTAACGCTAGAAAACCTGCTCTAACGTTACAGAATAGTTTGTTTTTTGTTGGCCTATGTTAGCTCACCGCTTGGAGAGGTTCCTGGTGAGTGCGCTGGGCTGTGAAATGCTCCAGGACCTCTTGGTAGTCGCTGTGATTGACACTGTTGCCATTGACTTTCAGGACGACCTGGCCCGGCTGAAGACCAGACGCTGCTGCCTCCCAGCCTGTAATATTTCCACACAGGATCATGAGTTCGCACAAAGGCAAAAACCATTTACAACACCACACATAAACTGGGAAACATCTTCTTCAGGATGACTGAATTAAGCATAACATAGTGAACTCATTAAAAAAAAGTAACTTTTGGATTCAATTCCCATAGTTCTCAACAAAACATTTCCTCTATTGTTTCTACAATACAGGAAAATGGGAAATCACTCTGTGGAGTGCTATAACATGCTGTCTCAAGCTACTAATGGCTTTACAGCCTGGAAGTCCAATCAACACCTCGATTAACCTTCCTGCCCAATCTAAAAATACCAGTGATGGCATCATTTCCACCCAGGGTGCCAGCAGTAACCACATTAAGGAGACTACTTGACCCATGAATGAAAATCTCCCAGAGAAAGTCATTTAAAAACAATGGGGTAAAAAATACTAGCCACTGAATTCAAATGAAACATACGTCATACTGAGTCCTAAGTAATTGAGGATGTTAGGAAAGTGAGAAAAGGAACATGTAGGGAAGAAGGAGGTGGGTTTAAGAGGGAGAGAAAGTGGAGGAAAGACAATAAAACCAAGGGACCAAATTTCTTGGCTGGTCTTTTTTTATTAGGGTGCATGTGTGTATCCTCGCCTTACTGCTGCTAGGTTACAAATTGGGATTCATCCCTCATTTAACTTCTAAACACACTGCTGATTTTTCTATTTAGAGACCGACAAACAGGCTGTATAGTAAGGAGGTCTTAAAGAAAAGTAGGAGAAACGAAAAGGGGAAACAGAAGTAGCTGTCTTTTCAGTTACCCATTACAGTTTTAGCTGTGATCACAGAACATTGTGTGTGTTTGAAAAGTAGTTTGCTCTATTAAGGGTTTGAACCCTGACCGTGGGCTGTCTGGCTGACAGGTGGCCATAAAAACCTAATAGAGGCTCACTAAGAGCAGAATGTAACAGGTGGTTAGAGGCTAGGGTTACCTCATCTTTCCTTTGAATTCCCTCGGAATTATTTGTCTTTCTGACACCGTAAACACTTTTAATGCATTTACTGGCACTGGTGCAGAAATAACAAGGTCAACATCTTACAAATCTGTTCACGGATCTCCACTGTTGGCTCATAAGCAAAATATGGGTCACTTATAACTACATTCAAGAAATAATAATTTAACTACACTTCCCCGGGAGCTGTAAAGTGCTCAACTGATTATTTTTCCATTACACGTACAAAGCCATGGTCTTATTTTACCTTTAAATACAAAACTGCACACTATTTCTGCCATTTCGCCATGTGACAGAAACCAGATATTAACGATACAGCAACGCTGTTATAAATTACATTTTGTAGCCTACTTATTAAACTCTGGTACCGTGCTTTCGTCCTACGTGTTATTCTCTGAGTGTTCATGAGAGAAGGAGTAATAATGAAATTCTTCTGCTATCTCTGAAAAAAATGCATATTTCTGCTGATTGTTGTGGCTACAGAAGTCAGTTACCTTTCCTTACAGCGTGGACATGAGGAGGAACAGAGCCACTCAGTCTGAAGGAGAGACTGTCTGGGTTGTCAGGGATTTTTACGATCCTGGAAAAAAAGAAAAAGAAAATACCAATCAGACCAGTGCGGTCTATATGAGTGGACATTGTGTATTTCAGCACATATGCATGAGCCCTCACTCCTTGGCCTTGGTGCCAACCAGCAGCCGCAGGGAGCGTCGTATGCAGAAGGACTGGCTAATCATGGTTTCAACCTCCGAGAAAGGCCTGAGGAAAAGCAGGTCCTCGTTGATGGTGTAGATCTTCCTGCCCACCTGCAGGCCAGCCATCTGCACGGACAGACGGACAGACAGGAGACAGAATGTGGTTATTTATAGGTGGCAGCTTGCTTCAGCCTGAACCCCCTCCCAAAGGCAACATCCGCACAGTAAGAGTTTCAGGTCGGGGGACTGCAATTCAATTTAAAATTACGAGCAAGTACCGGAGTGAGACAGAGACTGTGTACAATTCCCCTGTCTAACGTGAATTACTCACAATCAAGTGCTGGTATATGATAATGTGCCTCCAAGGAGCAAAGAAGAAAACAAACAAACAAGCGATAAGACGAAAAGCATTGTTTGCTGCTCCAAATTCCCACAGCCTGTTCTGTCTTGTCGTGTATTTTCCAGCATTTGACTGAAGTTGTATGCAGTGAGTGCGTATAAAGATTGGCCACTGGATATGATAAAAATGCATGATTGCTAGACCTGAGTGTCATGCCTGCTTTGTGTTAGATTTGCACGCACTTCCAGACTGAAGGGCGTCACTTTATAATTTTTTTCCTAATGTTGCCAGTTGCTCTGCCTGCGACCTCTGATGCTTTGTCGGATCTTGCCAGATTCCTTTAGCTAATATACAATCTCTTCAGTCAAGGCGCGTTGCAGCTGCACAAACCAGTATACCTGCTCCCAAAGAAACAAACATTTTCAAGCTTTTCAGTCGGATTTCAGCTTCTGATATCTGTTTACAAATGACAGACACACAGCAAATCAGCCTGCAGCATGCATTTAAATGCAGTCATCTTCAGTCACGTTGTGAGAAGAATACAGCCTCTGTGCACTCACTGTGTGAGTCCAGTGTCCTGGGCAAAGATCCGGTGGGATGGCCTTGGTTAAGCCAGGCCTCGACTCTGTTTGAAGGCCCAGCGTGGATGTAGGAACGACTGGGAGGAGCCAGAGCTATTTGAATGCAGAGGGGTGCATGTATATGTGTGTGTGATTACACAGCATGGGTGCCAGTCTGCACGTGACTTTCTATAATAGTATCATATAGTGAAAGAGCTCAGTGTGTGAGTGTGTGCCTCTCAGCCCTTTTCAGAGCCCCATGGGAATCAGCTGAGCTTCATTCACTGCGCTGGCACACGGGCTGTGTCACAACTAGCAATCCTCGCCCCACTGTGGGGGGTGGAGGGCACGGGGGAATGAATAATAGAGTGAGAGGGGGTTCGAAATTAAGGAAAAAAGGAGTAATAAGGAACAGAGAAGCAAAGGTTTAGTGTGGTAGTTGGGCAGTGCATAAAAATGAAGATTATCGAGAGCTGCAGAGCAGCACAGGGGCACGGGAGAAATGAGGATACAAATGTGGAAATAGTGGGGAGCATGACAGTTATAGTCAGGCTGTGGAGGAAAAACAACCAGGGCACCATCATGTGTGTTCATGACAACATTGCAACGATTAACAGTATACAGGCTGGGCTGTGAGACGGACAGGCCAGAAGTAAAGTATGTCACCTGTCTAAGGCGAGTAAGAGGACATAAAAAGAGGATGAATGATCAATAAGACAGGAAAACATTGGCTCGTCCATCTTGTATTATAGCCATTGAGCTGTCACTGTAATTCCCCTCCCCATCATCAGTGAAGGCTGACACAATGGCACGGACGGGACAAATACCAATATGGAAGCTGCTCCCTCCTAAACATAAAAATATATCTGCAAATGGCTCTGCAGCCAATCAGAGCAGAGTTCTCAAAAAAGGGAGAGAGACAGAGTGACAGCAGCCGTCCAGAGAGTAGACAGCCATTACCTAGTGGAACTGACACCCCGAGGCTGGAAGAAGTGTGTGTGTGTGTGTGTGTTTACCTCAGCGTGTGAGCCCCTGGTGACAGATTTCACAACGATGGCCTTGTTCTTCTCCTCAATCTCAAAGCCGTAGCCTTCCTCCTCGGGGTGAATCTAGCACAGAGAAAATCGACTAATTACTTCCACATTTTCACCGCTGACTGTCAGGCTTAAAATGTCTTGAACTGATTTAGTATCACAAGTAAGCAAACAGGAAAATAATTTTAGATGCACACATATTCATCATCTTTCTGTCTCCCTTGGTTCTGCTGCTGTAATTCTGTGCAACTGTAGGCTCTGGCTATAAAACGGCAACTTGTCTTCATGGCAGTGACCTGGTTTGTCTGAGAAATCACTGAAGCTTTAAAGAAAAAAAAAAAGGTGATTTACGGCACTTTTTCTGGGTGGTCTCACATGAAAACTATTCACACATAATCACAGTTTCATTAGCCATTTGTGACTTTCATTCCGTCTCAGGTGCCTTTGCCTGATGTTGCTCTCTGTTCTCCATATTGTATTCCCACTTGGGGTTGAGGCTTAAAGTTAAACGCTGTCGTCGCCAAACACATTAGCGGCGTCCATTAGTTAAGCTGCTGGGGCCATCTTCCTGCTGCACAGTCCTGATAAGATGGGGATCTCTGCTGTTATATCAGAGGAGATGACCGTGGAAAATAAAGAGTTCCTGCACTTCACTTCAATAATAGGCATTGGGGGGGATTAGTTCCGCTAATCAAGGAAAAGGGCCTTTTCCACTTCTTGTGGAAAGCCAGATGGCGTGCCTACTTCTCACTATGATATGAAAAGGGATGCTGATGATGCTTCTAGGTTTCCCTGAAGATAATGGACTCAAATAAACAGTTGACTTTCTGTGTGAGTTTGTGGAAACCCCCGAACACTTGACCCAGTGTTGTGCAGACTGACTTTTACTGTATGTGTAAAAAAATATTATATGCTTTTATTGTAGGATAATGATATTAACAGGAGTCACGCCACAGATGTGATTGGAAGTGAAAACCTAAGTGACCCAATATCTGGGCAGTTAGTGCACATACCATATTCCCCTAAGCAGCCCCTCCTCTTTCTACAAAGAATATTTAATAGTGTCAAACTGGACGCTCAGTTCTGGAGTGATTATGGACATGTTTGCTGCAAATTACACCTTATAAGAGTTAAAACTAAGTTACTGTTTATTTGAATCTTACCTTTTTCTGCTGCTAAAAAAAGAAATGGCTACACAATGTTGACTGACGCATCTTAAAAGGTCTTTAAAGCAGATCAAGCACTAAAGAAGGAAAAGGTCTTGTCCTGCTTTTAACCGCACTACAGTCATCAATCATCAGCTCACATTTTCAAATGTATTTCAAGAATATTCATCGGCTGCCGTTCTCACAGTTATCTTTTGTATCAGCAGCAGCGCAACAGAGATTCATCCCGGCCGATACAGCTGATTACATTACAATTATATAACACTCAGATGCATAGTGATCAGAGCGATTTCAAATGTGCTTGCTGTCATCAAAGCTACTCGGGCTGTGTATAGTGGTGTTAATAAAAGTTAGATGTGGAGATCAGAAGAAGGCACACAGGTATATATGTATGCAGGGTTCTACAGTCAAAATGCATGTTTATGCCCGACAGCGTAACAGGATAACTTGAAAAACCTTGTTTTTGTTATTTTTGCATCAGTCTACAGTACAGTGGCTCATTGTTTCCCATCATGCTTTTGTTTTGTCTTTGGGGTGGTTAATGCTGTGCAAGGTAATCAAAACATCTTTGTGCCATGTTTATAGCATCGGAATGATGTTCGCAAACCTTTTAATTATTAGCACATTTTTCTCGGGGGAAAATGATGATGCTAGAAGTGGTTTTTTTCCCAGATTCTGGCAATATCTGTGTATCCATGTATAGATGTGGGAGAATGTGAAAGTGTGTATATGAGTGTTGCTCACCACAAGGGATTTGACTAAGATGTTTTCAATGAGTTTGAAGTCATTTCGCTGGAGCTGCTTGCTCTTGGTGCCGGTCCCCTCAGTTTCCTCGTCCGCGTAGAAACGGAAGAACTGGGACTCGTCTTTAAACTCGCTCTTCTCCAAAACTGAAGTAAATGTTTTTTTAAAAACACAAGAATGTGGTAAATGTGTGCAGAATGCAGCCACAGGAGATAACAAAGAGAAATAGCAGAATGTCACAGTATCGGTCTTGCAAGATCAGTGAAAAGTAAAAGAGCAGAAAGATTAAAAAAAGGCTTTTTTTAAATAAAGCTTTGACCCAACTTCCAAAAAAAAAAAATCTAGAAAGATACATGTGTTTATAGAAGCTTTCATCTTTGGGAGTCTTCTACACAAACAAGCTAACAGTTAATTAGCTCATTAGCTGAAGATTTTAGTGAGAGCATCTGGAGCAAGACCACATCTGGACTGCAGCCAACACAAGTCTTCCAAACCAAGGTTGGGAAGACTCTCAGGAGGACACAAGAAATTGTGTGTGTGTGTGTGTGTGTGTGTGTGTGCGTGCGTGCGTGCGTGCGTGTGTGTGTGTGTGTGTGTGTGTGTCTGTAAATCCCACCGATGTACTGAGGTTCACTTCAACACATGGGGCACTGCAAACAGGTGAGAACCATATTATGGTCGCTTTGTCCAATCACAGTAATTGTGAAGAAAATACCTAAAACTTTTCTTTTTCAGTGTTTTGAAAGATCTCCCTTTATTTTTATTTTGTTACAGGCCTGAGGCAACAGAATTAAAGGGAGAGGCTAACTTATTCTGTCTCAATAATTATGCAGTACTAACAGCAGTTAAGTCATTAAGCTGAAGCCCAAGTGCACATCAGTAAGCACGGCTACAATTACAGGACACACACTATTGTACCGTACAGTATGTCTTTTAACTGCATTGCCTTGCCGCAGCTTTTTGAAGTTTGCACTAAAAAGTCACGATGCGTTCTGTCACGTCTGTTTCCAGAGAAACAGACCAAAGAAAAAGTCCATCTGGTTTGCGTCTTAGGAGGATTTGGAATTTGTGACATGAGGCACAAACATTTCCCTGACACAAAAAATGCATCCGAGGATGTTACCTAATCTGCCGTGTCTGTGCAGATGCATGACTCTCTGAGGCCACTGTAAAATGAGGCTTGTACGGGCAACACCAAGGGCCAAAGGTACCCAGCTGCTCAGAGATTTGATGAGCAACAAAAGTGTTCACAAACTCATTACACACACACACACACACAGAGGTCACACCTACTCACACTGGCCTTGCACCAACTAAAACGAAGCACAAATGTGAGTTATTTCCTCTGACTCACATAGGCTGTGGCCATATAAGACTTTTACTCCTATTCAGCTGGTGGGGGAGTGCCGCTATGGAAACTGTCACACATAATGCATGCACAGTTACTCACACACTGCTAAATCATCATTTAAACACCCTGAACTGACAACATTATCTAACAATCAACATCAATTTTTTAAGGATCTTTGGAACAGAGTTTTTAAAAACTGATTTTTGTGAATCTACAATGCACTGATGCAGGAATTTGAGAAAACATGCCATGATACATGATAAAGCACTTTCAGCACAGTATTCTTTTGCTTTATCTGGGTACAGCCGCACCTTTAAATGCAAAGTGTTGATATAAAGTGCAAAATGGATTTCCACAAGACAATTTGCTCTAGAGGCGATAAAGATAAATGATCAAACAATAATTTTTATGGCTTCAGTATTGATTTATGGATCTGTACTTGCTGCAGATTGAGTTGTGGTGGGAGGGAAACGTGTGGTCATGTAAATTATTATCGGCCTCTGTAAGTTACAATACTTGCAGGTGTCCATGACGGTGAGCTTAATTATATTAACTTTGCTACCCATTATCATCCCACGGATGAAGTGTTTTACAACCTTGTAACCGTCAAACAGAGACACGAATGAAGAAGGTGAGGATAGTTTAAAAAATGGAGAGAGACAAAAAGAAGAGGAGTTCAAAAGGAACCGGGATCAAGAGCAGCAGATGTGCTGACTAAGAACTAAAGAGAGTGACTTGTGAAGCGCGGTGGGCAGACAGGCTGAGAAGAGAGAGTTCCTCACCCCGAAGAAGGGCAGAGTAAAAGGAGAACAGGTGACAACTTCAAACAGATGGTAGTGAAAGCTGGTGCAAGCTAAGCAAGCAAAAAAACAAAAGTCACGCTATAGTCACTTTTTACAGATGGCAGATGCAGGACTGAAAAAAATAATCCTGTATATATTTATGCACATTATAATGTAGATATACTGCACATGAGACTCCAGAGATGTTGTTAAATTGTCTTAAAGAGACTTTGATAAGGATTCAAAACTTTAACATTTAAATTAATCTGCAGGTCTCCCCGATTAGAGTGCGTCCAAGTATTATAATCTTGCATACTTCTCTATATCCTTCAGGAAACCAGGAAGTGCTGTTAACTTGTCACTTCTTCAGCCTTTCCACACTACTTCTTTTAAGTGCTTCCCACTTTACCCAAAATACATGTGTCCGCTGACGACAGATTCAATTTTATGCATTAAACAGCGTTCACGGTTCAGTGGAGTGACCCAGACAGCCATGTAGCAAAGCCAAACAACTCTGGTTAGGCTACACTCCTAAAACTGTTTATGTTCAACATGCTGGGCTGGGACCAAAGCAGCTCCAACTACAATGTGGTGAGTGAGGTTTTAAAAATTTAGACTGGGTATACAAGTTTAGGATGCCCCCTTTTTTAAGCCTATGATGGCATGCAAGAGAGAGTGGCCAATACAACATTTTTGTGGGGTTGAGAGAAGGGGAAAGATGATGTAATCGAAAAGCACAGAAAGACCGGGGAGAGAATAAGAACTGAAGAGAAAGTGCCACAAACACAACACTATTCAAATTTAAGCCAAAGCTGTGGGGAATCGAAACAATATGAATGATTAGAATCTGTCAAAAGTGCTTGAGAGTGAGTTTAACTGACCATGGTGCATGAAGCCGCTGTTACAGAGCCCCACTCCCAGCGTCACGGCATCCTCTCGGTTCGAGCAGTCTCCCTGGGAAACCAAGTCAATGACGCACACAGGGTCATTCACAATGCCTGTTTACACCTGCTCATATGCAGCATGCTGCTTCAATTTGTGACATTAAAAACTGTACAATTTAATCAGCACAGGTTAATATCTATGTGTCTAAGAACAAGTGAGAGGGAGAGATTAGGACACTACTGGGTTACTTGTCCCTCAGTTTCAGTAAAGACAGTAGAAAATGTTAAAACTGCATTCAAACCGTACCTATAATAAAAGGCAACTTTTTCAAAATTATAATGATAACTCTAAATTTCTGAATTCTAATGTTTCATTAAAAAGTGCTTTTAGCTAGAAAACACATGCTACATCATCCTGAAGGTCTGGACTGAGACAAGGGTGCACATTTACATTTTGGAGGAAACTCAGGATGGTAGCATTGACAGTACATGTTTATGTGACAGTCACAAAAGTCTAAAAAGTGAAAATCCACCTTTTACCCAAATGCAACCCTAAAATTAATACATTTTTGAGCCACTAGTTTCATTTCACTGTTCAATTTCAATGCATTGTGGTTGTTTTACACAACAACCACAATGCACTGCAGCAATTCATTCATTTACAGTAATGAGAGACATCATTACTCAATGCACCCTTGGTGGCTTCTGTGGATTCACGTGAGTGTGCATCGGTGTAATATTTTCTTATTTTACCTGTGAGAGTAGCCAGTCCACCAGTTTGCTAGCAGGCACTACTGATTTAAAGGTTTTCAGATGGTGGTCTCTGTCCCTATAAGGAGCAACAAAAGATTGAATTAGATCAGCTTTATTGTTCAGTGCAAACTTTAATAAAAAAACAAAAAGAAACAGAGTTACAAGTGTCGCAAAACCTCTTTGTGGTTAGCTGCTTTAACACCTAGCTGTGCATGCTATCTCATTGGTGTTTGGTGTTACTATTCAGATGCATCGCTTAGCTTATGCTGAACTCAGCTAGTGGTCAGTTATGCTGAAGTCATCTGCATGAGATTCGGTCATTAACTTGGGAATTCATCTTTTGTTCTTCCTTTTTTTGACGTCAAGCTGATCAGTCCCTGGTTTCACAGTACAGACCGTGAGATAAGCACCGTGCACTTGCTGTCCCTTTAACTTCTCACTCTGTAAGCTTACGATTTGAGAACAACCACAGCTCGCTCAGCCACAATCCACCAGCCTGCTCGACAAGTAAAACGTAAAACAGGAAATGCTACAGAGGATGTGTTTTTCGACGTGCAATTTCTCGGTTGTGCGAGTTGTATCACAGAAATAGACTGTGATACATATGCCACTAACAGCCATACTCAGTATACTATATTCAGAATAAACAAGCGCCGTATATATTAAATGATGATGTGGGCACAAATGACACTGCTGACAACGCAGTGAAACAACCGTGAAAGTGGATAACTTCCCAGTATCGTTTTATGATCAGCGACTTTCTGTTTTAACAACATAATATACCCATGACATCATCGATGTTAATTCTATTAGTTTAATGTGCATTTTATCATGTAGTTACTTTTTTCCAAGGCATTCTATCATTAGGAAATCATTGGAGGCTCTGTCACCAGACAAAGTTTAATAAAACAGTGGCACGGTTTTATGATTATTTATTATTCATAAATGCAACACATCCATCACTCAGACATTTTAATTAATGGTGTCTGCTTACAATTAAAAACAAACAAATAAATAAATAAATAAATAAAAAGCAAGGCCATCTTACATAATAAGTGCCTGGCAGGCAGAAGGATTGCCTTTGTATGTTAATAGGATTTGTCCCCAGACCAAAGGCTCTTTGTTTGCACCAATGGCAACTCCGGCCACTTCAATCAGCGGGTGAGTGATGGAGGGAAAGATAGAGAGATGAGCAGGGAATAGTATGAAAGGAGGGACAGGAGCAGAGAGAGAATGTGTGTACAGTGTGTGTCCTTGAGGGCTTATCACACAGGAACATTGTGAGTTTCCCATGGTTCCTGTTTCTGTTTAAATTTAGATTTTTGTAAAGTGAGATAACTCTATGCCACCTTATGGGATTATTTTAGGATTAGTATGTAATTAGTAGGTAAACCATAATTTAAATGACCCTAGTTTAGCTACATATGTACATTAACATATAGTGAGGCTAACAAAGTGTGTGTTTATGTGTATGTATATACTACACACTGTAGTAATTAGTTTTCTAAGTAGGTGCACTCAGCGGTAAAGTGACTGTGTGAGCATTTGTGTATGAAATAGAGAGTTCAACGCTCAATACTGTAAAGATAAAGAGACAAATGCTCACAGTAAGTGGCTCTCCTTAATCCTCTAAAAGCATGCTTATATAAGCCTCCAGCCATGAAAAACTGAATCCTGAAAGCATAAACCTACAGCAGCTCACGGCTGGCTTGGACTCCAGTTTGGAAGGGAAAAGGGTTTGAGGGTTGTCATTCCTGGCAGGGATACCATTTGTTCAGTCATCACAGAAAGGGTGACTCGGGGCGAATGTGAACCCTTCATGAATATGCATGTTTGCACCTGGAGAGCAGGGATGTTAAGAGCGGAGAATAAAGAATGAAGAAGGAGAAAGAAAAGAGGGAGAAGGGCAGGTACTTACTTGATGATAGGTGTGTGGAGGCTGTGAAGCCGGCAGTAAAGCCTGACGCCCTGTAGCGATAGAAAAATGGAGCTGCTGACTCATAGATCATACACGCCTTGGGTAAACAGGTATGAACATGGCTTCAGAACAACTGAAAAGAGCTACCCTAAGGCTATGAATTAAGGAAAAAAAATTTTTTTGTTTTTTTATATCAAACCCTGACAACAGTCAGGTCTGAGAACAAATGGAGACCAAAAAAAGGTTCATCGTTTTTGTCAAGTTGAGCTTCTGCCTCACTCGTCTATGAGAGATGTGAGATTGTATCTGGAGCGTATCTAAAACTGTAAAATGTCCAAATTATATTGTATAAAGTTTGTCAAAGGTGGACAGTTTTGGAGGAACAATATATTTTTTAATGGAACAACAGCCAACTGCACCATACGGCAGGATCCACATGTGATGAGAGGATCGAGCTGTAATGATAGTAGATGAAAGCGGCAGAAAGAAAATAAAAGCTGATTTTTTTCTCAATTTCTGGAAGAAGATAGTGGGTCTGAATTGTATTTTTTAAGCTTTAGCATGACAGTGCAAGAATCATTTAGAGTTTTTATCAATCCGTCCATCCGTCTTCTTTTGCTTATCCAGCTCAGGGTCACAAGAAGCATGGAACGCCCTGAAGAGACATACAACCATTCTTGCTCACATTCAGACCTACTGCCAATTCAGGACGACCAATTAACCTAACCCTTGCATGTTTTTGGACTGTGGGAGGAAGCTGAAATAGAGAAGGAGAACCCATGAAAACATGCAAAAGCATGTGAGGAAAGAAATGTTAGCTGACTTTTGCTGTGCTGTTGGGTATGAAAGTGAAGAAATCTGCAGAGGCAGACCCTTTAAACAAGTCAATGAATTCTTATTTTACCTCAAAGTTAATATAAAGCCATTGCAAACATTTACAGCTCATTCGTTACAACTGTCGTTATCCTGATGCTCTTTGTTCTGTCGCACCAATGAAAAGATCCAGAAGCAGAACTCTCGTTACCTTCGACATGATGTCCTCCATCTCACTGCGGGCCTTGTAGGTTCCATCGTCATAACGAAAACGGTACATCACCTGCTCATTCTTGAACTGGTGTTTGTCTGACACTAAAACAAGAGCAAAAGAAGGAACCGTCACCTCAGCTCTGCTCCAGGCTGAATATCAGATGATTTAGAGTTTGTAACATAGGTGTTTTTTGTGAAATGTGGAACATCAAAGCCAAAGAAAACTCTCTGCTTTACATATTCCCTTTGCGAATATCTACTCTTCAAAAATGGACTTAAGGTTATGGACATATATGCTACTGATTTTCAACTGTAACTGGATGACATATCTAATACAATGCCAGTGTTAATATTGCTGTATTCACACATAATAGGCTGAAGAGGTTTACCAGTTATGATGAGCTAGTGATGCACTGCGGCAACAAATTTACTGCAACACTGCTTTTTGACATTGGAATAGAGACCTTTAAGATTTTAATATTGATGTGCCACTTTTTGATGCATCTGTTGATAGTATTGCTATAATTACAGAAAAAAGGTAAGAGGCAAGAACTATATTTCCTGGGGGCATTGGGTGGAGTGATATAAATGACGTTAACAGCAGACAAATACCAGTCCCAAAAAAACGTCCCAGCTTGCACTAATAAAAAAAGTTCCAGAATGACTTATTTAGAATTAATCCAATACGGAAAATGGAAAAATGACTGACACACAGAAACAGACGATAGTCACAAAGCTAACCGTGAAATCTGCCAATGAGAGGCAGTTTGGTTCCACCACAACAAGCTGGCATTGAATCAAACAAGCTGCTGGTTTTCTCAGTCTAGACTTAAAATACCCTCATAAAACCAAAGGAATGCACCACCAAATCAGTCATTGTAAAGTGTTGTGGGATTCAAAGTACATAAAATGATGGCTGAATTATTGTGGAGGGAAAAAGAAGATCTCAAAATTGCTCAAATTCAGGTGTAAACTGGAGGATGGAAGTGCCTCAAACCAACCATGTACATCTAATTGGATAAGAACTGTAAAATACATGGATTTACTTTTACTCCTGTGGTCTCCCAATCTGTTACATTGCCTCTCTCTGATTTCTTTTCACTGGATAACTGTGACACCTACATTTTGCCTGCAGGGCTCAAACCTCTTCAATTTACCCACAAAGCCTCACAGCTGTTCCATAGAGCCCAGCATGTCATCATTGTGTCTCTCTATGGTTATATGGTAAATGTGAGGGAGGATTTCTTGGGATTTTTCACAGGTATTAAAGAATATGAACACTAGGTCTCAGCAGATTTCTCCTGAGAGTGTGGCATGTAGAAATACTTACAGTGGCCTGCACTTACATACAAGAGCCCTGTCAGCAACAGCAGCAGTTGTGTTCATACACACTCTCTATAATAGTGTCTGTCCAAGTGAGTGTGAGTATTTTGTTTCATTTCTAAATGTATAATTCATGTAAGTAAACCTATGAGTGTCCCTCGGGCAAGAGACAATACCAGACAATAATTTCAGATCGTTGTGGGACAACCATAAAACACAGAGGATTTGTGAGTTATATGAATGAGTCAACCAATTACAGAAAGAGAGTGAGAATCAGAGAAAAGGAGCCATTAGAAACAGGCCTGAAGACAGAGAAGGACCAAACAGGGGGAAAAATGACGAGGAGAGCTACAGAGCTCTAAAATGCAAACGTTATAGAGGATTAGAAGATGACAGAGGAGTAAAGAGTTGGAGAAATAACTACATTAATTTGTCTCACCATGATGGATGATGCCATTTTCAAGTAAGGCTTGTCCCAGGTTGACTCCTTCTTCAGGTTTACTGATCTCTCCGCTCTCTATGAGCCATGACACGAATTCACTGAGGACACAAGACAAAAATGGAGAGATATCTATGACTGCTGTTCATAGCTAAAGTACTTAAACAACCATGTCAGTTAAGAAACTCTGAAAAGCATTGGCTGATTTGGTCATAATGGTGCCAAAACTTTTATATATTTAACTTAAAAGGCAGATTTCATTACAGTTCGGTCTGGAGTGAAAAGTGGCATTTTTGGTTTGATAAAATTTATTTTGAATGTGAATGTACGGAGCGCGAATGACTACACAGATCAATACTGAGTTAATGCAACAACCTGAAGTTTAGTTACTGACATCATTAGTCATGTTAAATCCTACAAAGAGGTTAGGTCGTGTCTGAGGAAGTGATTTTTCAAACTAATATTGTGTCTGTATGTAAGCAAGCACTGCCTTATATTGCAGATTGTGGCTCTAACAGCTAAATGTGGCTAATGTACATGCTAATCATTGCTAGTTAGCAGAGCTAATACAGCGTTCTACCTTTAAATAATTTTTTAAACCCTATTTAACTGCAAGAAAAGCAGTTTATAATGTTTGTTTTTCTGCACTCTATTCCACTGATATAAGTATTGTTGTTAGGCCATGTGTCTTATACCAGAGCCATCTTTTTTTCTAGTATGCTCACACCATACAGCTAGCGAAATATATCCTAGCTACAGAACAGCTTCACTGTCATATGACACTCTTATGCAATCTAGTATGTTCATACTATGGTAAGGCTTTTTAAGGATAAAATGTATTGCAGTTTGTTTTAGGATTTTTTTGTTGGTTTTTGTTTGGGGGGGGGGGGGGGGGGTCCTTTAAACTAGAGCAAAGTTATAAATGGCACAAATTCCACAAAAATGAATAGTTTATCTTTTCCTCCAGATATCCCTCACAGCTGCTTGAATACAAGCATTAACCATTCAAATGTAAGCACTTCTAAGCTCTGCTCACTTGTCTTCACACCCAGTGTGCGCAGAACAAATGTTTGAAGGAGAAAATTACATTCTCCCCTTCTTTGCCTTTCATGCTGCTGAGTGAAATCGCTTGCCCAGATAATGACGAACCGTGAACTGGAGAGAGCTGGTGCATGTTTGTGTCCGTGCATGTTCATTAATTCTGGGATTGAGCACGCCAGCATGGTAATAATTCTGAAAGCTGTATGTGTGAAATCTGTCCTTATGTGTGGATTTGCTTCCAGGCAGTCATGCAATGGATTTATTAGCCTAGTGTATGAGAAGAATGTGTAAATGTCAAGCGCATAATGTGTGCATGTGTATGTATGAAGTCAACACATAACCATATGCTCACATTGTATGCATGATTATATAGAAATCTTTGAAGAGAAAAGAGCATGCCAAGTGAGTGCTCTAACATGTAGAGCTGTATATGTGCATGAGCAAGTCCCGAGTTTCCTTTTCTCCCTCAAACTGAGAATAAAACATGATTTCATGATTGTAATATTTGTGAGTGTGTGTTCATTGTCTCCATTTATGTTCTTTGGCTGTTAAGTGACAATGACAGGGGACTCAAGTGAATGGGACACTAGGTATGGGTATGTGGGTGTTATGTAAGAGTCAGGTTAATTTTGGGACACAGAGCTGTTATGGGAATGAACACAAAGATATACAGAGTAATACAGTAAAATTTAAGAAACCAACAGATTTTACTTCTAAATGCACACTAACAACACCTCATCAAGATTTTAAAAAATGTAATTTTCCAAACTTTTGTGTTTTGTTTTGTTTGAGACTTTTTTCCTGAAAACATCATTCATAATCTATTCCATTTGCATGACACTGTGGGTCAGAACCTTTGACCTTTTACTTGAGTTTAAAATTTTGTGGCTTTTATGACGCCACATGCTTAATTAAATCTTGCCTAGAGTTAACATGCATTGTGAAAATGACACACAGGTTAGTTTTACACCCAACAGAAGCAGAGGCAAAGAACCATAAAAGCCTGTAAATTCTACAAGACATAAATAGAAAGACATAAAAAAGACAGCTGGATTTTCTGTGTTTTTGTGCATTGCATTAGTACAGAGTGTATAATATAAAGTATACTGCACCAGAGCCTGAAAATATATTTTACCACATAAATGTCCATTACAGATGTAGTGTTTTACACCTTAAAAATGTATTGTTATGGAGCTACTATTAGCAAATCTTCTATCAATAAATATTGTTTCAAAATCATATAGTTATTGTTACAAATATACATTGGACAACCTTGTTAAGCCTGTTTGGCCGCATCTCTTTAAACTTAAATTTGGGTGTTTTCAGTTTCATCCACAGATGCGTTTAATCAAGCACCTACTGATGCGGTCTGTCTTCACCAACACTTGTTTTTTTTTTTAAAGAGTCATTTTAAAAAGCTCACTGAATCTAATCGTGGTCTGATTTGAGTGCCTACAACTTCCAAACATGCAAAAAGAAGTCTTATTGAATAAAAGTCTCCTCTTGTTTACTTAATTTATGAACTCAGTAAATAGTTTCCTAATAAGTATATGATCTCAACTGCTAATTTCAGATCTGATCATTATGCCCATCCATTCATTACCTTGCACTTCATTTTCATCATTTCATCATCATTTTCAGAGTGACAGAGGAGCGGGGCCAATACCAGCTACGATAGGGGGAGAAGTAGGGTACACCTGGACAGTTCAGCAGTGTGTCGCAGGGCTAACAAAAAGAGACAGACAACCATTCACACCTATGGGCAATTAGAATTGCCAATTAACCTAACCCCACTAACTGCATGTCTTTGGACTGTGAAGAATCCACAGTACCCGGACAGAACCCATATAAACAGCTCTAGCCAGATGGTGGATTCAAACCCAGGACCTTCTTGCTGTGAGGCAATGTGTCCATGTGTCGCCCATTAGGACTGAAAATTACGGTTTCATCAGAGTCAATAAGGCAGTATATAAGACATGTCTTCCGCATAATTTAGTAAATTGTTTTGCTGGTTTCAAAACAGCACAATGGCTAAAACTTTACATATAGCCAGTGGTGCCATCCCAACCCCCCTTTAACCATGCCCTCGCACAAAGACTAGTGGAGCAGAAGCAGATTGGAATGGAGCTGAACACTTGAGGTGCTCTTCCTAGCCAGAGGTCTTATAATGGAAAGATGGGCACAACCAAAATTAAGCTAGTAAGGGGAAAAAAAAAAAGTGTTAACACCGGCAATTTTCCACAACAGTGACTTGATGGAATTAGGCTATCAACACAACAGAGTCCTATCAAACCGGAGTCAGCATCTCCGTTTAATGCAATAAGCACTAAATCTATGACCGTTGCTAATTTCATCAGAAAAATAAATGCAAAGATGATCTGATATCGTCGTGTTGGTGTGGTTCCCAGATCATCATGAAAATGTTGTTCCAGGATCAACATTGCAAGTGACCAATCACATTGTTCTGATGTTATTCTTTTGCGCGCCAAGCCATTGTGCATTTATGAAATTCCAATGTTGCAAGGACAATATCAGTTCTGCTTATCGTTTATTAAAGGGTTACGGTTAGGGTCAGGGTCCGCTGATCGGCGGACAGAAGCGGTTTCTCACAGCTTAAGTACAGTTTTTTGTTTTACGGCAGTTTTTCCCGAAGTCGCAAAAGTATGACATCACAACATTCTGATTGGTCACTTGCAATGCTGATCCTGGAACAACATTTAGTATGATGATCTGGGAACAACACCAACACGACGATATCAGATCGCGTGGTTGCACTTACTGGCAGGAAATGAACGAGTGATAAAGTGAGGAAAGGGGGAGATGGTAGAATGATATGACAGTGAGTGTAAAGAGATGAGAGAGTAAGAAATTTAAAAATGCATTTATGGGGGCGGGCAAAAGCAGAAACACTCAAATTGGAAAACGATCGAAAGCTACTGTTCTGATAGTGACCTGAACTGAAAGTATTTGGTGATGAATCATTGCCTTCCAGAGAAGATGATAAAAAGGGAATATGCTCTGACTATGAAAGCTTACACACACACACACACAAACTTGCACAGATACGGACACATAGTATGGCAAACTATAATTCCTAGCAGAAACAGAAACTGATTTGAAAACATGGAAGAGTTAACTTGACTCTAATAAACACCACTGCATATTTTTAAAGTCTTATGAATTCACTTCTGGGCACCATCACTGGTGTGATTCCTCTGTTATCGTCCACTACATTTACTCATGCATAAAAAATACATTTTTAAAAACACTTTTGCGTGAGGTACGCATTTTATAATCTCTGATATACTGAGAGGCCGCTTTGGCAGTGTTGCAGACGTTAATGCTTGCTCCCTGATTTCTCTTTACAAGAGCGGCCATCAGTCTCCATTGTAAGCGTTGCCTAGTTTTTATGTTTTGTTTCCCCGAGATGGTGCCAGAAAGAATTTTAATTGCTGCTCAGGATCTCACAAAAACTGATGTGCATGCAGAGGAAACGAGGGAAGTAGAAGCAAGTCTCTTATTTTCTTCTCACTGCACGGAGACATCAAGGGGACATAAAGTGGAATGGCCTGTTGAAGCAGCTAAAGGCCCTTTGCTAATGAAAGTCTCTGTGTCAGTGTGTGCTCAATGATATGGCGTGAGGTGGGGTGGTGGGTGGGGGGGGGTAGGCAGCAACGTGGCCCTTTCTATAACCCATGAGAGCAGACTGTGAGGGGGGCTCATTACAGTCAAGGGGATGCATGGATAAAGCAGTTTAGGCATTTTGCCAGGACTTGGGGAGACTGGATACCAGCGCCTTTGAAAGCCTGCTGATCTTACGTAAGAACAATTTGTAAAGACCCTCATGTGAACAGCGTGGCACTGCAGTCACATTCTTGAAACCTACAGAGACCCCCATACTCAGGAAGCCAAGAAACTCACTTTCCCATGAAGCACTTGGGCACAATGCTGAGCTTCTTTCTCCTGTCCTTAATCAGGTGTCGACTCTTGGTCATCATCATGTGGTAGAGCTTCTCGCCCTTTTCTGCAATCATCACATAGGCATCCCGCTCCATTCCCAGTTTGAGACCTAAAAACAACAAAAAACAAACATGAAGCAAGTTAGAGCTGCGAGGATTCACTGTATTTAATACAAGGACCTTCGACAGAGTAAGACTATGAAAAAATTTGGGAGCAGAAATCAATGAACAAACAAGATTTCAGCCAAGAAAAATATAGCCGAACCACTACAGGACAGACTTGCACTGCACAGCTATCTACATAAAAGCAAAGAGGCAAAAACACGTCACGGTGCTGCTAGCCTGGACTGCGTGTTTGCAGTCTGTTGTTGTACAGATGGAATGAAGCCATGCCGGCTTGGGTCTGCCACAAACCCAGATGTTAATCTCCCCTAGACGAGCTGTTTTAGAGTAAGTCAAGTTCAAGAGGTCAGCGTGATCTTGATCTCGTTCCTGTGTCCGTTTGTTAAACATTATTCCTTTATTATAAAGCGGAATAAAGCATTGTTAGGCCTGCCACTCCAGTCTTCAGTGAGTATACCGTTTGTGCTGCTTAAAGTTGTTCAGGGCCTTGATGAACTTCTGGACAGCAAAGTGAGACTTTTGGACTCAAGCAACTCGACTCTGCTCCAACTGTGACTCCCTAATCTGCTGGACTCTACGGAGAGGCACATCAGGCTCCCAAACTGCAAAGTGCTATATTTCAAAAGCGACACACATGGGGCACCACTACAGTTCACTGGGTAAAATGTAATGATCAACATTTTACCTTTTTACTATATCTTTTGCTATTTTAAAACGTTTTACAGCAGCTTTTGTACTAAAATATTACCAAGTGTATTAGCAATTAATTTTTTCTGCTAATTCTCTCAAATAATTCATTTTATTACCTCAGCCAAGAGGGTTATGTTTGCGTTGTGTGTCATTCATCAAAATGAATTCAGATCAAACTTTGTAAGGGTGTAGAGCGGGGTCATGTTTACAATCCGTTCAAATTTAGCTTACACCCATCAAGGTCTTCAAGGTCAACTTAATGATTTATTGGTCGAAAATTGCCTTTTAAAAGTCTTATAACTTAAAAACTATGATTCTCACATGTGTCGTGTGTATTATCAACATATGGAAAGTACCATATAGATGTTTAAAATATGTGTCACATTTGAGACCTCACTTCTTCTTCAAGGTCAATAGTTTGATCTGCTAATGTGCTAGTAATGCTATATAGATATAAAACTATGCATTTTCTGACTGCAATGATTTGCATTGACAACGTATAGTCATATAGGGAGTGATTCTTTTTTTCGTGTTACTTTGTACTTGTTTTCAAGGTCTAATGAGGTCACACTTTCATAAAATGTCCTTTCTTTAAAACTGTGCTTAAAATATCACTAACTTTGTTTATACTGGCAACATTTAGGAAATGATACTGGTATGTGGGGATTCAAAATATCGTGTCACATTCGACCTCTGACCTCACTTTTGTTTTTCCATTTTTTTATGCCTTGTGCCCAAGTATACTTTATATTATATATTTTCAGCATTATTAATACTTTATAGATATCTGTGGTGTTCGGGATAAACTATGCAATGATGCTGAAAACTTATACCCTTTAAAATGCATTATTCAAGTCAAACCATTTAAAAAGGCAGGAACTTGAGTGATGGTGTAGGATTGTGACCCACTGAAAAGAGGGGAGGTGTGGCGAACAATGCAAAAAGTTGCACAGCTTATTCTAGAATCCAATTTTCTCCTTTGATTCTTCGGAGATCTCCACTGGCTGTGATGGAGGTGGGGTTATATTACATTTGGCAGCAGCTGGAGTAGACTTAAACAATGAGTGTCATTGAACAACAGACGGGACCTGTCCAGCGGAGACGCCCCCCCCCCCCCCAGATTCTGCTCCAGCTGTCAGAGCTTGTCTTGTACTACTCCTCATCTTCCCATGCTCACTGGCACGAGATAAAACCCTATCACGGTATCCGACGTCCGTTTTCTCTTAAACTTCCACAAAAACACTGATACGAGAACACCGCTTCCAGCTGGCAGTTGTTGAACAATGAAAGTCCTTTTGGGGGGTTGGGGGGCTTTAAAGGGAGTCATATGTCTAACACGGTAAAGGACTGGAGCAAAAAAGGAGAAAAAAAAGCTACAACAAGTAAGCCATGTCAAGAAAACTAATAATGCATGCAGGGAGAGATGTGAAAAGGATCGCTGCCAGGATTTATTACAGTAAAACATGCTGCTGTCTAGACGGGTAAAGAGCTTGGAAGAAAGGTAAGCACAGTGAAAGCAGAGTGTACAGCAGTGAGGGTAACAGAAGGGGAGAGAGTAGGGAAAATTGGGAACTGTGACTGATCTGGCATCTGTTCGCCTCAGGTCGATTTCCGCCGGGTTGAAACTCAACACCACAGGCTGCAGCACACTCCTTCATACTCGTTCCTTTTCTGAAACCCTTTCATCACAGAATCGGATGCCGATAACGTCAAACTCTGCTCCAAATCCTTCAATGGGGTCCGAAATCGCAGATGTAAGTTTAAAAAACAACTAAGGTTAAATTGAGTAATTGTCCTCCGTTAAACAGCAGACACAGCTAAATCTTCATTCATTTGGATTCAGCCAAATCATTGTCCGACTGCTTTTGGGGTTTAGCCATCAACATTATCAGGTGGCCCGTTTTGTGTCCCAGCAAAACCAGTCAAAGCCTTTTACACCGTCTAATTCGGCGAACATAACAGAGACAGATGGCTGGAGCTGAACAGGTGGGGACACATTTGGAGGCAAAAGAGTCAGAAGTTGAAAGGAAACAAGATGATCGCTTTTCATTGCTAATTACGAAATGAGTGGAAGTGGTGCTGGGGTTTCTATTTTCTATTAATGAATGAACACTAAGTGCATTTGACTCTCTGCACATTAATGCAAATATGTGCCACGATCACTTCCTCGTGACACTTTAAGGGTTGCCAAAAATGCATATCAAAAGTTTTACCACAGTAAAAATAGATGCAGATTCATTAAAACACACTTGTTTCACAGAACTGTTTCACTTTCTTTGAAAAGTGAAAGCTTTTCTATTTTAAGCATTTGACCAGGATGCCTTTTTTATCCTCTTTGTCAATGAAGATGTTTTTGTTGACAGTAAATGCTCTGATTTGCCAAATGTGCCACTGTCACTAATTTCTCTTTCTTCCTCTCGCAGCTTCTACCACAAGGGTCAACCAGGTAACCTCCCAAATGTCATGTCACCTAAGCCTCTGTTTTACAAACAAAGGCAGGCAGCTCATTCAAGGTGGGACATGGCTGCGGGATGTGAACATCGTATCCAGGTCAGAAGCACATCCACAGTCATTAGTGGGTGCCAGCTGAGGTGCTTTGATAGTTTGGGTATATAGAGTGACGCCGACATGTAGGGCAGCTTACCAGCCAGCAGCAGAAGCTGCCAAACAGGATGGTTACAGCTAAAAATCAGGAAAAGCAAAAGCCAAAACAAGCTCCCACACAGAGACTTCAAAGTATCGGGCATGCTATTGAACTGACAAACGATTCCTAGAGCATTCAGAAAAAACACGTGTCTAACAAAAGTGATAACTGCATTCCACTAAAAACAGTCATGGTACTGGACAAGCTGAATCTTTGATCCTGCATACTGGAATGTATTAAGTAACATTAACTCCACCTGTGTATTTCCGATTTACATCTATTCTTGGAATGAAAGTAAAGAATGCGGCATGAAAGATAACGAGTAAAAGAAAAACGGAATCTTGCAGATCAAGAAAAGCAAGACTTTCAGCTTGTGACTGAGAGCAGAAGGCAATACATACAAACACAGTGAAACACGCCAACAAAGGGAAAACAGAGTCGCTCTCATACGCAGACTTTCTTGCAAAAGCACGATTACAAAATAAAAGGATTCTGGTTTGTCGCCATCTGCCCCACAAACTACACAGTAGAAATGTCCTTTTAGAAAAATGCCACTTACTCTCTCTTTGCTCCCGTTCCCTCAAGATGGCATCCAGCCACTTCTGCTTGTCCTCGGCGTTTTTGGCCATGCAGACAAACCACTTGTTTTTTGCTGTGTTGTGGATCTTCCAGCCATTGGTCACTGTGTAGTTGTTGCTGTGATA
Source organism: Maylandia zebra (assembly GCF_041146795.1). Classification (NCBI taxonomy): domain Eukaryota; kingdom Metazoa; phylum Chordata; class Actinopteri; order Cichliformes; family Cichlidae; genus Maylandia; species Maylandia zebra. The sequence goes on from NC_135186.1 coordinate 10,905,221, forward strand.
GTCCGCTGGGAAGCAAAAAGATGGAAGACTGTTAGGCTAAGGTGACCTCGCAGTTTTCTTTAAGGCTCAAAAACAATTCAAATGTTTACCTGTAACAGGAACCTCAAAGGTAAGTAAAGAAAGTAGTTACTGCAATCAAGTCACATGTGTAAAGTTAGCATTAAAGCTATCTTTACAGAGGATTTACAACCTCACGGGATGATTTACAAGCCAATTAAGATGACACAGAATGCACACTAAGAGTAGTGAAAGGACCGTTTTTTCACCGACTCGACAAAAATCGCTCCTCGTACCCCTTTCTAATTTTATCATCCATTTAGCTGCAGGTGAACAGCTACTGAATAATGAATGGCCGCTGGTAATGGAGTGCATTAGCTTCGTGCTCAAAGGTCATAAAAATAGATCAGATACTACAGATCACAGGGAGCAGAGCCTGCTGTTCCATGGGAGTTCGGGTGTTGAAACACACTCCCATACTGTGCCGAGACCCTTTTCAGCCACTCAGACGGAAAAGAGGGATTCTAGGAAAAATGATTTAAGTACCGGTATATGCAGTAGACCTATTGGGACAGCTACAGATTGCAAGTGAAGCGGTTCTTTTATCTCTTAATTTTTGCAAATGTGAAGACTTTTGCCCTAATTTTACAACAAATTACCTAAATGAATCAAATTTAAGTCACCTTTATATAACTGTGTGGCGAAAGGTTTCAGGTCACTTGATGCTGGTTAATTCCACTCCATCAAAGCTGTCAGCATTAGATAATCAGATAATCTGTGTTCTGAGACTTCACACATGTATGCATTTCCAATGAGGTAGCCCTAAGTTCTACGAATAAGGCCTGTTTTTCTTTGTGGTTTCCCTCTCAGCTATCTAAATGTGACAGCTAACATGCAGAAAAAGGTCATGTGAGCTTGCAAAATAAATTGCCAGCATAGAAGAGAGAGACGGAAAAAAAAAAAGAGGAAACGTGAGCGGAAGGACCGAGCGTTTCTTCATCAGGGGACAGCGAGTACCAACCCAGCATGGTGCCTCGCAACTAAACCACAAGAGCAAAGCACAGGGGTGACCGTATCACTCCAAGACTGCAGATGAGTCGCGCGATGGTATGATATCTCACCCTGAATGAGAGCACAATAATTTTATCACCTAGCTCAGGATTGTGTTTTTGCACTTGAGATTTTTATCGACACCTAAACCTATTCCTGCGTTGTTGACATCAAAAAGGTGGTATATGAGTTTGTGAGCTACATCCTGTTTGAAACTAGGCACACACATATGATACTCCACCCTAACTGTCAACAAAGTACCTGATTCATTTCCAATCGACAGTTTTTAAAAGGCACGGCTTTATGAACAAAGACCTGAAGTTTTTAAAAGGCACGGCTTTATGAACAAAGACCTGAAATCAAAAGCGAGCAGTGTATGCAAATAGCACCTCTACCGTTGAAATTTTCTACACTGGCTTGATTATTTACAACAAAAGAAAAGAAAAAGGGAACAGATAGAGAGACTGAGTTGCCTCATAAATAACAAGAACCTCGTGAGAAATGGTTCAATAAATACTCTGGAAGACTTAAATGATTGACAGCATATAGACGGTCTCGCAAGGTGACGCTGCTGGGCAAACACAAACCTGTTCCATCCTCCACATTTTCCACCTCCATCACCTCTGTGTTAATTCGGCCCCTGAACACATAGAGAGGCCCGTTGATAGACTTGGTCCTCTTGGTGGACTTCTTTCCAGAAACCCTGGGAAAAGGGACAAACACCGTGGTTACAGTCATCAGGGAAAACATCTGCTGATGCCAGTGCCGTGTGTCTGGAGGACATTCATATTCATAAAGTTGCAGGTATTGGAGCCAGCAGACACACGTAGGTGTTTTTGTTTTGCTTGCATGCTAAAGATGCGTCTACATTAGCAAGAATGTGGGCATTTGCTCTAATTTTCCACGTCTGGCTTCCTTACGCTGGTCTGCTAATAAAAATAAAAAAGGTCTGAATGATTTCTTGTTCTCACTGCTCTTGGCCCACGGTTTTGAAGGCCTCCCTTACCTGGACTTCCTTTTGCAGTAAACCAAAAGGTTATCGAACAGGAAGAAGACACGTTCTTGGATGTTGCCTGCTGAAATTTTCAGAAGATTTCCATGAAGCAGGAGCTCTGTGCAGATATCTGTCAAGTTGGTTCCCTGAAGAAGAAGAAGAAGAAGAAGAAGAAGAAGAAGAAACACAAGATTAAAAGGGAAGATTGGTCATGTGCTTCAGTGGCTGTTTATTTTATTAGAGGAGAGCATGGAAACTTTTAGTACTCCCAGTACAGCAGAACTGACAGCTGCAAAGAAAACACCTCTGCCTGCATCAAAACTTAAAGAGTTCACAACCTCATTGAAACAATATAAAATTCAACTTTCACACTCTGACCAGTTTGTTTTCATTCCTTCCTCAATGATAGGGAAGACTGAACACAGCTGCTCCACCCCCCTCCGCTCATCTTCATTTTTACATTTCTCCAGTTCAAAAATATAAAAATATGAACTGTGTGCTGATCCAAGCTGGGACAATTAGCCTCACGCTGGTTAGTCACTGAACTTGTGATGGGGGGGGGGAGGGAAACAAAACATATTTATTCTCCTTTCAGGATGCAAATGTTTGCACACAAACAGCTAAAAATACATCCCTACATATAAAAACACACCTATATAGATATAGGTAGATAATATATGGATAGAAGGGAATTTGTGCAGGGTATCTGGCACAAATCTGTGTACAGCAATCATGCCGAGCGAGGTTTAAAAACCGTTTTTAGAAGCCCAGCCCATTACAATGCACTTAAACAATAAGATGTAATGTGTTACTCTACCGCCAACCACTTTCACAGGGTGTGATCAGCTCTTACATAAAAAGCCGTTTCTCGTCAGCTATCAAATGGACCACAGCGCATTAAGACTGAAACGACTGTTTCTCTTAAAACAGTGACACAAACGTTATGCACTGAACCGACAATCTGTGTGTTAAACACAAGATTTTAGATTACACTTCCTGCACAAGACACGAATGACCAAATGTGAAACATTAATTGATCGAACTTAGCCTGGATAACGTTCTATAGAGAAGGCCTGAGGTCACACACAGCTCGCTAAAGCTGTCAAAACAAGGCTACCAAGTAATATAATAATAACTCTAAAAGACAACTCATTACTCATTGTTCAACAGATCGTTCCACTCCAAATCATCTGGAACTAAACACACCCATGTGTGGACACCTTACTCCCTTTAGCCTGCAGGATACCCATCACCCTCTGTCACGTCAGCCAACAGATCTGGGCTTTAGTGTCATCTTTGAAGTTTCTAACTCCAGTCTACCAGAGACTTGTGGAAACCCCCACAGTGGGCCACACCAACTCTTAAGCATTCATAATCGATTCTCATGATTACATATCTGTAATAGATGTGTATATCTCCAAAGTTCATAGAGAGAAAAATGATTTTTTTGAGCTTTTCTTGTGACTGGGCTTGGGGGAGGAGATCATGTTTCACGCTCAAGTTAAACTGCACCAGTCTGGGGTTTGCTGGGAATAGGTGCAGAGAAAGGCTGGACCTGTGTTTACGGCCACATGATGCATGACTCAGTATGCAAAGGGTACACATGCGTGCACGTGCGTAGTGAATCCAAGCAGTAATGCGTTGCTACAACCAGGCTGGAGGTGATTAGCCTTTGAGAGTGGCTGGAGAGAGGAAAGAAGAGCGAGACTAATGCTGTTAGGTTGAAGGCTCTACAGGGGGCAAGGTCAGAGTAAAGTGCCTTTCCATGACTCCTTTTTGTGTTTAGAGGAAAAGAAAAAATTTAAATCAGAACAATCTAACACAGGGGACAATTATTATATTTAGGAATTAAACTAGAAATCATTTAAATTATCCATTATCCTACATCGATGATGTAAAAAAATAGTGAAAATGTTTCTTGCATGTTTCAATAGCAGACTGACTCATTTAACCAACGGCACAAAACTGAAAGTTGTATCGTTTAAAATATTTTAAACCTTAATGCAAACTACTTCTGTACATTTGAGAGTTCACGAAACTCACTGAATAATTTCTCAGCATCTTCTGCCATCCTGATTGGCTAACTACATCAGCACCACTTCCTGAGGTCTATAAAGGACGTGGGACATTAGAGTGGTTAAAGCTTAACAGTGAAAAACATAACTGATAAGCTGAAAAACCATTTGTTGTTTTTCTTTCTATTTTTCCAGAGGCACAGCTATCATATCAGAGTCAAACTGCAACTTCTTTCAGAGGGAATGGCAGGTTTTGGCAAGCAGATAGTGGGATGTCCCAGTGGGGCCCCTTCTCTGGTTCCATCCCTCAGTTTTGTCTTTTCTCTCCTCCAAAAGGTCCTACCACATCACCATCCCAGTACATGTGAGACTGAAGCCCTGCTGCTTAGGTCTCTTCTGATTGGGCAGCAAGCCCTCTGGCATCCCCCTCGGCACCCTGTGTGGGTGGATTGTCCCAGTGGTGCCCGCTAAGACAAGGCCTCTGTTGTGGTGGGTGAGGGAGGCGTGAAAAATTCACTGGACCCTTCACACGGCTCTCAAGCCCTGTCTGTGGCCCCTGTGCTTAAAGCAGTGATTTGGCTACAGCGGAGTTTAACTGTTAAGATAGATGAGGATAGCAGAGGTTGAGGTCTTTCTCAAACATGTCGATGAACATGTCTTTCTCCTTACCTCCCATCCTTCGATGTGGGACTGCAGCTGTTCCAGGGCCTCCAGTTTCTCCATCTGCCTTTTAGTCTCATTGATGTTGGAGCAGACGGCCTTCATGGCCTGCAGAGCCTCCTCCACCGCCGGATAATCTGCATGCTTCTTGGGAGTCCTCTTTAGCAGCTCCTAAGACGAGGAAGATGGAGGTTTTAAAAATAAGAGACGCTGGTCTCATCACAGACCTGTTTCTGATTATTATTATTTGATGTCAGGGTCAAGTTTCTTATTGTAGCAGGTGCACAGTACCTTCAGCAGCAGGGGGTACTTGCAAATCCTCTGAATGGGAGTGAGGAGGTAGCCCTCCAGGGGAATATCTGTGCTTTTCTTCCCTCCAAGCAACATACAGTGCTTAAGAAGAAAGGAAAATAAAGATTATTAATAACCTCCCCCACCAAAAAAACAATACATGTTAATGCACATTGTTGTATAAATGATTATGTGTCTAAACATCAGGTTGAAAAATCTTGGTGTAAAGCAAAAACAAAACATGCTTCTCTTCATTTTTTCTATTTTAAACTTATGTTTTGTTTTTTTGGGAGGTGGTTTTGTGCAAAGTTAAACATCCGTCTGGTTTTGCTTCACTCAGAGGAAAGCAAGGTTGAAATGTTGCTACATTTCTTCTGCTTCACTAGTGGAAACACCCTCAAAAACATCCCCTCTTTTCACCAAGGATCACTTTGAAACCTCCGTAACGTCACCTCATTCCACAGAATATTTGGGCTTTGAAAAAAAGACCCCCTAAGCAGCTGAATATAGGTGTTTTCTTTAAGAGTAAAAGGGAAAAAAAAGCAGTTACAGTTACAGTCATGGTTTCTCTATGCTTGATATTTTTTTGCTAGAGTGCATCCTGTCAGGATGGGAAGAGAGATCAAAAGCAGCCATGCCGATAAACCACTAGTGTTTATCAGTGGGTAGAAATGTAAGAGATCAGTTTAGAGCTAAATAATCTCCTCGTAAAACCCTTCTAGCAGGAGGAGTCGGTGCAGAGGGTTAGGCTTTTTCCAGTAGCATTTTTGATGGGAAAATGTGCAACTTTGGAATTCCACAAATTCCTAATGTGTTAAACACTTGCCCCTCGCCACTTCTCGCCCACACCGCCGCTCCTATACAGACTTTCTCATGCTTTCATTCCCTCTTATCTTTTGCTTATTTGTAATCTGCCAGCTTAAAAGCCAGAATTCCCTCTTCTCTTCATTCTGACCTCCTTCTTGCTTTCACTTCACTTTTCTCTGTAGTCTTCCAATGCAATTAGCACTTGCAGTTTCTGGGTACAATTTCAGAAGCTCTCTCAGTTGTGTGATTAAATTTGGATGGAAACTGTGTAATCCAGAAAAAAAAATCCAATGGGATTAAACATAGCTGGGGGAAAAAGCTAATGGCAATACATATTATACTGCCTTTAAATTACCATGAAAATGATTTGTAGCAGTTAACAAAATAACAAACTGACAAATGTAGATGCAAAACTTGAGTCTCTTCTAAATATAATTTTAAAAGCTTCCCATATTTTCTACGCCGGTACCTCACGCACGTTCAAATCTCAGTGACTCCGTGTCGTTTCTGTTTTGCTGCTTGTTGCTACACCAAACATGTGAGCTCATCCGACAATTTGAGATGACAAAGCAGGTCTGACAACCACTTTAATACAAAAGCAGATGTTGTGCAGTGATTTTATTTTGGATTCGTTATTGTGGCGCTAGACCCAACTAATCAATTGTAGCATGACACGGCCAGGAGGAGGATGTGGGGGGCAGTGGCGTGGGGGTGGGGGGTGCAGCGCAGCACAGCAACAGTGATCCTACTTTTTCCCACTCCTGTGGCTCAGAATAAAACCATGGAAGCAAACCATCAGGCAGTGACAAACGTGGGGCTTCAGATCTCTTGGCCAATCCCAGAAAGGCTGCCAACTCTCCACAGCTGGCTGGCCCAGGATCTGCACATGATTTCAGTGGCTGGACCCCAGCTCAAAGGCCTTCCCCCCTTTTCCCCATTCTAAAGTTGATTGTCCAGGGCCCAAAGGTTTGAGTGTCAAAACACGGAAACAGCTGGCAGTGGAAACACTACGAGACCAACAATGCATTAAAGTGACCTTGATGCTGGTCGCATCCTGTCCGCACAGGAGGAAACATTTGACCTCATTTCGGTTTCTGCCCTTTATTCAAGTGTTAACATGGAAGTGCAGGTGATATGAATGAAGGAGAAAAAAAAGGGGCGGATGATGAAGAAATAAGCAAGATGAGGCTCTTGGGAGGAAAGAAATGTAGGGCAACGGAAGAAGGCAGGGAAATATACCAGCAAGAAAATAGGATGTATTATGGGACCAAAAAAGGATGCATGAAACTCATGAGGCATACAATACTGGAAACTTTTTTTTGGAAGATTTTATTTTTTCATTATTAATAATTATGAGGAAAGAAGTTAGAGTCATAACGAGAAAGGGAAGGAAGGCAATTAAATTTTAGAAGCAAGGCAGATTTGATGACTCGAGGAGCGTGCAAGGACAGGACAAGTCAGAGGAGAGGAGCACTGGTGTCTTACCAGTAGGAAGGTCCTTATGTCGGGGATCTTGTTCAGCTCCATGAGAAGCCTCAACGCCTTTTCATGGTTACTGCAGTACTCGCCGTATACTGAGAAACTGTCCCTCTGCAAAAAAATAAAATAAAATAACAGGTTCAGGGTTGTATGCCAGGGACTTTGTAGCCAATCTGACTAACTACTGCACACATGATCAATCTACCAAGACAAAGACACTTGACAGCAGAAACTGGGCCTTCAGTTGATGCTTTAGTAGTAATGTGTCAACACACTGTTTATATCACATCAATAACTGAAGCTACACAACAAGGAAATTAAGCAGAGCATTTGCCCCTCACTGCTCTTTCCTCCAGGCTTTCAAACAGGGCTAGTATTTAGGCAGACAACAATGCCGAGGGCACGCAGCTCAGCTGTCAGTACATCATCGAGTCATGCTGAGAACTCTCAGAAAGCAGCATGAGGTTTTGTTGTGATAAAACCAATTAGTTTAATAGCGCGTGCACACATACGGAGAACAACACGCTTTAGAACCGCTTTTTTCTGTTGTAATGTAAATATTGGAGCTAATGGCGTGTGTCTCTGCAGCCATAAGGGCCGTCATTATTCTGTTCGTTATGCTTTGTGTCGTTACCCTGATGAAAAGTGAAGAGTAAACAATGCATATGAAAAATGTTTAATTATTATTATTACAGGAGAATGACTCTGCATTTAAAAATCAACCTATTTTTTATTTACAAATATATTCGATTTCAAGTTTAAAGGGGAGTGGAATAAGTCTTTCCAGTTGGGTGCAACATACACGGTACAAGCCCCGCCGATTCAACAGAATTTGTAAATCATTATAACATAATGTAACGTAGTAAACCACAAGAAAAGAATGTAAATAAAATTCTCTTTATGGACCATAGTGTCCTGTATTTAAACAAGTACAAAATCTCTTATCATGAATTACACACATATGATTTGAGAGTAGACAGACTGGTAAAAAGAGACACATCAACAAACGCAAACTGGAAATATTGTCTTCTGAGATGACTTCAATTAAATGTAGGTGGTTTGTAATTAAGCGTAGATGACATGGATTGCAAAGGGACCAAACGACTACTGCAGAAATACTTTCAGAACTATTTCACTCGTGAAGCAAAAGCATTCATCGACATCCTTTGTCACACTTCTCTTTTCAAAAGTAGCATGCGTCATAGGGGAAATTAATAAATAAACTACATACAAGATATAACAGTTCCTCTTTTTTTTTTTTAAGATTATAGCATCACTGTGTAGCAATGCAAACACACACCATAATGCAGAAGCTTCTGTCGGGTTGCCATGTTCTTTTCTTTACAATACGTAATTCAACACTTGGGCTGGTGGATACACAGTGTCCTGTGAACTGCATTATTTATGCAACACACTGTAGACAGCAGCATACACACTGCATCACAGCTGAAGTCAAACTTACACCCTGTAGCTTATAAACATCTCATGTATTCTTGGGAGTGTTGTAGTAATTGGGATGTGAAACTTTGTGCACGGTGGGGCCTGATGTTGAGGTCTAGTGAGTGAAACCGTCACTTGAAACAGTCTTGTAAGTGAAATCCAAAACTGCAGGTGTGTGGACGCCACTTTCAGCCTTAACTGACGTGCAGTTGCCTGAAGGTGTTCGCATTCACATCTGGCCAGGCTACAATGCAGCAAAAGAATAAACAATACTCAGTCACTGATGGCACCTTTCAGATAACAAAGGCCTGCAAAACCAACTTCCTGTAGATGCGGATGTGCAATACACCCATGCACGTGGTTTTGCTCCCACACACATACACAGCTCGCCACTCAGTGTGCATGTGCCTGTTTTTACACCCCCCACCCCACCAAAAAAAACAAAAAAACAAACAAAACCACTGGCGGTGACAGACAGCACCAGCCAAACAAAGCTAACAGCTCTTTTTATAGAACCCCTCTCTACTCCATCTTATTCCCTTTGACCAGGGAGCTGAAACTCTTTTGTAGATGTTTACCACAAGTAGGCTGCACAGTGTAAACGGTGGGGATCTTTTAACCACACAGGGAGGACCACAAACACACCCAAAGCCACTTTTTGCAGGGGAGAACTGTACTACTGGGAGCAGCAGCTGGGTTGGCATATGGTGTGAAACCCCAGATTCTGTCAAACTGACTTAATACAGCACGCAGCTCAAGAAATCCTTTTGGTGTGCTTGTTCACACATACTGTATTCAACAGTGGCACAGTAACAAGGGCTATTACTATTGCTACTAACTCTACTACACATGCCAAGAGTTCTAATCATGACAGGATAGAATTAAAATCAACTGGGTTGTACAAAAAGCCCACGGGGAAAGCAATGCCTCGAGTTAATTAACTGAATTAACACTGAAACAGCACAACAGTAATGATAAACACTCACACACCAAAGAGCAGTGACTGAATTTACTCCTGTTTTGGCCTTCTCAATGTTTTTTTTTTCCTTTAGTTACTCAGATAAGGCGATGTGTTCTAGATTGCTAAAAAGCAGTGATCAGAGCATCGTAGAGTCACTGCATCTTGTGGATAACGTACGGTTATAGCTTCTGAGCTGCTTGGGATGTACATCCTAACTCCAACCTCTATGCAAATTCAATTCAATGTTATTTATACAGAGCAAGATCATTATAAAAGTCTCCTCAAGGTGCTTTAATACAGAGAAGTAATCAATAATAGAGAGAAAACCCCAATCAGACAACCCCCTGCCTTTTAAACAGGAAGCAGCTGTGGCATTAAAACAGTATCAAAGTCTGAACTCACATCATCATAAAACTATAAGACTGTGCCCATTTGCTTGCAGAGCCTGCCCCCCCACAACAACTACACTCTGTCAAATCTGAGCATATGAGCATCGTCCCTCCCATCCTCACTCTCACATGAATTTCTTCACAATGTGATGATTTTTGTTGAATCAAAATCGAATCGCTTTGCGCAGCACAATGGGAGTTCGTGATTCTGTTTGCTTTGCGGCGTACTATTTGGCAAATCTTGCTTGCCTTGTAGATTTATCAGTTATCTGATACACTGATTTTCAGTTGGGCTGTGCTGAAGCGGCCTTTCATGTTCTGTGCTTGGGCATTAAGTCCAACAAGATCAACTGAACTGTTCCTTAGCTCGCTTTTTCAAGCCCACAACGGTCAAACAAACTGGATTTGGGGGATTAAACACGCTGTGTGAGTACATCCTAAAACTAACTCAGCATTGTTCAAAATGTTCAACAATGTTTTGTTCTCCAAAAATATACATACGTCGTGTTAGGCTTCATAAATTGTCCGATTGAAACGTGAACAGCATAAAATTTAAGAGTTTAAGCATAGGAAAAGTAGCAGCATGACCCTAACCACCAACTTAAAACATCCAAAGGCTTTCCTTCAATACCTGTAACATGAGCACAATATGAATTCTGCTGGTCTGCTGCCAGGTAAAGAATATAGAACAGAATAATTAGCAATCTGAAGGTGGTGTTAGGGAAGCCACTATATAAGTTTGCAATATATAACTATTTTTGCTCTCATTGCTATGTGCAATGAAACCCTTCTGCTCAACCCTTCTGCATGCCTCTGTGCAACTCCAACTATGCTTCTAACTGAGGCAAACTCTCAGGTATTTCCTTTCCTCAGATGACAACAACATAGTCGATTCAGGTACCTGTAAAGTAGCTTATAAGCCTAAACCGGCGCCAAAATGTGACGCTTTAATTTCTACTCCAAAAGACTGAAAAACATCACTTGTGCCCAGAATAGCACAAAGATTTTGGGTGTTCCTTTGATAAACATAAGTCTTTATTCGAATCCTTCATCCCTGGAATGTTATTCTGGAGACTAAATGAGAGAGTAGCATCACACACACTGAGGAATCACATTGAGTCAAAGCAGAATGGGTGTAGTTCAGCGAGGTCAGAGCATGCATAATGACACGACTGTTGCTTCTTGCACAGCACTCGCATATACATTCCCTGAAATAGAGCAAATATTGACGTCTCTGATTTCTCCTCTGACATGAGTCACTTTTTCACCTCTGCACAGTTTAAATAATTCTCAGAATACCGTGATCTTTAAACAAGGGATTAACAAGTGTGTGTGTGTGTGTGTGTGTGTGTGTGTGTGTGTGTGTGTGTGTGTGTGTGTGTGTGTGTGTGTGTGTGTGTGTGTGTGTGTGTGTGTGTGTGTCTGGTCAAAAGAGGAAGGAGACATTCATGTTAGCCTCTAGTTAGTAAGATAAATAACAGTTGGTCAGAACTGCACAATGTTTTATTTCATTCACAATTTTATGACATCAGTGTTTCGGTTAAAGAGATTTATTTTTTATTTAATTCGACATCAAAGAGTATTCTTTTTCTTTCTTTTAAAGCCTTCCAAACCATCTTGGCAACATCTGACTTTGAAAAGCAATGAATCTTCCAGTTTTTCATCCCTAGCTGTGAGTGGCAGACCTCCTTGTGGAACAATGCGGGGGGGTTAATAAAATCCCAGTCATGGTGTTGACCTCTGATCGAGGTCAAGGGCCACGGCTGGAGGGTGCCAGACGGGGCCAGCCGATTGGCTGAGAGGTGTGAGTGCTGAAGGAGACAAAGGTCGTGGCTTGGTGAGGGAGGTGTAATGGATATGCAGCAGGAAAAGGTGGAGTGTGGGTGGCTCAATGCTTCAAGAGAAACGCACACACAAAGAGAGTGGCAAATACTATCACGCACGAATACATGCAGAGAGTTTAAATAAAGATGAACGGGAACAACAGCAAGAAAACGCAAAGCATTAGTAATTCAGTACTCCTCAGTATGTCATTTATAAATCCAGATATCTGCTATTGTTGCACCATGTACAGATATCACTGCTATATATGGTATAACTATGTACAGCTACTAGTTCACTGACAGTAATAATCATAATAACATCTGTATTTATAAGCAGCATACTTAGGAGGAGTAATGCTGTATAAATGATGAATGAGGCACTTGCTAATACCTTAGTAATGCTCAAAACATATTTTGCTTTGGGGCAAATCTTTGTTTTGTAATCATTTGGCTTTAGTCTTTGTGGATTTCATTAGCAATCAAGAAAATGCATGGAGTTATACGTCTTTGAAGCGAACACTCTGGTTTTCAATAAGTGCATTTTCTAGCTATTCATACCTGTTTCATTGTATTTGTATAATGTATAATGTTATAATCTTACACTATAAATGAGCAGAACAGGTAGCCGTTTCAAAATGTGAGTTTTTCCCCCCAGTATTTATAGATTAACTGTCTAATCTCTTCATTGAACACGAATTATCCACTCCCCTTCACCAACTAGTATAGCTGCAGCTCCCATCTGTCCAAATCTTTACAGACAATTAGCACAACTTCCAGATGGGCAAAAATTCCCTTTGCTATCAAATATGAAATATGGTTACAGTCCTCCCTGTGTTGAAAATGTCCAGAAAAGTGTTACCACAAAACATCATGATGTCCCGGCAAAGTTGTCCTTTCCTGTGCTTCAGTCCGAGGGAGCTAAAAAAGTCTCTGCATATACATCAGTCTGCCCATGGAGAAATTAAAAAAGAACAATAAGCTCCTTTAATCAATTTCCCACACTCACGCTCCGTCTGACAAACCAAATGACTGTCACAGCTCACACATGTGTGAGAACATATTCTGATAAGCCACTTCAGCAGCTTCCTGCAGAAGTTATTAAATGTCATCCACACTGCAAGCAGGTGGCAGATCAATTGCAACTGATTATAATTAATTATTATCAGGTTGTGGTTAAACTCAGTGAAAAGCCTTCAGTTGATCCAAAATGCTGGAGTGAGAGTACTGACAGAGAGCATATTTCTCCCATATTGGCGTCTCTTCATTGGCTCCCTGTTAAATCCAGAATCAAATTTAAAATCGTTCTCCTCCCTCTTATAGAATATCAAATAATCCGATCTCAAAGACCTCAGAGTACCCCCAATCACCCCAATAGAGCACTTTGTGTTGAACTTTGAACTGATCTGATTGTGAGATGATTTCACCAAAAACAGTTGGTGTGTTGTATGGACAGAGACTGGAGTCTAAATACAGTTATCAGCCACAAAATCTGCTGTGAAGGCAGGATTTATTAATTGTTGGGTTTACTCCTTGGAAAGTCACCAAATACTGGCTGCAGCTGGATTTTTGCAGCTGGATGGAAAAAATGTCACTCTGCTTCTGGCGATACTGTCGTGTAAGCTGGTGGAGCAGAGAGCCCTGATAGAATACCTAGGTGATGTATTTAGTGCCTCAGTGAAAGTAAAGTCAAGATAGTTTATCAGAGAGACACAAACAGAGACCCAGAGAAGAAGCCTGAGATTGAGTGCTACCAGCAGAAGCATTGTCCCCTCTCTGAGTGACACACCATCTCTTCCTCCCCGGACACAGACTCTTCTTTGTTTGTTTCCTCAGGCCAAATGAGTTCAAACTGAGTGGAGCGGGGTGGGTGGGGTGCAGGATTGTGTACTGGGGTTGCAGAGTTGAGAAGAATATGGAGGGATGGATTGGTAAAAAGTAGGAGATGTTAGCAAAGACTGATGTAGAGAAACTGAAGGAAGACAGACTGTTTTTGCCTGACAGGATGCAGGTCAGTTCTGTGAAGGTGGAAAACGCAACGGGTTGGGTGGGGGTAGAGAATGTGTATTGGTGAATAGGGAGTCCAGGAGATGGGAGGAGTGTTTCATGTGAGAAAGAGAGCATTAAAGGGTATTTCCACACAAGGCTTTGCACGCTTTCCCTGCATCTGTGGTTACGGGCAGTCCATGAAAAGAGCTTATGTGTGTGTATCTGCATGGAAGAGGCATTCAGGCATCCAACTTCTCCTATATGCATGCCTACGAGCTTGTGCCTGTAACAGTGTGCAGTTTTACGAGAATCTTTTTGTGTGTCCTGCACTTACAAACTGGAGGAACACATGTCCCAGTGCATGGTGAGGCTGAGGTTCAGGCAACAGGCTGTATTCCACTGCAGACAACACCCCCTGGTGCAGCTTAAGGATGTCCTCGATATTTGAAAACAGAATCTATAAAATGAGAGGATGATGTAAAGGGAGGGGACATAGAGAAGAAGGGAAGGAAAAGAGCAAAGAGGAGACCACAGAGGAGCACAGAGATGAGGGAAAAGTAAAGACATTAGTGACCAATTAGCATTTTCACATGGACGATTTCTGACATTTTGATATTTGCAATAAAAAGCTGGCCATACCTTGACATGTTCAGGTGAGAGACACTGTTGGTCGTCTGGAGTTTGTCTGATTCTGTGCAGAAATGCCTGAAGAGGAAACGAACACAAAACGGGTTTAAAAACAATGCGCCACACTTTACTGTCAATAAGGCAGACGGCTAAAGCATGTTCATCAGACATGTCAAAATAATTTTACATCGTTGATCTTAAATGGGTCAGACCAGGGTAGCTATTAAAAAACGTTCTTTACTAAGAAAAACTAAGAAAAGTTCTTTATCAACAGGAAAAGTTGCAAAACTTAAATTAAACACTCCTTTACATTTTCCAAAGCTGTCCAGTTCAACAGCTTACAGTCTTCGTCAGACAGATTCTGCCCTCCTGGCCTTATGTTTGATACCCCGAATGTACATCTATGAATATATATAAAAATGGAAGAGAATATCTGGAAATCGTTAGTCTCTTTAGGTTTTGGTAATCATGCACCATCACTTGTGCATGCAAAAAGTGGTCTGGAAGTGGAAGTCCAGCTTCCCTCTTGGGACTGTTTTAAATTTAGGATATAGGTGATCTTAGCTTTGAGGAAACAGATACAGTGCAGAAAGATTCATTGCATTAACATAACCACACGAGCCTTTGAACAGAAAACCACATTTACTCTTACATGCTTCGTGAAAATGTCTTTTCAGGTACCAAACAGACATTTTGGGGCTGTTTCATTGTCCCTTGGGTCTAATAAGACAAGACGTGTTTTCCTTTTACACTTAAAGCCTCGCTGTATGGATCCTAAAGCGCCTGAGCATTCAACTGTAAGACATCCTCCAAAATGAACTGTTTCACTGTTGCAGTGTCTACGCACAGCACTACACCAACATGGCTCATAATAAGGCTCGTGTCAAGTTGAGCTTTGCTTGCGTGTGCAGCTCAGTTTTTGTGTGTGTTAGTGCCTGCCAATCAGATCCTGACTTGGGGGGAAAAAAGAAAAAAAAATGGTGAATAGAAGGGAAGTGAATCTGCAAACAGTTTCTTTTATTCTCTCTTCCCCATTTCTCTGTCTATTGCCCTGTGTCCGACAGGCTTAACCAGCCTCAGTCTGACTGCCCTTCAGACGCCAATACTGGGATATCAGAAAGGAGATATGCATCCCCGCACCGACGAATAAAACTATCCCGAAGCCTACTTCATCAACCCGGCTCCTGCTGTTGTGTCTGCCTGCATTTCATTGCCTCAGATTTAGAAATTGATAGCTTTCCATGTGAATCAAGGGCGTTACAAAGAAGTCCTGGGTTAAGTGAGACTACTGCTCTAAAAAAGAAAAGCCTTCGCCCGATACTTTTGGTACAAAAGTATGACACCATGATCCTTATGCATGCCAACAATGTCATGTTAAAAGGTGCCGCTTCTACGTGTTTGCTTTATGGTTCAAGTTGTGAGATCCAGTGTCGCCCCAAGACGAGCACAATGGATCAATAAATAATGCATGATTCTAGTAAAAAAGGTTATAGGACATTATCACTAACAGTGCCAAATGCCAATGCAGTAAATGTTTCATTGCAGGTTGCAAAGCAATACTTTCTTCCATCCAAAGTTATGGTTAAAGATAGACAGCAAACACAGATAGAGAGGAGGAAAACACAGCATCTCTGGCTTTTGCAGGGATTAAACTGAGGATTGGTTGCTAAATGCATTTTAGCTTATCTGGTATAGAATTATAACACTTTGCTTTAATATCACCCCCATAGCAAAATATGTCTACGATCTAAATGCATAATCAAGGGAAAAAAAGATTTTAGCTACAGCAAAATATCGACTAAAGACACAAAAGATTTTCCCTATAAAATCTCTAATAACCTGACCACCAGCACTGAATATGGGCTGCTTTTGATGCTCAGTACTCAAAATGCATTAAACATTCAGCATTAGGTGCAATCCGACGCTAGAGTTGTCAGGTTGAACATGCTCCACTAAAGAAAATAGTCCCTATGAAACCTAATGACACCTTTGTAACACAAACTGCCTAAATAACTACATATGTTAAGTAACAGGATCAGTTTTTGTAATTTAGGTGAAGTGTGTCATTTATAGAAAACCTTTTCACGCTCCCTGCAGTTCCACATAGCACCAGTTACAGAAAGTCACTTCCCATAATTAAAGACTGACACTCCTAATCAGACGTTTGCTCTAAAGACAGAACCCAGCCAACCAAGCAGTCAGGCAGCAATTTTATAATTTCCTCTGCCTTTTTTTTCTGTTTCTGCCTCTCTTTACTAGCTTTTACGTAAGTCGTACCAAAAATAGAAAGCACGGCTCCTCAGCAGTGAGCTGTGACCTCGCTAATTAAGACCAGTATTAAAGGGAAGCGGTAGTTGTCATGTTCTCGACTGTTTTTTTGTTTTGTTTTTTTGGGAGGGAGCTGATTGTGCTTGAGGCATACACTAATTAAATCTCCCATATGGCAGCTTGTACCGTGTCCACACTGTAGGAGTCACTCAAGTGAGTGATTGCTCCCCAGCAGAGGATACGAGACAGGCAGGAAACAGAGCTTTTCCTCAGTCGCTTTCAGACAGGGTTAGCGCTGAGTGAGGGTGTGGCGGGTGAAGAAAAGAGCCAAGGAGGCAAAGGGTGAAAACAGAACAAACAACAACGAGCAAGGGGACAATGGTGGAGGAGACGGTGAGGTGTAAAGTATCTGTTATTCATGTATTCCTCTGTGACAGCTACCATCCAGGCAGGAATCACTCCTTTAACAAATGTGCCACACAGATGTGGTGAGACAGGAATCAGCAGGGAGGATGGTAGGAAGAAGGAACAAAGAATTCCTTTCAGTCAAAGTCTAACCCCAACAAGGACAGTCTCCCCCAGAGTTGTATTGGCTGTCTTCATTGTTCCATCACAAAAGAAGACAGGTTTATTTGGAGAGAAAATTGTCTCTCTCCGTCCACCATCATGACTAAGGCAGGCTACAAGGAAGCCAGAATACAGGACAGTGCAGAGCATAAACTGAGCATGCACCCCAAGCATGTCCAAGTTTACTCAAACTGAGACTTTTACGCAGTTTGTACAGTAATTTTTTTCAGCGCGTGATTGAAATCAGAAACAGGAAATTGCCCCAGAGAAAGGTACTATGGGTGTAATTGGAAATGTGTTGACATCTGATGGACAGCAGTTCATTGTGCACAAACAGCCAAGTATCATAATTGGACAAACCACAGTCTGGGCTTATTTTCATATTTGACTATTTATTGGGCCTTTCCACTAATGACCACCAGAGACTGTAACTTCCTGCCAGTCACGCTCAAGCAGAAGTTAGAGATACTCTGACATCATTTGTTTCAACTTCCTCTGCAATCGAAATAACTTGATGTATGACAAGTTATGAATGTTATTGGCTTTGTCACTGTGAAAGATCCAATATTTCTCCTACCGTAAAATAAGCAGATGTGACTGCACTTTTAGAAGGCTCTCAGCATATTACAAATCATGCACGATTTGCATAGAGAGGACAATATCTCAGAGCATTACGCACATGCACACAAACTGGAAATACGATACGTATATTGACGAGACCCGCTCTTTCCACAGAACGCAGTTAAGCCAGTTGTTTACGAACACTGTAATTCTACTCTACACCACTGTGTGCAGTTGTTGTGCTCATTACTGCTTAATTACCAAACTCAGAGACGGCAAGATGCGTCTGATGGTCCTTGTTTACTTTCATATCGCCATCTCCATCTCAGGTGACCTTATCTGTCTCTCCTCTGACATCAGCACGTCATCATCAGCAAGGCGAGGCATGTGTGTGTCTGTGTAATCCTGTTTAGTGGAGGATCAGACATTGATGAATAATATTTTCTTGACTGATGAACAACAACAATAACCCTGCCTGCACTGGCTCGGGCTGACAAGTCTGTGTTTAGATGTCTGAAATCTGAGTCAGTTCACTATGAATTTGATAGAGATGGAAAAGGACATGACGGTGTTTCAAAAGCTCGCCAACAAATTAAAAACAGTAGGGGGATGAAAAGAGGGAGTGCAGTGTAGCCTCCCCCGCACTGGTTTTCCTGTGTAGATTAGATGGCGCACCTTCTTACGCTTCAATACCTAAAAATAGCAACGATATCAATCAGTGTGTTAATAATAGTTGGTCATATGGGACACAGACTCAGTTTTGTGATACTTCTGGACTCATAACACTGAGTCAGACTGGCTCGGAGGAGGGCTCAGCTGCAGCACAGAGCACAGCGAGGATATTGCACATGATGCCACAGGGGTGAACGGCAGTAAGGGAAAGCTGCTCGTGATGCAATCCCACAGGAGACAAGTAACACAACCAGAAGCTCCTTGGCAAACCACAAAGTAGCTGCCAAGCACACTGATGCAGCATTGTACCCACTGACATTTCATTATGATATATACTGGAAACTCCAACATCCTCCATACAGGAAGTAGTTGAAAGTCATTCTCAAAGTGTATCATCACACTGTGAACACATCTTTGTTTTTTTGATTTTTTTTTTTTACATATATATGAAATTCTTGGCAGTTAGACATTTAAAAATCCACACTGCTGTTATGCAAACTTTGCAGAGTCTCTTATTATATTGCTCAAGTTTTCTTTACTATTGCTCAATCATTATTAAAAACTCTTTTTGGGGTTTTTTCTCCCTATTGGGCCTCAAAAGCCCACACTGCTTCTGAAAGTACTTAGAGAAACTCAATACACAGGAAAATGTCAGCTATTATTAAAATTTCTTAGCTGTGACTCTTTACAGGGGTCGAAAAGAGCCGCTGTAGTTCAAGCATGACAGTTATGTTTATTGCTTTGGAATTTAAATAGTGAGAGTCAAACGAAAGCTTTATTAATTAGCTGCACAATGAGAGAAACCAAATACAGTCGTGTCATAAAGTTTTCACATCGCTGTTCGCAACTTTGTGAAAAACCCAAGTACATCCTTGCTGCTTTCATAGGAAGTAAGAGAGTATGTAGCTGCCAGGTGCTGCTAAACAAATGCACTTCTTTCAGGTATGTGCTAACACAATACCACAATGTGGTAGGAATGGACATCCCAACAAATTCACCTCAAGGTCAGACTGTGCACTGCTCAGAGAAACCAGAAAAAAATAAAACAAGAGACTCTAAAGGCCTCAGTTAGCACAATCAATGTGAAAGTTAATGACAGTACAATTAGAAAACAGATAAACAAGTATGGCATGCTTGGAGAAAGTCACTTTTCTGTAAAAAGAACATAGCAGCATGGCTTAGGTTTACAAATAAACAAACAAACCACAAAACTTCTGGAACAATGTCTTTCGGACAAATGAGGGCAAAGTGGAGATGTTAAGTCATGATGCACAGCAATGAAATCCAAACAAAGCATATCAAGCGTCAAGCACGGTGGTGGAGGGGTGAGGATTTTGCAGCCACAGGACATAAGGACATTGCAGTTGACTATATACAACTGAAATTGTGTGGCAGGACCCTATGAGAGCTGTGTATAAATTAATGCCATCAAACCTCAATCAAGTGAAGCAATCTTGTATAGAAAAGTAGGGCAGATTGCTTGTTATTGCAAGTTATTGCTGCTAAAGGCACATCTACAAGCTATCAAATCATGGGTTACATTTAGTTTTTTAAAGCACTGCACAGAGGCCTGTTAAACCTTTATTTTTCACATGTAGAAAAAGACCTTAAAAGCAAGCTTTAAATATAACAATGACAAGAGTCTTTTTTCCCCTAGAAATATGTCTGCTAGCTTAAAACATTGCAAACCAGCTTTTTGTTAGCATTTTCCCAACCCCACACCCACACCTCTGAATTCACTTATCTGGTGTACATGATATAAGCAAGATTTTCAGTCAAATGCTGTGCGTGAAACCTCTTGTCACTCAGAAAATTGCCCTCATGTCCACTGAAAATATGAAAATTAGTGTGCAAGTCAGTGCAAATTTAAATACACTTCTAGACACAGCAGTAGTGGGTACTTTAGTGTGGATGGCTGTGATGGCACTGGAAAGTGCAACTTCATAGTGTCTGTCTATATCACTCCAATATCACTCAAAAAAATATGATGGTGCCAGACAGTTTATGTACAGTTCATGGATATACATGCATCACTTTCTCCCACAAATTGCATGAATGCTGTCAAATGTGCCACTTTTTCAAGCAGCGTGTGAGCAGGTTGAAGTAAGTTTGGGGGATCCCACCAAACTGAGTCACTCGTTTCTTTCTGTTTTTCTGTTTATTGGGAAAAAAAAAGTGTGTGCAAGAAAAACTGAAGACAAGTTAAAAAATCCCAAACTGCAACAGAAGAAGTGCACACGCATGCCTCTGCGCGACTGTGTGACATGCAAACAGGAAGTGAAAACAGAGCAATGGCACAGAACAAAGGCCAGTGCTTTTCTTTGTCTTTTTTTGACGCTCAAATTCGACGACAAGAATTTCGTTTTCTTCTCGAGAACATAGGCGGCTCAAGTCAGGCGAGAAAGGAAAACAAACACGTCGGCAGAATGAAGCAGCTCCTCTCGACACAAAAGCAGCAGATGCCATTTCTGGACAGGAAGTGTGGCTTTTGTGAAAAGGAAGTATACGACATGTTTGAAGGCCACTAACTCAGCTGTTCTAAGTAAAGTCTGACAACTTTGTGCTAGCGTGCAACCAAGCTGTAACAAAGAAATAAATCACACCGTGCTCTCAAGACTAAGGAATTGCAGATTTTTTTTAGCTATGCTGCAAAGGCGAATGGAAGTTAATGTTATTTATTGGTGTGGATAAAAATGAATGGACTGAAATGGAAAACTATAAGCTTTAGGTCATTTTCATTTTTAACGGACACACACTGCAGAAGCTTCAGGTTTACAGCTTGTCATCGCCTTAAACCCAAAATAGTGCAATCATACCAAACGCTTATGTCTCTTGTCATGCAAGGCATAAGGCAGCATTCATTTGTGACTGACAGCCAAAGTGTCATTGTGGGTTTGATTGGGTGGTGGGTGTTGCTAGATGCTGAGGTTTATCAGAGCGAAGAAGGGCCAGACAGTAAGGTGTGAAGATGCAGATGGACCATATGTTGGTGGAGGCTATGTTTTCGCTCCAGTGGACAGTTAGTAAGATGCCTGCTGCCTTCACGTCTGCTTTGTCTGCTTCTCAACGCAGCTTTCTACCTGCTGCTAAAGCAAACTATGAAACATGACTCATCTCCTATTTATCTGTTTTTAGGTGAAAGCCTTCTTGTTGGCAAAGAATCCTACATATTAAAAAGAACTAATAAAACACGCCACTGATATAAAAAAAAAGCTACAATATTTTATTTACCCTTTGACATTTCACATTTCCTTTCACCAATGAATGTATGAAGCCAAAATGAAAATATCAAGAAGTAATGTAACAAGTGTCAAACTAGGTCATGTTGCAACATGTGAGGCGACCACGCATACGGAGTCGAAGTTAGCAGCCACGAGCACAGGATGTTAAGGGTCACTCACAGTGTGCGGCTGAGGTTGTTTTCAAGCTCGACACTTAGCAGCGGCCAATTGTTATCTGTAATAACCAAGGACCGTAGAACGGCAAACTTGTGCGCGTAGATCTCAGCTGCCATATTAGAAGCTGAGGTGAAAGTTTATACAGAAAAGAAAAGAAAAGTAAAGCGCTGTCAGTCAAACGAATTCTCGTCAAGGCTGGATAAATACTTTAGGTCGTTTTCTGTAGTTAAACAAAACCTAGTGAGCACACATACTTAGCTTGGACCTGTTAGACAATGACATCAATGCTTTAACAGGTTTCATACTAAACAGCAATATGTGTGAGAAGTGACGAGGGATATTAGCATTTGTTTTGCTGCCATCACCATGTATGCATCCCATTTCTCATAACAGCAAGTGCAAATATGAATGTATAGGAAATCAATAACAACGTGGTATAATGGTTACATAATGTACATGTCAAATGTTTCCTTAGCCATTTGTCTGGATTAAATCCTTTCAACAAGCAGAGTTTGGAGTGTGTTAGACTTGCTATTAGAAATCCAATCAGACTGTGCTGTCCTAAGCACATTGTTGCTTTACTGTAAATATCAAACTTGATTATCTTCTTTGAGAAGATAATCATTATTTCTCTCCATGATGAAAGGGCCAATAGTGTTAATGGGAACAGAACTAGGGCATTTTTTCTGCCTACCCACGGCTACATCAGCATTCAGCAACAATGCTGGGCCATCTCACTCAATTCAGATATCTCACAAGAGACCCCGTATATCAAGAACAAGCTTGAACACTTGTCAAGGTTTTTCTAGCAGGCCCTCGGAGCCTCTTTTCAATTCGCTGTGGTTCCCACACCTACTGAAGCAAACCTCAAACAGAACCACAGATCCACAGATTCAGGCATTTTCTAAGCGAGTTCTCAGGTCACCAGCCTCAAGCTTTCTACCCCTTCTCATCCAAGAGAAAACAACAACAAGCTTAAAACAATGCACCCATTAAGGATCTCTCTTTTTTGGAAAGAGGATTGGAGTGGCTAGTCACAAAGGGAGACGGGGCATTTTGGAGAGGGAATGGGGCCATTTAGGGGTCGACATGGCATGAAATTGAATAAATAAATGAAGAAATCCCCTCTTTGTGGCCTGGGTGCAGCAGAGCCAGAGAATGGCCCGTGGCGTTGCCATAATGAGGGACCCCAGCAAACCTTAGGAGAATTCTTTTTCTCTCAGGCCGTAATTCACATCTTTCCCCAACCCTCCAAAAACTCCCTCAGCTCCCCTTCACCCACCAACCAGTGCCTTGCTGTCTTCCAAGAGAAAGCCTTTTTGGCAGCGCCAATCACCAAAATACAAAGTCTTCTTTGAGCCTCGTCCAGTTTTTTTCCCCCCCTCCCCATCTCGCTCACTTCCGCTTTGAAGGACTTTAAACTTCAGGGCTCTTTGAGCTGTTCACATGGGCGGAAACTAAACACGACAGGGGGATGACACAGTGCCTCCGCGACAGAGGACAGGCAGAAAGCGCTGGGCCGAATACTTCCTGTCTAAGACTGGGTATTCATCACAACCCTGCTGTACAAATGAATGGATGACACACGATGAATATGCGGACTACGTATTTTGGACACCTCAGATGACAAATTGTTGAGACTGTCTCAGTAAGCATGTTAGGCTTTCAAAACTATACTTTCAAAAAGGTTCCACAGTTGCTAGAATTTTACAATTTACATTTCTGAGCTTGCTGACATTTCTGTCCAGTATTGCACAAAGTTGCTTTGCACGTTTTGTTTTACAAGCTGCTCCCAACTACAAAAGAAAAAACTTCCAAGAGGAGACCTGTGGTCCTAATAATCATTCATAAATGAAACCAGCAAATGTTTGACTCCTTTTGTATTCGTTTTATGTATCTGCTGCAATGTGGACTAAAAAAACTGCAATGTGTGCAGTTCTTTATGCGTTAGGCAGCATCGGACACATTTTTCAGGCTTAATATCAATTCTACCACTCTCACTACAGTATATTCTTATATACTTGGACGACATGCTGGAAATGGAAACATCTGTGTATTTGTTTCACTGAATGTTACAGCCGTCTCAAAACCTATTACAAATGTCTCTACCTGTAGCCTACATGGCTCAAATTACATTCTGTCTTTAAAGGGAACATCCACAACAATTTTTTTCTAAGTTGCTTTCCTGTAGAGGGGTGACATGTGTTGATCAGTAGATAACATCATGGACCAGATTGGAGAGGCCATCTGGACATTTGTACACTTGGTTGGTTTTTTTGTTTTTTTGGGGGGGTGGGGGGTCGACAGACACGGGTATCACAGACTGGACCAGAGTGTGGCAAGTATGAAGCTGAGTGAGCCATCAGTGACCTGTGACGCTGCCGGCTAACCAATTGATGTAGCACAGGTGATCACTCAAGCTAAACTCCATGATATTCATACGTGTGTATCCAAGAGAACATTGCAGCTTGCCTTCATGTACACATCCAAGC
Source organism: Maylandia zebra (assembly GCF_041146795.1). Lineage (NCBI taxonomy): Eukaryota > Metazoa > Chordata > Actinopteri > Cichliformes > Cichlidae > Maylandia > Maylandia zebra. The sequence goes on from NC_135186.1 coordinate 10,929,698, forward strand.
TAAACCAAAGTACGATTGCCACACCTAACATGCAGCTGAGCAGACATAAACAAGGTTATAGGGACAGAGAGGGAGGAAATTGAATGGTGGCAAAGACACAAATTAGTGGCTTACATTACACCATAATGGGTCTTTGGCAAAGCAAGGGGGAAGATCACAGAGACTGTTCGCTGGTTCTGACTTAAACAGCATTTACCAGCCTGATAGAGGACGCCATTAAACGGGCAGACAGCAGCTAGTCAAAGCCCTGCCTGTCTGAAAAAAAAAGTACTTCTCAGTCTCTGAAAGCACAAACCTACATCCTATCTCACTTCTCGTTTTGGCAGCCACAAATGCAGCAAACGCCGAGGTAAGTTTCCACTTCTAGAAGTGATATTTGCAGGTCGATTTTGATTCACCATATTCAGCCGCAGAGCAAGTTAAATAGTGAGCCACATTTAATTTTGTGATAAAGAGACAATAGGTCTGGTGAATTAAAAAAAAAGAAGAAGAAAATAAATAAAAACCACTATCTATCCTGCAAAAGCTCTTGGAAGCTGAAGAGTCCCTGCAGGATGGATAGAAAATTGAAAACTTAACGTGTTAATGTGCCATATCAAAACATTTTTCTTAAAAGGTTTCCTGTCAGCACATGAGAACAAAAACTTTACGGTACCCGCATGTATGACTCAAGCCTTTTATAAAGCCACGTGAGTTGGCAAAAATGTCACCACAACTCGCAAATGCCAAAATAAAAGCCCTTCAGCTACAATGCCCAAGATTTTGTCAGCAGCTGTCATGAACAGTTACCACAACATTGTCAGAGCTTCTTTGACTAGCGGGGGGGTTGAAAACAGAAAACGCCAAAGAGCCTCACCAGTTGGCTGGTTGGTAAATTGTTTATCTCGAAGCTCATTAATTAAGTGAGTCGTGTCAAAAACAATTTTAAGATAACAGCGAAAATGTTCTTTGTTTTTAGCTGTGGCATTTAGCTGGAAAAGAAAATCTTGTGTGTGTGTTCACTCCAACACCAGACCATCACATACAGCTGACATGCTCAATCTGTACTGTCTGCCGCTTTATATGAAAGCAGGAGTGCAGTGTCTAAGCTTCTGGTTTAAAATGATCATTATGAAATAAGTCCTGGTTGTACAACATAGCAGCTACATAACAATGACACCATATGCATTACAAGCTGCCTATAAGCCTCTCTTGTATGCATATCTGTCTCTAACAAGTATGAAACAGACTTAAAATTAAGTAGTGACTGCACAACCAAGAAGATAATGCTGCTGTTTTCAGTAGCTTATGGAAACTTTCCCCAGGTAGGTGAAATGGCGTGAGGTTGAAATAACTGTGTAAACTCTATTTGGCCAATCAAAAAGAACCTTATTGTTAATGGAGAGTTAAAAACAATTCAAAGTTAAACAGGAATAACCCTTAGATGGGGATTCACCAGGTGGACAGAGCAATATTCAGTTTGCCAGATCACAACATTTCTAGTTGATCAGAAAGTAATAAAAAATGAAAAAGGCAGAGATTTGTGTACTGTGACTCTAAAGCCCTGTGAGGCAAAATGGCAGTTTGTTATATTAGTCTGTATAATTAAAACTAACTGGCTTGGTAAGCTTGTCCATGATTTACCAAATATCTTTGCCACAGTCAGTACCCTTAATAAGTTTTGTGTGAAGATGTACTAGTCCAGCATTTTTCTATTAGGCAAATGACCTTTAACCCCCTCCTGAAAGAAGACCCACATCTGGTAGTATTTAAAAAAGCAAACAAACATTGTAATCCTGCTGCCTCGCTCTGTAAACCAAACCCTCAAGGGAGAGCTTGTGCGAAGTCATTCTGCAGACATCCGTCCATCCTGCTACCTTTTCACCACGCTGCACAGTCGCTGCACCCGGTGTCTCCCCTAAGAGAGTACATGCGCCAACTTCGTCCAGACTACGATGTGATCTCGAAGAACATTGGAGGTGTCACATTGCCTTGCTTTTACTATTCAGCCCATGTCATCTGCTGTATCTTATATCAGCCTGTTAAAAAGCACAGTGCCCCAGATACGCGGTTTTACCATTTCCAGCCGGTACAAAGCAGTGAATGTCCAAGTTCTCACCAGACATTACATGATCTGATATCGGACACATTGATATGCAAACTGATGAAATCAGATTTGAAAGGACACACTCCTGAATAGCTCCACTTCTTAAAATGCTACTACTAAGAGAGAAAATTCTTGGACACAGTAAAAAGGGATTTCTTCTGATAATCTGCAAGCATCTCTCGGAAAGAGAAGGAAGCTTTTCTTTGCTTTTGCATCATGCCTCTGGGTGTTACAGTGGTTTAGACTTGTTAACTTGAATACTTTAAATTCCTGCTGCAGTCTTATGCTTCAAAGAAATAGCTTATCAAAACACATGACTAAAAAAAGCACAGAGATTAAGTTGGAAACTGACATTTACCACCCCGACATTGCAATAATTTCGTCTGGCACAGTACCCGCGCTGCAAGGTACCAATTGTCCAGACTGTGATTGATGGGTGCACAGCAGCAGTAGCTTGAAACCTTATTTATATGAAAATTTGCAGCTTATGTAATGAACTGAAGTACAGTTAGCACAAAAGGCAAAGCATGTACTGATTATTCAGCTGCATTCAGAGGCAAGGACTATTTACAGGTTCGATTAACCTACAAGTTACATGCTGTATGAGAAGACTCTAAGAAGACTGTCTACACTCCCAAGTTTGTCCAGCAGGGCTTTTAACTTTTAAAGCCCAACAATACTAAAAACCCTCAAAAAGTCCCAGCAGTCTGCCACAGTAACTGTTCTACCTGCTGTTCAGTCTCCACAGGCTGCCCCCCAATGCCCTCACTCATATATGTGGAGTGTGTGTGACTTCAGCTAAAGGCTGCAGTGAACTGAAACCACCAGCGTTGTGGCTACGACGAGAGCTAGAATCTTAAGCTATTTATACGCCCAAGCCCAGAGAAATCCGATGCTGGTCTTTACAACTAAGGAGGAACAGCAAACGAGAGAGAGAAAGATGGACCGGACAAAAAAAGGTGGGGAATAGGAATATGAATGGACATTATATAGGAAAGTAGGAAAAAGGTAGACACAGGCTTGTGCTTGCAGGGGGGAAGCTTGGAGCTGTCTATCTGCATGTTTACCTTTGTGAGCACTAAGATGTGTATACCCGTGTCATCCTGTTTGCTCAGCTACAGCCAAAGAGGTGTCTAGCATCAAAACACAATTTCACTTCTTCATGGCAGCGCAGGTTAGCATCGGATGAGTACTCTCACTTGTGTGTGGCCCAAAGTAAAGGTCACAGTCCTTCCAGATGTTTCCTATTATCCTGCAGCACTGACAGGACCTCTGCGGTCACTCGACTCTTTTCCATCACTCACTTTTCAGAATTACGAAGGAAGGTCACAAGCCAAGAAAAAAAAAACTATCGGCCACTCATTTCCAGGATTCACCGAGACATGGGTCAGCCTGGTCAAAAAAGAAAAACAGTCCTAAATGACAACCAATCATATTCATGGCATTCAAGGAAAATCCCTCACATCTAGCAGGTATGACGCCACCGACCACATTCCTATCACAGATAGCCTAGTATTTTGGTGCATCACGGCTGGGAAAATCCAGCTGCGCAGATTAAACCATACCCTGAAGAAAATTCCCATAAATCTATCGAGCTAGGATGTGATTGTTTCACACAAACAAACAAGGGAACGCATCGCGACAAAAGCTTGAAGAGCACAGCAATCTTTGTAAAAAGGAAGCAGCTTGTTAAATGTGACAGCTTCCGATCTGCTCAAAGAGTTAATAGATTTAGAGATTTGCTGCGATAACAGTGAGGGAGGAAAAATGAATCCTCTAATCCCTCTTTTCACACACCCCCAACCCCCTTCTCACCTCTTGTCCTCACCACTATCCCCACACGCTTCCCTACAGCACATTGGATGAGCTTGTTGGCGCTGGTAATTGCCAAGGGATGAGTGACATGCAGAATGGCTGAGGTGCCAAAGCCGGATAACCATCTCTTTTTGTGTGTGTGTGTCATTGCAATCATTGCAGCTGAGAAGCTGCTCTGCTAAGGGCTTTTTTTCCACTGGGTTTTTAAAGTGCATAAAGGGAGGTGGAAAATAAATCAATGATAAGGCAATGCAGATGATGAAGATGGTCAACAGCTACTGTACTATCAAACCCTCAACAAGACCAGAAAACAATATCATAGCGCGAGCGGTTACAGATAAGAGAGAAGCTGACATGCATAAAAAGAATCAGTACACTGAAAAATTAAGTAAGTCATAACTGATGATGAGAAGTAATCCAAACGCTACATTCAGAGGGGAACTAATCTATTTCTAGGGGAATATGGTTAAGGGGTGGGGGGTAGATAGACTTCACGGGGTTAAGATTATTCGCATCTTAGTGCGAGTTTCACACAATCAAAACTAAATAAAGTGGCAATTGCATTCAATACACGTGGTGTGACAATAGCATGCCTGGACTTGAAAGCTGTTCAAGCGTAAACTGTGCTGTGTTCTAGTCACAGGCAAAATTCACTTTTCATTACACAGCAAAATGCATTAGTATTCAATGCACTGTGAAATGAGCTGCATTCTGGGAAATGTGGGAGTTATCTAAGCAATGAGGAAGGGTGAGAAAAAGCTGAGAAGCTGAACAAAAACCCTACTTATTACCATTTTATTTAAATAGGCTGCCCATCTCAGCCTTTTTTTTTTTTTTTTTACACTATGGGGCGTACGCATCCCCAAACTATCTGCCCACACCTTTACTGAAACATATGTTCTGAGCTCCCACAGCCAGACTTTTCCTTATCAACACCACAGTGAGCTGCATGGTGACATAGCCTTGGCTCCCAGCAAGGGTTCTCACTGAGGGTTTTCTGCCGAGCTGGACCCTGGACAGAAAACACTGGGTGGTGGAGGGGGGGATTCGCAAAGGATTGGCCATGGAGGAGGTGGTGGAGAGCAAGGCTTCTTTTCTCGTTTTGTTCTGGATCCTCATGTTTGCCTTTAGCAGTGTAAGCACCTCATCACCCATCCACCCCCCCAGGTGAAAATTCAGTGGACAGTGTCACATGTAGGTTAATGGGGAGCAGTGTGTTTTGCCATCAGGCCTCTTTAGTGCACACGTGAAGATGACTGTTAACGAAGGCATTCACAGACATGCATTCCAATCCAAAGAAACACTTGTTAACAAGATGATACAAATAACCAACCTGTCAGTTTCTGCAGCACAGAACATCGCTGGATATGATTGGCATTTAAAAAAAATTTTTTTTTAAAGATGCTGGATTGTATTGAGTAGTTGCCAAATGGTAGTATTTACTTTTAAAACAAAATCTCATTGGCTCATGAAATGGGCATAGAGACTATTCTATGAAAAGACCCTGGCAATAACATTACATCACACAAGCCAGACCATATCACTTGCCTCAGGCTAAACACCATGTGGCTTAAATCAAAAGACTCCCAGTTCACGTGATGATAGGTCGGGGTATGGCGAAGAGCACGAAGCACTGACAGTTTTGATGTTCAGACGTCCCTGATAAACCTTTGAGACTTCATCATTACCATTGTGCGTGGTGAGAGTGGAGGGAGGTCAAAGAATGTCCCTTTGCCACCTTGCAACAGAAGATAAGCCTCAATTGAGTCCACTGTTGAGCTGGATACGGAACAGTGAAGTTATATTACGTAGGTATAACTCTGAAAATGCCATGCACCACGAATGGCATGACACGGCGGTGCGGTGAGCCTTCTGCACCGGTCACCTCAAGAACTTTGAGGAAGTTCAACACGTGACAGCAGAGAGGAAAGAGGGAACCGTGACATTGTTTAGCAAAAATGCGTCATATGTTGAAATGTTGAGAAAAAAAAACCCCACCAGGAAACGCAATATCACCATAAACTGTTTTTAAAGGCAAAGTGAAAATGATGAGAATCAAAGTCTGCCATCGAGTCGGCAGGGTGCAAAAGAAAGATAGACGTAGTTGTCCTGACCTTTATGTGCAAGGGGCAACGACAGTGGGAATTTCCCTGAAGCAGACAAATAAGCCATTGTATATAAAAGAAAAATAAGTAAGGTCACATTATAGTCATCACATTAAATGCAGCGAGGTGGAGTTAACCACGCTGTGGTTATGAGTCTCAGCTGGAGGCAGGAGCCACCTGCACTGTACAATTACCAGAGATGACAAGGCGGGGATGAGGGGAGGAAAGGCCAACGGAAAATGACAAGGGGAAGTAACAAATTGAATAGTCCCCCTGCAGGTGGGTGCCATCTATACTCGCGCTGTGCTCGGCGGCTGAATGGAGTATGCAAAATTACCAGGACGTTCATTCATGAGGTAGCTGATATACAAAGAGCGAATAAGCAAACGGTTTCTTATCGCTGTCTGAAAAAAGGAGGCGTGACAGGGTGTGATATTCCTGAATACCTATTTATTTGTATTTAAAAAAATGCATGTGCGAACTGGGCTCTCCTTTCCTTTGTTTGTTTCAAGCTTGAGCTTTAACACACAATGGAAAGGTGAGAATAACACCACCACCCTCCTCAAAACACTAAATATGTATGAGTCCCCGCAGACGTCCCAAGAAACACGGTTTAACATCTCAAAAGTTTTCATTGATAACAGTAGCCTCAGATGCACGCAGATCTTTTACAAAGCTGTCAGTCTGCGTCGCAATTAAAAGCCCCGCAAACAGCAGCAAACGGCAACTGCGCGTCCCAAGCCCGTTCCTACAGAAGAAGCGTTCACAGACTGCGCTGAAGTAAAGGTTCAAGCAGCCCGTGTGGACACAGAATCACGCCAAACTGAATGCAAATTTATTGTGGTTTAATCTGACAGGTTAGATCAGATTAGATCTTTGGGGTGAATTGCTTTTTTGCTTTTGTTTTTTCCTTGCAAAGGCTGCTTCTTAATCTTTTTCTGTGTATGCCGATTTAAAAAGAGTAGTCCGGGGATTGGAAAAACATCTAGAACACACGAGATGAGCGTGCATTCGGAAACAAATAAAAAACCTCCGCTAATATACAGATTTGTAACTGGAGTTTGGCATCATGTTCTGCCAGTGTACGGGAGACACACTTGCGAGAGGATGTCAAACTTACCGACTGGAGGAAAAGCAACGTCCGAACATAATCCCTCTCGGTGTTCAGTATTTCATTTAAAACACACAGCCTCAGCCGCTGCTGTCGGTCCGAGTCCTTGGCTGCGGGGATACAGTTCTCCTGATGCCCGTCGTCCTCTTCCATGACGTTAACTCAACCCTCAGAAAGGTCGCTCTCTACAGAAATACTCTCCTTTTTTTCTCCCCCTATGTATCCGCACTTTGTCGGGTCGTTGCTTCAGTCCATTTTTGCATTAGGAAGTTTTTCCCGAAAACCTCGCAGAGCACTGTTGCGAAACACTGGAAGAAAAGTTCACCAAAAGTACCAAACAACAAGCAGAGAGCCAGACGGAGTGAGCGCAGTCACAGCAGCAGCAGCAGCTGAGAGCGAGCGAGGCAGCAAAGCGGAGAGAGGGGAGGAGGGGGAGGGACCCGCTGCCTGCCAGACACATAGAGAGAGCCCAGTACTGCTCTGGACACCGAGAGCTACAGACTCAGTAGCTTTAAATGTGTACACGCTACAGTCTGATACTATTAAGTAAACTCCCCGAGTATCCCATTTCCCATGGTACTAAAGGGGCCCCAAAGGCAACAAAATATAAATAACCTAAACGCAGCTCGCCTAAAACAACAAATACTGAACTTTAAGCTGCCTTTGTAGAAGACGGTTAACAGGTACAAGTCATACAGGTATTCCTAATTTTGCTGGCGTTTCTCCTTCTTAGTCAAATACGATACTAGTGAGCTAAACACATACAACTTGTGAGAAACCATGCGAAATATGAGAGTAATCCTAAAACCTTAATTAAAGGTCTTGACTTTCATTGATGTCAAATATTTACCATAACAATGCTCATTCAGGCCCCCTGCCTGTCACAGGAGCTATCCCCACGCGGGGTCTCGGTGAGCGTTAATAAGAGAAATGCGCCCTCAAGTGGTTGCAGGCCAAAATACAACTTTCAAGTCCGGGATGGGCAGGAGGACTTCAGGAACGGTCTACAAGCTCTGATACAAGAAAATAAACTTTTTAATATCATGATTGATTTCCCCAGCAATTCCTAACGTTTGCCTTTAAAAAAAAAAAAAACACGTGGTCACAAAAGCTGTGTATTTTGATGCAATACAAATTCAAATGGTAATCCTCCATTCACCTTGCTGGCAATTAAAGGTTCAAACCTGTGCCCAGAAGCCTAGGCTAAGCTGTTTTTCATAATCTGGATTTATCAATATTGTTAACCAAATCATTTATTTATTTATTTATTTCAGTTGCAGAACATAAATATTTTAAAATAGCTTCAGGGCATACAGGCTTATTGGCTGTCACTATCTCAGCCTTGGGTTACAGATAATGTCCCTCAAGTATCTTTGCAGTCAGACCCAGTCCACACCAGAGGGCAGGTTCACTCTGCAGGTGGTGCAAATATTCACAGTTAATATTCTAATTCATCTGACAGGTTCTAAACACATCTGCTTTCAGAAAGAAACTCACTGAACAGAATATAAAAAAATATTAAGAGGAAAAAGATTTCAATCTGTGAAGAAAAAGTCAAATATTATGAATGGAAGGATATTAAAATGTCAATAATAGTTTTAATTGATGCATGTTACATTCAATACCCATTGCGTTCCTCCCACACACAAAAAAACGCATACATACATATCTTTTTCTGCCATCTCAGATGAGGAATGCAACAACTTGTAAATGCCTTGATCTATCACATATTTACATATTATCCTCTGCTTCTGTACATGGCAAATCCTTAAATATGCTCAAACCTCAGAGGACTTACAGGATACAACGTGTGACTCATTGTATGTAGTTTGTCTTTCATTGTATGTACTTTCCTTCCGAAAAAGGCATGTGCATACAGCACTGTCATAAAAAGAGAGTCACAATTAGACACGACAGGTTTAAAAACTCCACAACGCGTCCTCTTCATTCATATTTCACAAGATAAAACTCTTCCTTCAGCAGGATTTTTCTTCCAAAAATGCACAAAAGTACAAAAGAGGACATGTAAGGTAACCAAAGAGAATAGAAAATAAACATAAAATGAACATAAAAATGTGCTCAGTGCATTAAGACTTTCCAATATAACAAAAGAAACTAAAGGTGTTTGCCCTGCTCCATCTCTGTGATAAATAAATTCACATTGTTACAGGCAGACAGTGAGAGGGCTTGAATTAAAACCAAAAGTACAGTGAGAAAAATAAGAGTGAAATTGTATTTAAAAAAAAAAAAAAAAAAAAAAAGAATTATCATAACATTTGTGAAGGCAAAAGTGCACATTTCTGCAATCCAAACTGAAGATAACTGACATGTTAAATATTATCTCTTCCTGGGTTTACATTTCCAAAGAAAAGAAAAGGAGAAAAAGAAAGAAAATACAGCTTTGATCAGCCAAAATAAAGTCACATAATCCTGTTAGCTACAAGTATTTTGGCCTCTGAATCTATCACATAGATTTTGTTTGGAGGAGCGAGACACTTAAAAACTGTGCTCTGGTTCTGCTTCGTAATGAGATACTTGCAACCTTAAAAATGTGGTGATTTCAAATTAGGCCTGAAAACATCAAGCGCAAACTCCAGGAGCTCTGTAGCCCCTCTCACTATTAGTAAACTCTTGTGTTTCCAAGCATTAAGAGTAAACTAAAATCTAATGTCGCGATCGACGTATGTCGTGGCATTTTCAAAATTGTATATCTTAAAGTGACAGGATTCAACCTTAAATGCAACGTGTTGGGCTTTTAGGGGTCTCGGACTCCTTGTAGTGTCAAGTGACTGGCTGGACAAGCAAATGTTGCTGTGTACACACACACACACACACACACTCTTACTCATACATGCACACACAAAATGTAGTGGCAGCTGCGCAATGGGATGGCCTGGCACAGAGCACAAGTGTCAAAAATGACGTCTACATACAGTAAAAGCCAGAAGAAAACGATACAAAACTATAAACGTCTCATGTGCTTAGTCAGCTGCTGCGGAGGCCAAGTGTGCGTTCACACTAGGAAGACTAAAGCAGGGTGTGTGTCTGCATGTGTGTGTATGTGTGTGAACGTCGAGGAAGTCTGTCGTCAGATCCAATGACGGGTCAACTTTTAAGTTACCTGCATTGAAGCTATATATACATATATATGTGTTTACGACATTTTAAGGTGGATACAAGATGTTTATCTCCTTGGCAAAAAAAATGATAATAATAATAATCCAACCATTAATCTGTTAGAAACAAAAACAGATGAGCAGATCTGGATTTTGGACACAACTCTGTATTACCAAACCTCTTGAAGTTCATTCATATTACAAGGTTCGACGGACAAACTTTTTACAAGTTCAGAAAGGCCAACAGTGTAACTACTGTATTGCGGTTAAAGACAAGCAGAAATTGTTTTGCCACAAAGCGTGAACCTAAAAACGAGGAGCAAAGTTCACTGTTGAACTTCAGCCGTTCAGATCTTCAGTGAGTAGCCGCAACACAGAAATGTCGTTTGTTTTTTCCCCACCTTGGCATGGTTTTTGACACTTTGATCTAAGAGTCAAAGGCAAACAGTGCTGATATATGTATTCATATAAATAACAAAATTATACAGTATAAATATAAAGATTCTGTGTGTGCATGTGTGTGTCTGTGTGTGTACAAGCACAGTTGTAGGTGGTTTATGAGTACAGAATAACGGGGGTGTGTGCGTGCATGTGTGTATTGTTGTGTGCGCTTGTGTGCCAGTGTTAGGACAGGAGACGGGGGAGAGGGGGGGAGGGTTAGAGGTGAGGCTTTCCCTCCCCCACCTCATGGAAGAGCGAGGTGTAAAACTCGGGCTCCAGTTGTTTGTTGCGGTAACGCTGCACAATTTCGGTTATTTTCTGCTTCCGCCTCACGTGAGGAGGGTTGTACAAGTCGCTCTCCAGACGCTTCCGTCGGCATACGTTGATGACCGTTTGGCGCACGAGGAACCCTGAGAGGCAGACACACAAACAGAAGCTCATCAGTACTCACGCGCGACACAGCCAATGTGAGTTACGTGGATTTAGAGTATTATGTGTGAAAGTGTAGAGCCACAGATAAAACCAAAACACTTAACTGTGCCATCTGCTGGCCAAGAGTTGCAGCACATTCAACAGAGTAAGACTTTTTTTTATTTCCCCCCAAAGTTAAACTTGTTCATCAACACAGGAAAGTTAAATAAATGCCTTAAATGGGTTCTTTCAAAGCCTGGTGATGCAACTTGACGACACAGATGAGCAATACTTTTACATTAGAAACCAGAACTTCAGAGGGAAACACCACACACTTTCTAAATGGGAGTTTATTTCCTGTGCATTTCCAAGTAAAAACATCCATTGTGCAATACTCATGCGTGCGCATTAATAGTGAGAAAATGATTCCTTGTGATGCATGAAAAAAGCTGAAGTGTGGTAAGGTAAGGATGGACAAGTTAAGTAAGTGGAAGATAAATGAGCAATTACCAAGAGCTCTGCGGCTGACCACCATGCCATCCACCAGAGGAATCACCATGCCAAATTTACCCACAGCACCATGCAAGCGGATCCTGAAGAGTCCCGTCTTCAGAGGGTGGATGAAGATCAAAGGAACGTCTTTTTCTAGTAACCCCGACCTGCAACATTACGAATAAAGTGAAAAGGGAGGCAAAGATAGGATAAGAAGATAGCTACATTTCAAATGCATGTACTCTGTCTATTTAAATAACTGTGTAATTCTGCTGATGGTGAACAAAGGAGCAATGTTTACAAAAATGCTTTTAATTCATTTTTCTTTCAAGTCACTTGACAACTGCTGTCACTGCTCTGCCACAGTTCCTCTTTTCAGCCCGCTGCATAGCACTTCCTGTTTTGCACATTGGGTTTTGCAGCATTGTTTTTTTTTTTTCGTTCTTCCTTTTTGCACCTGACCAAAACCAATTCAGAAACCACATGTTTTTTTTATACTGGCAGGCAAGTGCATTAAGCATAAACTTGTGAATACCTGCAGGAAGTGCTGTTGCTCATGCTAGCTTCCAAGCCCGTGCTGGTTTCCGCTAAAAGGTCGGTCAAAGGGAAGTTCTCTAAAAAAACAAACAAAAAACAGAGAAATGAAGACTTTCATGCACATTGATAATTTGGCAAACACCTTCTTACAGACAACATCTAACAGTGCAGAGATTAAGTATTTTATACTAAAATATTTTGTGAGGATAAACCTGCTGGCTGACTATAATCTATGAAGGGGGCTAGTCTTAAATTACAGTATGAGAGGAGGGGTGGTGGGCCGAATAGAGACTTTATACCTACCAATATCATCAAAGCGCTCCACCCAGACCACAAACGCCTTTGTTTCAGGCCCCAGTTGGGGGAAGGATTTTCCAGTCGATGACCTCTTTGCCTTCACTAAAGGACTCAGCTAGATAAAACAGGTAAATTCATTTTGATCAAGCATTACATCAAACATTAGAGGCCACATATACTCACAGAAGCTGAAATCTACCTTTTTAGCGGACTCCATGCTTTCAGAATGGTTGGGGAACAGTTCCAGTGTGAGATTGGGTTGTTTGAGCACACCGGGCATGAGTTCTGAGTTGGTGTCTGCCTCCACCGTGGAGTCACTGTGCACTGAAGACTCCTCTGCCAAATGAGAGCAAATTGCAACTCCAATTCAGCACAGAGGCTTTCAGTATCTTTGAATTCATATTGAAGATCGTGAATACTGACCTGAGTGTTCTGTTAGAGAAGGAACCACAAAGGCGATTTCTGTCAGAGCATCAGCATAGTACAAAACTTTCTTCTCTCCGTTGAACACCGAACCACCAGTGTCCTCCGGTGTACCCGCTTCCTCTGGAAAAACAAACAAAGATTCATTGAGTTACTAATAACATATAAACAGATAAATAACAATTGCGATGACCATCTTAGTGTCTTACCTGCTTGTACATCATTGCTATCAGAGCAGTAATTCACAGACCAGCTGGTGTCCAAGTGTCCTGTCCAGCCTGGGTGGCGTCCCACGTCCACAGGCCAACCCAAGGATAACAGGAACTCCAAGAAGTGGGGCTGGACGCTGGCCGAAGACTCTACATTCCTTAGGATCTGATCACCAACAACAAGAACAAGATAATGAAAGAGTTTCTTCTTCCTGTTCCTCTTTATGTGTGTAAATAAATAAGTAACTGGAAGAAGTAACTAAGTTAACATCAGTACATTGTAAAGGTAAACAATAATCAATCAATCTGTATTCCCTTACCTCATGACTGCTTTTCTGTCCAGGTTTCACATAGAAAATAAAGACCGTGTCAAAAGGTCGGCAGGGAAGCAGATCCAGGTAGCTGATGTCATCAAAAAATCCTGGCAAGGATGACTCCAGGGCAATCAGGTGAGGAGGTAGACGACTGTTGTTGGGTTCCTATGAAGGGTTATGTAAACATTATTCTAACAAATACATTTTATTTCACAGATTTAAGTATTTTTTGTCAGGATCAGATAGGCAACATTTTTAATATGACCTTTTTTCAAATTAAAGAGCTTTTAGAAGTTCATCTTTCTTTCATGTACAGCAGTTTAGCACATTCTTGCAAACATGTCTTCATATTAGCTCAGCAACTCAAGATCTATACTATCCATTAATGCGATAACATACACTCAAACTTGTGCCGTATTTAAAGTGATACATAAATGTTACAAGATGAGAAATATTAAGATCTCCATCACAACTTTTACGGAATAGTAGAAAGAACAAAAAGAACCAACCCATCGTTTATCTGAAAAAGGCTTTAAATAGAAAGACAATGGAAACCTACCAATTAGCATGTATATTTAATACCGATCAATCAAAGAGTTTGTAATCTGACATTAAAAAGTAACTGACCTTAAGTGCCTCCAGAGACAAGAAGCCAAAGTGGGAGAGGAAGAGACGTGCTGTCTGGAACTCCTGTGAGGGTGGAGGGGGTTTGCAGTCTGTCTGTGGGTCAGGAAAAGGAGTGGACTTCCAGATTTCCTCACTGTGTCGCTCCAAGGCGTTCTCATACTCTATCTGCTTGGTCATCAGATTACGAAGCTTGTCGTGCTGAACTTCCAGCTGAAAAGATGGGGGCGGGACATCTTTAAAACAGGGCCTCGTGAACAGTCGTCGACTGCATGAGCTCAACGTGAATTGAAGCAGAACCCTCACAGTCCAAACAGATACTGACCCCCAAAGGTGAGAGGAAACGTTATGACAGTGTCATCTGTACTTTATAACCATGGGAAACATTTAATAATGGATCACCCATACCATCAAATGCAATCAAGTACACAGCCCTTTAGTTTATTAAAGGGCTGTTGTACTGGTTTGCATTCTCCAGCCCTTATAAAAGTTTGTTGAGACAGTGTTAGAGAAGCACCAGTAGTTTCACAGAGAAACTGCAAAGGATTGAGAAACCACACAAAATGATCACCACTAAACCAGATGATTTGACCTATTTAACACAACACCCAATGAGCCCTCCTGTTTCCAACAACTCACACGAGGGCAAATTCTGTTCAGTGAATCTGAAGCTCTCGAATCTTCCTCCCAGCCCATACAAGACACCTAAGTTTGTGCAATAACAAACAATACTCTTTAAGATATAACAAATCATGGTTTACCCGATACCTGTAAGAGAATAACTTAATTTTTGTGTTATCAGACATAATGTGGATAGAAGCTTAATTATAGGGTTCGACGGGAAGCTGATCTCTCACCTCCTTACTAACAATGTCATCCAGGTCAGGGATACTGACATCAGCTTTGACAAGCGGGATCTTATCCACCTCCTCAGGGAAGGGCCTCTGTTTCACATTGTACTTAATCCCCACATCATTGTTGGGTGTTGGACGGCCTTCAGGAACAAACACCTGCTGCGGGAGGGGAGAAGAAAACAGATATATAACAGAGATGTGTTATCAGATGTGGTGCTACAAGTTTGACAAAATGGTGCAACTTTAAAATATGTTTTAGCAAAGTTAGCTTAAAATGTGTTAACTTTAATTAGTATTAATCTAGAGTGCGATCTCACCCTCTGATTAGCCCTGGCCCCTCTCGGTTGATGGAAGAGCTGCATGGTCCAGGCATGTCGACCAGCCGTTCCCCGGATCAAAACTGTCACAGAAGGACTGGGGTCTGTGAGGACAAAAACAGACCCATATTAAAAGCATACCAGACACTTTGTTTTCTCCCAGCATTCAAATTTATTAACTAAAAATATCAAAAGCGAGACAATAAGCTACTGACTTTGCTCATTGCCAAGAGGTTGCTCCAGCATTGCAAGGATGACAGAGTTTTCCAGGACAAAGTAACGGAAGTTACTGGCTCCTGTGGCACTGAGTCTGGCATAGCGAATCAAAGTATCTTCATTCAGCAAGCTGCAAGTAGACGCAGGCCCACTGGGAGACGGGAAGGCCCCCAACACCTGCATGATACTAGGGAGCACCAGGGAAACACAAATATAAGAAAGAACATAAATACAAGCAAACTGGGTCAATGAATGCAACATATTTCACTATCCAAAAGTCATGTGTATGAAGGTTCAGCAAAAAAAGTGGGCCAGCTACGATGCTGAGGAAGCAGAAAAATAAACAACAGAAGCAACAACACTTTAGCACAGTCATAAAAGATTTTGAAGAAAAACCCTACTTGGTTTATAAGAATCAGTCACAATCCACTTCAGTGTTATCACCAAGTCTAATGATGGAAAAGTCATCAGCATCACTATGGGGGTGAATTTCTCTGGCTGACTGGCCAAGTCGCAACCCACGGCTATGCTGAGTGGGGAGTTTCCCCTCACAGCCGAGAGGTTTGCTGGATGAATATCTGGGGCAAAATAGTGCGATTTTATTTACACTTTGTTATAAACTATTCAGTAAACTCCATTTTTGGACCCAGTTCTGATAGACCTTTATAAACAGGAAGAGTTTAGTCATTGCGCAGCTGTTTTTGTGTGCAGCTGAGATTCTCGGTCTGTGGCTGTGGCTGACTTTTTGGCTGTGCTTTGTCACAGGTAGCTAAATTTAAGTTATATACAAATTTATTGTGTGATTGACTGCCACTGGAGGTGATATCAATCTGTCTAGCCTATCTAGCAAACAAAGGACAATTTACAGTAGACATACTTTTACTAGCTTATCAAAAAGCCAAGGTGCAATACAAGTGTTTAAGTTTAAAGATAAGGAGATCCCACAGTAGGAAATCTGGTGTTTGCTGCAGACTGCTGGTCACATCACAAGACTTATACAGGTGATGAAATGGTAACGTAACCATTTTACAATGAAAAATGTTTGCCTTTTTCCATTAGTACCTAGTCTGATCTTGACCGGACTCCCATTCTATTACAATCCACTACCACCTAATGTGCCTGGTTGTGGTTATAGCAATGCAGCCGAGCGTCCCGTGGCGTAATTAGTGCGTGACATGAATGCTACAACAAAGCTGGGCGTTGAGGCAACGATATACCTGGTGCTCGGTCTGTGGCTTTTTTTTGTCAGACTTGGGGACCACAGCGTTGTGTTTTTGTAGCCGTTCCCCTCGTTGCTTGGTTTGGATTTTCCTGAATGAGACGCTCTCATGACTCATCATGATGCCACTCAAGTGATGCCACTGACTGGTGGCATGCAGTCTGTTGATGTCACATTTTTAGGATACGATTGCTTGGAAGCCCGGCGGAGTAGGTGCTAAATAAAGTACCTGGCACCAGGTACTATGACCAAATGGAAAACCCTGAAAAGCATGGTAAGCTGACCGGAGTAGGTACTAATGAAAAAAGGGGGCTTTAGTCTCACCAGGACAAAGTTGCCTCAGCAGCATCCTTCACTCTCATGGAAGCCGGGTTGTGCTCCTTCTCCCCTTTATGTCGAACTTCTTGCTCCTGACGGGACTTACTGCCTGAGATTCCCAACTCCACAATTTCCAAAACTTCAACCAAACAGTCCTGGAGCAAAAGAAAATACAAAACAATATATAGATTTTCTCTTACCTACCGACATACATGAAAGAGAGAGGGAAAAAGGTCTTTAGACTTACTTTCTCATCCAACATGTCAGGGTGTTCTGTGAGCCACACACACAGAAACTGGAAGGCAGCTACAATCATGGAGTGGAGGTCTCTGGATTGAAGAGGAGCTGGACGGCTACACTGGAACACAATGTAACCACATATCGAGCTGACAGCACGTTTACGGTCTGCAGAGTCGACCCCCACCTTCACCTGATTAAGACATACACAAAGACACAGGAAAAAAATCTTCTATATTAGATACATTTTAAAAGTGGTTTGTTTTATGCAACTGTGAAAAAATTTGGTTTAAAAATGTTGCCCTTTTTTTCCAAAATGACAACATATTTGATTATGAGTAGAAAAGTATGTAAAGGAACAGTGAAGTCAAGTCGCTTTATTGTAATTTCAACCATGTGCAGTGGTACATTACACAGTGAAGTGAGACAACGTTCCTCCAAGACCCTGGTGCTACATATAACAGGTGATCAACACATGACTAAATAAAGTGCAAGTGTGCAAAAATGGCAAAAGTTGCAAAAAACAAAAAGACAAAACAAAGCAAAAACAGTGCAACACCAGACAGAACAGAATGATACAAGCACAAGGCAGTGCAGACACAACAGTGCAACAAAAAAAGTGCAACAATGAAAGTGGGTTGTGCCAAAAGACAAGAATATCGTCTTTTCTATACTCGGAATTCTGTATTAAGTAGAATATTGACATATTAATTGCTCATGCATTTTGGCAGTGTGATTGCAAACACAAACTTCACAGTCATTACAAGTTAGAGAAACTCTCTTTACAGTAATCTGTGGTACAATGTGAGGGCAACTCCCTTATTCTGAGCTAGGAAATTATCTGACTGAAGGTGGCAAAAAACACCCAAATGTATCACAAGTCTTCTGTGAAGCTGCACTGTGTCATTTGGGAATGGGGCGTAATAACTATCGGTATAAGTTAGCACGCCCTACACGCAGCTGGTTTCGCTTGACCCCATAATCGGCCCAGACATTTTATTAAGGGTGTTCCTGGAATAGAGCTCTTTCAAAAACTCTTTTTTTTAAATTGATTTTTTAAAGGTTTTTTTTTTTTTTTTTTTTTTAAGACTACAGTAACTAAAGCTGCTGAGGCTTGAGTAACATTGGTGTACTGGAACACGACAGTTATCTTAGCTAGTCCAGCTAGTAATGACTGCACATTCTTACACTGAGCTTCTATGGTGTTCAAGTTACCTTGGCCAGTCCAGCCAGCAGTTCCAGGGCAGCGAGTGAAATGCTCATGTCATGTCTCCACTGGGAGTTGAGCCTCTGAGTGACCAGGTGGATGCTGCGCACCAGCAGGCCTGCCGCAGTATCTGGAAGAGCTAGATCATATAACACCCCAAAATACCAAACACTGCAAAGAATAGAGCAATGCAGGATTAAAGCACCAAAGCTAGAAAGTCACACAGAAAGACATTTCTGAATGCTCAGGTGTTAGCAGATATTGCTTTATATTAACATACAACATGCATTAGAGGTGAAAGAATACAGCAAAGCACACAATCCTGAGCAAAATACAGGCAGAGTAAAAAAGAGACAGCAGTAAACAAGCTGCTGAGGAACAGAACTGAGTGATGTTAGCATTTTTACATCAAAATAGCATTTTCAAATTTTATTTTAACAAATAATTACGAGATTTTTTTTAAAAACAGAGGAACACTGAAATTTTTAAGAATTACTTAACATTTATCACCCAATTACATTAAATATATGTAAGTGGAAGGAAAATTCCAGTTCACCTGACAAAAGACTTTCCTAGTTTGAGCTACTTTTTACAGGGGCTAAAAACTTTGAAAACAAAGAGTCCTAAGACTGATTTTCAACAACAATGTAAAGTCCACTATCTGGACACCTTTGTCCCAGAAAAGAAATTTTACAAGTGGAAGCAACGCAACCTTGTGTGAGGTATGTGACACAACAACAATCTTCTTTATTTCCGTTTTTTACTACTACCTGTGTTACAAAGAACTCTGCACTGTCAAGTGTTTTTTTTAAGAGATAATGTTAAGAAATTAAATGAACGGACCAGAACAGAAACTGACTAGAAAACCCAAATAACACTGAAATGGCTGCAGCATTTATAACAACAGATGACCCACTCTAAAGCATTGCTTTTCCTGTACTAAGCCTCACAACACAATGCTATAGTCCTACAGATGTGTCTCACAGGAACCAAGCAATCCCTTCCCCCAGTTTCCTGCTGGAAAACGACTGCCTATGTGAAGCACTGTTCACTGAAAACAGACATAAATTTGTGCAAAAAAGAAAATGATCAAATGAAAACAAAACATCACTCAGCCCTGCACAGTAAATACTAAATTTGAAATCCATTTGATTAGGCAACATTGTTGCAACCAATCATTAAGAGAAAAAAAAATGCAAATCAAAGCAGAAACTCCACCCACCCCAATCCCAAATTCTTCTTAAACAACATCACAGCAAACACTTTACATCACCTACAAAGATATTTTACCCAACGCTTCTTAACTCTGCATACCACTTTAACCACGTTAGCTATAAAAAAAAACCACAAACGAGTCAAGAGGAGTTGGAAGCTAATGAGAAATCAGCCAGGGATCATTAGAAATAATCTTTCAGCAAACCTGCTATCTGACCAAATAAAGTATTATTGTGTTAATTCATTAAGCACAAAAATATTAGTGTATGTTCAGGAGCGGCATGTCCTACCATAGTCACGGAGAAGCGCCTGTGCAGGGCGTTCAGAGTCTGGGCTGGTGGCCTCCGTGCTGCCTCCACTGTTGAAGCTGATGCCACTGTTGGTACGGCTGTGACCCTGACTCCTCAGGGTTGAGTGGCTGCCATCTATGCTCCCCTGCCACCGAAAAACACAGAAATCTTAATGCCCAGTCCAGCTTGTAGCACCGTAAATATTAACTAATTAGCAGAAAACAAGCTTACTGTTTCAGTCTGGGCGCCTATGGACTCTAATAAAGCTGAGTCTTGAACAATATTTAGCATTGCACCTGAAAAAAGGGATAAAAATAATAATTAAACAAAAAAAACAACAACAATTTTACACAATCATAAAGTACAAACAATATACAGAGTTAAAATAACTGCAATCAAATATATGAAGCTATCAGCAAATACCCAGTATGAGCTGTGTGTTGGTGGGGTCAGTCTCTGTCTGCAGAGCTCCTATGAGGACATTGACAAGACGCAGCCTCAGTGAAAGGAAAGACACAGGCTGGTCATGAGGCCAGCCATCTTCCTCGTTGAATTTTCCCTCCAACAGAACCTAAAGAACACAGAGTCAGTGTGGTTAGCAACCTTGACTAACTTTAAACTCTGCAACAAGAAAAGGTTTCAGGGCTTGTTTTATGATTACGTAATCATCAACAGGTTTTAAAGAGTTTAATATTTGAAGAAAGAGCCACCAATGTGTGTACAATACACAGCATTAAGCAAGACTGTTACTATCAGCTTAAAGATAAACATCGCCAAAGTCATTACCTCTGATTTGATGTTGCCAAAGTGATGTGGCAGTGGGAGCATAGCAAGCAGGATGTTGATGGAGGCTCTCCTCAGATCAGTAGGATTTACATACATCTTAAATTTGGACAGTTCCCTAACAAAAATAATGGAGACATGCTTTAAGTAATATAATTGATTTCTAACATAACACATTTACATGACTGAGTAAAAACAAATAATGGTCTCAAATGAAAGTAAACTACCAGTCTAACCTGTCTGGCACAATGGTCTCCAGCGCAGCTATGAAGTAGGGCACCACCACATTGATGCCCTTTAGGTCAGTACAGAAGAGAGAGGAAGAGTTGAGAATGATAGAAGCCAAAACTGGTCTACAGATGAAATCAGAAATCTGCAGACCCTGAATCAGGACCATGTAGAACCTGCAGAAAAGGAAATAAGAAAACCATATCATTTTCTTTCCTACTGTTAAGAAGATGGCAACAAAACCAGTTTAATTTGGCAAAAAAAAAAGTATATACCTCGACAGGTAAACTGGTAGAATCTCCTCTCCAGTTTTTTTGCTACAGAAGATGCGACACAGAGTCCCACAGGCCTCAGCCCGTCCTGCTTCATAGCTCTCTGGGAACTCATTGGCATCAAACATTGGGTTATTCACCATGGAGTCAGTGGACATTTGGGAACCCTTCCTCCTCAGCTCCAAGGACACTTGAGTGGCTATCGCTGTACAAAGTGTGAAAAAAAAGAATGAAAGAACCCTGAATTCCATTGCAGTCCTCAGTTTTCATGCATGTATGACAAAACAGGCAAAAGCAGACAAAAATATACTATATGCACACTAGAACGAAAAGTTAACAGTAAAAATTCAAAAACATAAAAGCAACAAAAAGCAGATATTAACTCACTATCACAACAAGAGAAAGGAAGGGCTTTATTAACTGCAAACACACACTCACATCCTTTAATAAAAGCATTCAATAAAGGGAACTCTGACACAAAGAGTTTGCCATAGAAGTTCCGCCTAGCACCGGCACAAAGCGTGAATAAGTTGTAGTGTGCTCGTACTAAAAACGTGTCAGGCGTTCACTGCTGCAGGAACATAAAGCAAAATCCCTGTGTCAGCATCCCTCAATGCTGCAATCATATGACTGTCACATTCACTTCATGCATTGAGGCACTAAACCAATAAAAAAAAAATATAATTCAAAACTGAAGTGAACTGACAACATCAAAAAGAAAATACAAGAAACAATGCTAAACTCGAGGGGAGTCTGAAACACAATAGTACGGATTAGCGTGACTCAAAGGAAAAAGAAAATGGCAACTTAAATGGGGTGGTACTGTCACAAACTGGCAACGTTAATGTCGAGACAAGTGGTCAGTTTGGTGAAACCCATTCCATCAACCTCTGGAGAAACGCTGAAAGAATGCTGGTGAACTTTTATATATGGCGAGGAGTTGGAACAGAAAACGATGGTGATGATGACAATGACCATGAGGAACTCAACTCAAAAGCAAGAAGATTTTGTCAAGAAACGCAAATCAAGTGAGGGGGAAAAAAAGCTGCCATTCCTACTTACAAGATTTATAAGAAAGGAGAATTTGGATAAAAGAGGCTGCAAGATAACAGAAATAGTGGAGAGAGAAAAAAAATCAAAGCAGATCCAATATTTTGGGATCAATTCATATCAGGCATGAATTGTGTGGTTTTTCTTTTTTGCTCATGACTTCTGACCATTACAAATATCTTACATTAATCAGACATGATAGACACGTGCAGGACACTACACCAAAAAGAGAAATGTGAGAAGAGCCAAAGAGGGCCAATTGCAAACGCTAAAAAGTGTATGTGCTGTCATTAACTCTTAGCTCCGCTGCCAGTAATGATTGTACCAATTAAATGACCGTATGAATTCCTTAGGATAGGGTTAAAGCCTATATGTAGTTTGAGCCAGGTCTAAATTGTTGGTCGATGCAAATGGATTAGAGTCAGATGGAAATCTCATACGAGGCCACTTGTAACCAAGCCCTCCACACACAGAAAGGCCCAACAGAGTTTCAGAGAAAATGGTGAAAAAACAAAAAGATATCCCAACAACAGAGTACAAATTTTTCAAAAAATTAAATTAAATAAATAAATTAAATAAAGACCAAAAAACACATAACTCCATATGAACACATACTTATGAACACCGACTTGCCCATGCATAATTTTAAACAGCGTGAGACGTTGCGTCGCTTCTTACCCGTCATGCTGGGGTCTCGGCTGAGGCCACTGTGGAGCTTACAGTGGACGAGAGCAGCGTCGAAAAGCCACTGGCCAAAGAGGTTGAGGATGCTGTTGACCTTCGGTCGAGCTGGGGCTGGCAGGGGCCGAGACTCCCAACTGCTCTGGTTGGGGCTGGAAAGAAGAGTCGGGGAGGACGAAGTCTGCTGCTGCTGCTGCTGCTGTTGCTGCTGCGATGTTTTGTTTGGCTGACCACCACTGCCCTACAGGGTGCGGTGGGAATAGAAGATATCTCAATAGGCTGAAAACAGCTTGACTAGTTCAACTAAAAGATCACAAGATTTGGACAAGTGTACTGAAATACTGCCTACAAATTCTAGATAGTGCAGCTTCAGCATGGAAAGAATAATGTGCCAAGTTCAAGTATTTAACTCTTTTCTGTCTGCAGACCAACAGAAAGCTAAGCTCTAAACATCTAACAGTTACACTTATTGTTCTGCATCTCTGTAGCAGTTACAGAACTTACAGCTGAACTCTTGCTTGTAGTTTTGGTGACCACTGTGTGGCGCTGCTTGCGGCTATGAGGAGGTGTGGTGTTGGTGATTGAGGGCGGCGGCGACATGCTAATTCTGTTGACTGGAGTGGGCGGGGCACTGTCAGCCCTGGGACGTGATATGCCTGGTGACAGAAAAGTAAAATGAGTCGGGGTATAATAGTCCAATTTTCCTCAGATATCTGGGGGTGGGGCGGTGTCATCTGATTAGCCTGGCAGCGAAAAAATAAAAAAATAAATCAGCAACCATTGTTTTCCCCCCCAGGGAACAGACCATGTTTTGGGTAAATATAATCATTTTGAAGCAGTTTTCCATTTACAGTATTATTTAAGACAGTATGTGAGTTGATCATAGACAGCATTGATTCACAGACATGCAAGACAATGGTTAGATACAAATCACCAATCACTGATTTCCATTTTGATTTTCCATTTTCATGCCTGCAGGAGTCCCCCTGATGATCTTGCAGTTTAGCCTGAATATCTGACATATATCACTTGTGAGTCTGAGTATCATCACCAACAGTGAATGGACCAATCCACTAACATGCCCAGAGCAAAACATTATATCATGTATCAGCTGATGTCTGTACCATGAGAGAGCGGCACTGGACAAAAAGTGAACACCCTCTCCCGTACAGCTTTCTTTTCAACAGAGACACCTACAGTGTAAAGAGAAAAATACACACGGGTATGTTTCTATTGAAATCTTTAAACTGACATCCTCCATCTTGAGATTACTCAGAGGTAGTAAGAGAACAACACTGGCAAAAAAATACATTTTAAATCTTTTTCTCTCTATAAATCACAAATAACACAAATTTTCATCTACGCTATAAAACCCATCAGAAGTGTTTGGCTTTACTGTTTGTTAAAGACAAGATTCTACAGATTACGATTACAGGATGAAACTGAATTTAGAGCGACTTAAAACTTTTTGCCAAACAGATCACAATAAAAACCAGCTGCTTACACTTCTGTCAAAGTAACGCTTTCTTTTGCAGCAGTTTCTGAAATCATTTCTGGCAACAATAATGTATGGGGATAAATTCCTAAAGCAGGTAGCTGCCACAAAAGCAGGAACAACATATTTCTTAAACATAATCCATTAAATAATGGATTGCAAAAATGGTCTCCAAGCTGAAGTTGCTTTATCATTCATCCCTTAAGTATATCCTCATTTTGAATGTCTTAAATATCACTCAACTGAGCTTTTCGTCTTAACTTAGGATTCCTCTTACCCAAGAAGGCATCCACCAAGCAGCTGACACCCCTCATGGCCCTGAAGAAGATCTGGGGTAGTTGTTTCAAACATGGATGCAATACCACTTCATGGGGTATGCCACTCGAATTGAGAAACTGTTCCTGAAACTTTGGAGTGGTGCTTACTACTGCGGGGTTGCTCAGGTCCACTGGGTTGCTGGAAACAAAAAGGAAAGCAAACGTAATAATGGATTAAGCCAAATTTTTAAAAGTGTTGCTAAATCTTTCTTGAATAAATGTGACATAAGGTTGGGTAGACGAAGGAAGTAAAAGGAAATAAAGGAGGGAATGACAAATGAAATAACATTTAAAAAAGCCAGACATGAAAGTTTGGATGCAGTTGAATAGACTTGAACTAGAGCAGATAGGCAACTTCAACTTCCCCTTAAATAAAACAAACAAACACCATGTATGTCGTTTAGAAAGAGGAAAGAACATGTCTTTTTCAAGCAAAGGCATTTTTATACAGTTGAGGCAATAAGCACCTGAGCATGTGTAGAAAGCGGTACCACGCCTGGGCCACGCAATCATTGTCCATCTCTAAAGGAATCAAATTGGCATCCTCATCGGGAACTTTAAAAGGTGGGAAGGACGGTCCATGAGTAAACCGCAGGAGTCTGAAACGAAGAAATGAGACAGGAATACACAGACTGCATTAACAGAGACCTCGAAAAACCAAACCACATTTCATCCCTTGAGATGTTCTACTGGGCTTTTAATGCAGCCACTTTCAGTTGCTGCTTGTTTGTGAATTTCTTTGCCTTCAGTAGCTGCAAAGCATGCTCTATTAGTCTGAGATGGAGAGACTGCCTTTTACATTGAAGAAGGCAATCTCTCCAAAAACTGTCACTGTCCAACAACCTGTGGACCTAACTACATATAGATATCATAATTCTAACAAAATCTTTTACCACTGAAAACACAAAAGGTTGAACTGAATCCAATCTAACCTGGAGGTCAAAGCACAGGCTACTCTGCTCCACTGCTCTACAACAGGAGGATGATGCCTCCAATTGGCCAGCATCTCCCTTGCTGTCTTCCAATATGGCGGCGTGGGAAAGCAGCGGGCACACGCCAGCAGCCACACCTCAAACAACACTGCCATCAGTTTCTCTGCCAGCTTCTCAGCTACCCCCACTGAAAAAGGGAAAAACAGGGGGGTATTATAACTAATCATCACAAATAATAACCAAGTAGATAACAAAGGAACAGTTTAGGAGAGAAAGGTTTGTTTACCTCCAACTGTGGGTGGTGCGAGCAAGGTGTCATTGATGCGAAGAAGGAAGAGCAGCAGCACCTCCCAGGTCTCTCTCACCATGGAAACGGACTCTCGTGCCAGCTTCTGGACTGCAGTCAGAACCTGCTGGCAAAGCCTGATGTGGTTCAGACTATGCTGCTCAGGCCTGGAGGGAGAAACAGCTTGTTTGAAATGAGGGAACATGAAAGCAATATAAGCAGTCCAAGATTTCAGTGAAAAGGCATTCATCCTTAAATTCAAGCTAATGGGAAATAAAGTTTTTAGACATACCTTGGTACAAAGACGTTGTAGAGATGCTTTAGAATAGTCTGGACATACATGTTGGGCTCCTTCACCACAGGCTGAGGCATCGAGTCCCTAGGCGACACCAGGGCCATCATCCAGTCTGTGTACACGTCCACACACAGCTTGACAGTGTCCCCCTCTAAGGGGAGGGTCAGACCATAACAGAGCACCTCCATAGTCCATTTCACCTGGGAACCAAACCATTGTTAGATATTTTATTATAAGTAATTATCTTATATTTGCAGAGAAGCTACATCACCCAATCCTAATGAAAGAGGAAGAATGGCAACAGTGTTTAAGTTTAGAAAAGCTCCTTGTATCCTACAAATACAATCAAAATATGCCCCCGCCCCCACCCAACATAAACCTGCATACTTAGCAACTAAAAAGAGCCTAGATTACAAGACAGCTTAGGTGCTCTCAGTTTCCAGTGATATTTTGCATAATTTCCCACAATGGTTTTGTGTAAGAATCCTGCAGAGGTCAGTATGGCTAAGTATTCCTATCCATGCTCTACCCTCAGCAAGAAGCAGCATTCAAAGCCACAGCAGCACTTCAGATGCATGGTGCACCTGAGTAATGCCGATGTATTTTTAACCCAACGCAGCTCCACTCGCATCACTTCCTGACACACGCTGTCACATCATTAATTGAAGCAGCTGCTTTACTGTGAGCTCTGCCATTAACTTGCTCACAGCGGTGTGTGTCAGCAGACGTTCCAGTGTTTATGGGGATCATGCAAAGAAAGAGATCAGAGCTGTGTCTGGTTTACATTTATAGCTAACTGTTTAAATTGGCCCGTGTCAAGTTGTGTCTAGAGCCTACACAAAAGCTTAAGGTGTCACGAATACTGTACATTACAGGATTAATTGTGTGTGCTTTGGTGGTTTGTCATATAAAAACTATTTGCAGAGTACTTTCTTCTCATTTCTTGCATAATGTGCACTTAATGTGTTCAAAAACATCAACCATTTAATAGAAGCAATAGATAGAAGAAACCATCTAAGTAACACTATCAGTCAGGCCTGCATATGCAAGAGTAGCTACAAAACAGATAGTCCTGACACCCTTACTGAGCACTGTGCAGCAACACCAGCAACAGAATGATAGTGGAAGATGAAGAAAACAAAAAGAGGGAGTCCAGATTCTGATAATGATATAAAAATGTATTTAGAACCTTTATTTTAAATATGGTGACCCAAACCCCATTATTACTTTATTATCATGTACTACACTTTTCATCACCTATGAATGTAGTTGGTGCTACATATTTAAGTGGATAATCTTAGACCAGTTTTCCCCCACACTCTCCTAAAGAGCCACATATACAAAAATATATGGACCACAGTATGTTCTAATTTCTATTTTTCTACGTAAATAATTATCAGCAAAAAAAAAAAAAAAACAGCACACTGATACCACTAAAAGTACTCATGTGTTTACTTAGCTCTGGTAACTGGAGTTAAAATGTCACGGTGATAGAGATGTAGGATGGCAGACTACCAAAGCATTAAAATGCCATGCTCGTAGTTGACCCTTTTCTTACCTCTTTGTCTGTTTTGAGGATGTTCTCTGTGGCAACTGGGCTTACAGCTGTGCCCAGAGGTTTGACCACAGCATTTGCCACCTCTGTGCCCACACTTGGGGGATAGGTGTGCAAAACACTTAGGTGGCCCTGGTCACTCTGCACCACCAACTGCAACGAGCGCCACTCGGAGTACATGCTGCTGATGTCTACTGCACTCTACTCACACCTCCTGCCTCCACCTGCAGACACACAAATCCAGAGGGCAGCTTAATACGGAAAGTTAGGCACACTACCAATGGGTTACTTGTCCAAACTATAATACCAGAGTGGATACAGTCGTGCTACTTGTGAACTGCTGTTACATTGCAAACAGAGAAATGGTCACACCTCTTTCACTGTTTAGGTCTCGACCACCACAGCAGTTTTTCAGCTTTAACTTGTTTGACTGGTTTGTCAAACAAATTGACCAACCAATGAAAATGCGTAGTTCACACATTTTGGAATTTGTAATTAAATGTTTTGTTAGCTACAACAAAACACGTATTAGCGAAAGTAAAATGAGTGTGGACTAACTGCGGGTTAGTTCTTTAAAAAAAAAAAAGGAGTACTTCTTGATATGTGCCGTGACAGGAAAAAAGATCCAAACAGCCTAGATATATCATGTTTTGGCTAATGTTACGTTCTCTCCGGTAAGAGAAAACAAAAAGTATTGCGGTCAGCATTGCAAGGGTTGGATGCGGGTTTTGTTTTGCACTGAAGCCTTAAACTAACAACAGGAACGAAACATTTGTGCCCTACACTTCGGCTGGGTAATAACAAGCCGAGGAATAACCAGGAAACGGTTCTGAAAACGAGCAGATTGCTAACGATGGCTAGCATTGACACCAAAACATCTTCCTCATATTGTAGATGACATTATATGAAATTAACGACTGGGTTGTCTCTATGAACAAGTCAAGAGACTAACGTTAATAAAAACCGCTTGCGATAACTTATCGATTATCCCAAACTACACTGCAGTAGATCCGATGTTGCTTGCTAGCTAGCTCAGCTAATGCTCACTACGCTAGCCTATTCGTTGACATTAGCTAGATTAGCTGGCTGTCATTTGTGCTAGCTAACTATCCAACTTTGCAAGGACGCTAATGTTTACTAAGCGGATAGCTCAGGTACTTTTTTCCATTTACCTTGACCAGCTGGAAATGATGTCATAACAGAGCTCTGAAACTCGCAGTTTGTGCTTTCTGTATATCCTGGTCTAAACTATAACAGCCTCCATCTTTGCAATGTCAAGGCTTGGTTATTGCAGCTTTACGGGCTAACGGGAAGCAAGATCCGTAGGTTGACGCCCTCTACTGTTTGGTACAGTCTATCGGACCTGACGCAGCCCTCAGTTCATTCAGTTAATAACACAATGTTTTTGTTTTTGTTGTTGTTGTTGTTTTTCGGGCGGGGGTGGGGAGGTGGGGTAGATACTATTTGTGAATGTACTTATTTTGTTTCACTATGCTCCGATTAACTATAACTAAAACCTCTATTTGAGAGGTTTGCGTGATGCATTAGTATTTTCTAAGGAAGTAAAGGCATGGAGTAGGCGAGGCATGCTTTGGTTTTGCTAGTAAAATGTGAAATAGGTGCAGGGTAAAGGGGTAAAGGAGGGGTAAAAATGTGGGTAAAGGAGATGGCTTCATATATTGTATTGGAACGACTTACTTATATTGTCAGAGGAAAGGGCGTAGATTTTGAAGAAATAGGGTTACCTTTAGCTGAGTTTCTGAGACATTATGAAGTGAATTAATTTAGAAAATGATACTTGGTGCTGAGTTTTTTTGTTTGTTTGTTTTTTGTTGTTTCTCTTCTTGCTTTGTTTGTTTTACCCATGCTGTGCATTGGTTTTGTTTTATTTTATTTTATTATTATTATTATTTTAAATCTATATTTGTTTATTTTGGGGACTATGATGTTTAATATAAATCTTATGTTAACTGTACTATTATTCTTTGCTTGTTCTGTAATATAAAACTCAATAAACATACTGTTTAAAAAAAAGTCCTCCAGAAGGCACAGAACCAGCTTTCAATGAACAGCTGAGCATCCAACATCTGCATGGAGGAGAGGAAGGCACTCACATTGCTTAGTAAAAACAACAGCGTTATCATCTTTCCGGGAAGCTAGGGCAGGTGCACGGTTTTGCTAAACCAGAAAGACTATCATGAGAAAATTCTGTCACTGTGGTTACAGGAAGAGGGTGATAGATTGTCTGTAGCAGTTAGAACAAGACAATGTTATTGACCAGCCCTCATAACACAGGATATACCCAGGGGAAGCTACATCAAGTATGGTTCACCGAAGATATATAAACAATGTGTACCTTTAAGACCAATTGTTTGTATGATCAACTCGGTCACCTATAACATCTCAAAGTTTCTGGCTTTTGATCCTCAGTCCATTGGTAGGCAGCTCTAAACACCACATCCAGAACATCATTATGGAGGCAGGTGAAACAATGGTCTCGTATGATGTAACATTTCTCTTCACCTGCGTTTGAGTCACTGAAGTGGAGGTAGCTCACGAGGGATAACAGGACCTCTCTCAGCACCTACCAAGCGTGTTTTACTCTTAGAACTGTGTCTTCATTCCACATATTTCACATACAAAGGTCAGTGCTATCCTACACCACCAAGTCATTGGTTCAGGTATGTGGATGACACCTGGGTGAAAATCAGATCTCAGGACTTACCACAATTCAAGGATCATATTAACTTGGTGGAGCAACACATTAAGATATTTAAAAGCTACAGCTTTTATCTTTAATAAAACAGCTTACAGCTGTACTGTTAACCCACGCATAGGATCAGTATTAAGTTTTGACTCTCATCATCCACTGGAGTATCCACTGGGTGTCATCAGGACGCTACAACACAGAGCAAACACCATCCCCACAGACAGAGCAGCCAGGGAAACAGAAGAACATCACGTCAAGAAAGCCCTGAGTAAATGTGGTTATCCCAGCTTGATAAATGTTCTACTGATTTAGTAAGTAAAATTAAATTGAAGTGAAACTGAATGTAACCCCTAACCAAACCTAAAGTCTTAATTTGCACAGCCAACAACATAAAATAAACAGAAATCAACCAAAACTCTTGGATGTATTTTCTTTCTAAGTCACTTTTGACGTGGCATTCATGCAAGTTAATGACTGTGATGGAGGATTTTAACATTTTAAATGCATTTTTGTCACAGAACAAGGGCTTCCCGATTTGCCTCCATCACATTCATGTGCCATTCTATTTACCTGTCCAGGCACAAATATGTCACGGTTCTGGGACTTTCTGACCCAGCTTTTTGAGTTCTTGTGTTTTTATATTATGGTTTATGTTTTGAGTCCTTTGTTGTACTGTGTTTGCTATTTCCCTAGGTTTCAGTTATGGTTATCATAGGTTTATTTCTTAGGTTTTGTAATGCGGCTTCCCTATGTTCCATGTTGTGTCTACTGTGCCTTTCTGTACCATGTTTCAGGTTCCTATGGTCTGTCTCCCCAGTTGCTGTTAAGTTTACATGTCTAGAGTTCAGTCAGTGTGTTTCCTGTTTTACTTTGAAGGTCCATGTCTCATGTCAGTATTTCTAGTTTTGCTTCCCTTGTCTCGTCCAGCCTGATTACTCCCAGCTGTGCTCTCCTTCTTTGTCTCATTCCCTCGTTATCCCTCAGTATATTTAAGCCCTGTGTTTCTCTTTGTCAGTGTTGTAGTCTCCCTCATGGCTGTGTTTCCCTGTGTGTTAGTTATCCATGTCCCAGTTTAGTTTTGTTATATTTTTGTGCTGTTCTGCAATAAAGCAGCTTTTTGAGTTTAATTCCTGTGTGGTGAGTTTTGCATTTGGGTCCTTCTCCTGCCTGCACACAGCCGAAACATGACAAAATATAGTTTATCAATTTTTTTTGAGTTTTAGAATCTCCAATGATGTGATGAAAAAAGAAGTAACTGAAAACAACAACACAAGCTTGAAGGGCTGCTAATGTTACTGAAGTGTCCTTCCCCATGACACTGAACCATTTGTTTATGATGCCATGTACCTACAGAAAATCAAACGTGTCCCAAAGCATGACAGCAAATCTGTCACACACAACCGTTTTTCATCTAAAATTTAAAGGAGCCTCAACAGAGGTGTGCTACATTTTCCTCAGTGTTGTGATAGACTAAATCAGCTGCCTCGATAAAAAAATCACAGTAATAAAATAATAAACCAAAATGAAAAAAAGTTGTCTAAATTTATTTCAAAAGATCAATTCTAGAGCTTTGTTGTTTGGAGAAGACCCTGCACAGATTAGAGTGGCTTCGAGAGCAGGCGGAGTCTGGGTGTTCAAAATCAGTCACCTGGACTTTTAACACCTCCAGCTCAAAAAGCATCAGCAGTAGTTTTTAGTCTGTGAGGTCCACCTCCACACATACCCATCAGACTTGGCTGTTTTTCCAGTCAGTAGTATTGTTATATGCTAAAATTTAAAATAAACAACCAAATATGTAAACAAAATTACAAAATGACTTTATTGAAAGCTGGTATTAAATTCCAAAGGCAGTCAGCATAAAATACATGTTTTCAGTATACAGTAAAAGAGAAGCCTGTAATCTTTTCAGTAGGGGGCAGCAGAGACTAGCTATAAAAGAAAGTCTTAAAATGTAAAGAGCATGTCTGTGAAGAAGTTATAGATTCTTATATTTGCATGATTTTCAGATTAATAAATATTACTGGATGTACAAGACATCGGTAGAAGGCTACTCTCAGCTACACAGATCTGCACATCATATACAGCATCCCTCTACTTTCAGCACGTGGTTGGTGTTTTTATAATATCTTGAAAGGTCAAAGCAATCGTAACTGAATCTGCCCAAAGCTTTAATCTTTTGAATATTGTCAACTGAAGCAGAATTCATTGCATTCATCAAAAATGTAAATCAGATGTTTTCTGTGCGTTATGCGGATTTGGGGGAGGGAGCAGATTTGAACACATGGCCCGCATATGGTGGGAACCCCTTTTTCAAAACAAGCCACATAAAACCTCAACATTCCCATCACACCCTTCTCCGTAGCTGCGAAACACACCTACAAATTATGTTTCTTTAATGCACGTCCTTAATGTGAAGCATCATTTAGTACAGGGGCAAACCAGATGAGAAGATAAAAACAGGAAAGTAGTTATTCCTTTGTGTCGCAGATTGCAGTCAGCATGTGGCTGTTTCCCCCCCCCCCCCCCCCCCCGACTACTCTTAAGTGTCCATAGCTTCCACATGAGTGTTCGGTAAGCCAACCCACACGTCACTCCTGGAGGATTTCCACAGAGGGGAAAGGCAGGGAAAAGAATTATGGATGAAAGTCAGCATTCTTCTCGCCTTCGTCCCTCCATGTTTGGTAAGGTACAGCTGCAGTCTCAGGGTGCTATGATTGGTAGCCATACACTAATGCATCTAAAGGAAAAGAAGGAAAGAAGCAGCTGAGATATTAGTATTTATACATTTTAAGCTCTCAAACTTACATACAAAGTGCACACATGGGGCATTTATTAAGGAATTAAAATAACTAACTGTGATTTCTGCTTCCACTCACAATACAGAGCAACTTTCACTTGCAGAGTTTGCTGCAGTGCAAAATTACATTTAAATAAGTAATTTTAAAGACTATTAATATTTAGTAGCTGTTGCTGGTGAGGCCTGTGGGTTACCCACCTAAACCAGGAAAAGGATCCCAGAGAAAGATGTTTTTTTTCAATGGTCTGATCTCAATAAACAAGACTTATGTGAACTCTGCTCTACTGAGGTACTAATTGAAATCTACTATATGCATGGTTTGATACTGTACCAAAATAGTGCATGAGTTTTTGCTTTGTATAATTTTTTAATTTTCTTTTGGCCTCAGTGTTTTGTAGAAAAACTTCAAACTAATCCATAATATATTAACCAACTAACTTAAAAAAAATTCAATTCCTTGGTGCTTTTTAATCTACCAGGCCCGCACTCACCTGAGTGAAACTGTGCCGTGCAACACAGTCCCTCTCCCCGTGCCGTCCGGTAAATGGGTGACACGCACACTCTAGCCGAAGGGGGCAGGTGCGTGAGCCGTGTTGAGAGGGAGTCGGGTGGCAAGTAGAGGGAGGAGCGCTGACCAGGGGCAGAGCTTTGCTGTCCCTCCCAGGTGAGCCAGTAGCCCCTCAAGTGAGATGTGCCACCGTTCCATTCAACCTCTACTGAGTCACTACCCACTGTAGTCAACTGGAGGTCTGCCAGCGCTGGAGTCACTAGAGACAGAGACCATTCAAAAGTTTGGTTATATTTCGAAAGGAAAGAGAACTATAAAGCAGTGAAGCAAAAAAACAAAACAGCAGGAGAACTGACCATTTCAGAACTGAACGGAACTACAATTATCTGGAATTTAGGATGCAGAATGAATAAGACAATGAAGGAGTGGGATTATGACCTAATTTGACCTCACCTTCTTGAGTGCACACTTTGACAGACATGGCTTTCTCCTTTCCTGAGGCGTGCCTGGCAGTAACAGTGACCAAGTAAGTGGTATCTGGTTGGAGGTTTCTGAGCAGAGTAGAGTTCTGACTTCGACTCAGTTGGACATAGTGCACTTTACCCGTGGGCAGGGCTGAATACTCAACAGAGTAACTCTCAACCATCCCTGGTTGGAGAGGACCCCAGCTGACCCGAACACTGCTTTGTCCAGGCTCGGAAACTGTTACCACAGCTGGGCTCAGCACCTCTGGTGTGTAAGAGAGACAAGAACAATTGCTGAGGCAGTAGAAAAAAATATGAGGAGAATATGATGATTTTCACTTTGAATTTTTTCTTCTTCACCGAACCACAAAATAAAATCTTTTACACAAGCTTTTTAATTGCAGTGGATTTAGCTTTTATTTTCTTATTGTGGGCCTATAACAAAGACATTTCATTCAGAATGTCAACAAAATTGACAGTGTTGCATGCAGAACAGATAAAAAGAGCAAATTCCTAAATTTGAGAGACTGCAAAAGCAAATTAGAACTTTGACTTTTTATATTTATAGCAAACCACTGAAAAGGTTTTGTGCAACTTGCAAAGCAAGCGTATATATAGAGAGAACTCAACCTGGTCTAGTTCTGAAGGTGACATGGAGGTCGTTAAAGGCTTGTTCGTTGGACTCTGGTCTCAGTATGGCGATATAGTTGGTGTCAGGCTTCAGGCCAGTTAACCTGGCAGTGCTGGAATCCGCAGTCTGGGTAAGTCTCTGGTACGGAGGTCCTCCAGTGAATACATCAGGCCTACTGGTCTCAACCCCACCGACTCCTCTCCGAAGTTCTTTGAAGAGGATCTCATAGTGGCCCGTCAACCCGGACAGAACGGGTCGCCACTGCAGTGTGGCGGAGCTGGTGGAGATGTCTCGAACGTGAATTCGTTCAGCGCGGATGATCTCTGTTGGAGACGGCAGGATCTCGTGTTAGCGCGTGCACACATTGTTGGGGTTGAGTTATCATTTTTAATTTTCAAAAAGGAGGAGAAATGATGGTGACAGGACAGAAGGAGCGCTAAAAATGCCTTGGCTTCAGTCAGCTACTCACATAGACTCCCAGACTTTGAAACCTAAATGCATTCACAGCGACAGCACTGAGACAACCTGAAATAGCCAACCCAGTGAGGCCCTGCAACAAAATAACAATTTTCCCAGATGCACTGATATCTGTGATTAAATCCTTATGCACCCAGCAAGGACTGATGCATTCCACCTTGTTCTACACAAGCCCTATTTTCTATTATGCATCATATCTTACAGCTGTTGTATAAATGCTGTAGTGACCCTTGTGAGTGTTATGGCAGTTACCTAATCCATCCAGAGAAATGGCTCATCTTCCAGGTCTCTATATATAAATATATATGTGTGTGTGTCATGTTGGGCATAGTGTTGGATGGAGCAGAAAGAGATGTTGAATCATTAATCCATTAATAGATTGGCCTATCTCATTACAGGGACTCATACACATGCACACAGAGTGTCCCGGCTAGTTGGTCTCCTTGTCTTCAAGAGCATGTGTGGAATTAGGGAGAAGCACAGAGAGACATGTAATACATCACTGAGGCAGGATATAAGTGTTATTGTAGCTGTTTGAATGGAAGGGGGGTTTCTCAAAGCTACTGAAGCGTACGAGCAATCCAGCTTTAATTGGTCAGGATCAATCATAAATAATATTTTTCCCAGTCTCTGTAGTACAGGCATGTGCAGATACACATTTTTTTATTGAGCAGAATGTGTGTTGTGTTCAGTCCAACAACAAATTCTAATTATCTGTTCATTCTTTAAATCTTTTATTTGCAACACATAAAGACACTACCCATGCTGTACTCACCAATAATGGCATCCCGGAATTCCTTTGTGATGATGCTCATATCGTCAATGTCCACAAAGTGCAGGTGGTCCTCCACAGGTGGGCTCACCACCTGCCTCAACACCTGGTAGTTGCCATGGCCAGTGGACACGACCAGCACGGCCACACCATCATCCCGAAGCTGGGCCATCGGTCCAGTCACATCCCCTGGTTTTACCCCATCAGTCAGCCACACTAGCACCCTCGGGAGATTTTCCCGGGCGCCGCCAGCCTTTCCAGGACGCAGGACCCACTCCTTCACCATTTTCAGCGCCTCAACTGTGTTGGTGTCCCCCCTGAGAGGCTTGATGTTTTTCAAAGCGGCCTGAAGGCCACTTTGGGTGCTGTATTTATCAAAGCCGAACTCGAGACGTGGTTTGGTGCCCACCTGCAGAAGTCCTACCCTTACCTGGTCCTCTCCCAGCGAAAAGGGGGAGATGAGCTCGGACAGGAAGGCTAGCATTCGGGAGTGCTCGTAGGATGACACACTCCCCGAGGAATCCACCAAGAAGAGGACGTCCCCCTCACAGCAGTTCAGCACTGTGGAGAAGCAACAAACATCAATACAGTCATTAATATGCATATCAGGCGAGCGGAATCAGTTACTGACTTGCGCCAACAACTCTCTATGATTCTGTTTTTCCACAGGTCTCTTTTCGTGCTTCCCTCTACACACATTTCCATCCTGTTTTTATGAGAGAGAAAAACAGTGTCACAGTGAACAAATCTTATAGAGAAAATTGTTTGTTTTACATGAAAGCAGAAGAAAGTTAAAAGCAAAACCCCCCAAAATAGGCTGTGGTTTTGGAGATAAGAAGACTGTAAAACAAACAGAGGAAGTACAAAACTGATGCAGGCATCATGATACTGTAACTTCAAAGTTGGATAATGGATTAAAGGCATCCAAGCACAAAGCTACGGGTGGATTATTTTTTTTCCCACTCCCTAATTTTGCATATCTTATAACAGAAGCAACAATGCCCAAAGTAGAGGAACAGGCATGACAGTAGCTGTGCTGGGTACTGGTGGGAGAGAGGGAGGGAGTGGAGAAAGGAGGCGGGACGAGGGAAATAAAAGGCGTTAAAAGGAGAGGAATGAAGCTGGGGGGTACTGCCAGTTTCATGTGAGGGATGAAGAGGAATGCTGGATGACCATATACAGAGCAGGAAACAGTAGCACAACAAGCAGAACTTAGCTTCAAATCTACAGATTGTGCACAGATCCAAAAGAAATCCTGCCTACTGTTAAAATCGTCACTCGAGAAATCAGAAACTTTTAAGATGAAGACTTTGGACTACACATATATGACTCTGCAGAAAATACAGTTATATAGGCGTGTAATTCAGTGTCTCATTTTTTAAATATGTCAAGGTCCAACGCTTGACATGAGGTGTGGACTAGGCTTCAAGGTGTTGAAAGCTGAGCAGCGAAGCATGTATACACACAAATCAAGCGTGTGTGCACACATGCCAGCCTGCATGCTTGCTGCCTTTTCCCCCTCTATCAACCTAAAGAATTCCTTACATCACTCTTGTTTGGAGCAACAGTGCTGTTGCGTATAGGAGCCCCTTACCTCTGCGTTTGTGCAGGTACGCCTTTATCTTCAGACCTACTGCTGGAGCGAGCCATTTTATCGTTCTTTATTGCCGTGGTTGAATGCTGTCTCGGGTTATCGCATGCACTACAGATCTTAGCTAATGATGTGATGGAGAAAAATGAAGCGTGAGTAAAACAGCAAGCAGATCAGGCTGAGCACCTTACAAAAACATATGAGTATGTTATGAGGGGGTTTTTTGGGGCTAAAAACACAGTGAAGATTTAAATAGGTTGCATGTTGGGATGAGAACGATATGAAAAAGATAAAGCTTGAACAAGAGTAGAAAAGCACTATAGAAGTTTAAATGAATAAAATTGAGTGGTATTCCTGTCTAATTTTGCACATTTTCTTTAAATGACCTTGTTTTTGTACCGTTACATTCGCAGTGTAGTGGTGTCGCTGGTTTGACTGCAGCTCGTAATGCAAAAATCCCCCCTTGGGGTTTTGTCATGAGAAGCATGAAACTCTGCAAAATAGAAACATGCAGAGCTACCCACACTGGTGACGCTTTGTAACATGGGAACAACCAGAAGCAGCCAAAAAATATAAGGCACAGAATTGGTACCAGTGGTTGATGACTGGTCTCTGGAAGGTACAAGGCACTGCCTCAGTATAATACAATACAATAAGCTACTTCATTTTCAGACAGTCTAAGGTCTAAAGCAGGGGTGCCAAATATAGAGCCCAGGGGGCCCGAATCGGGCAGTAAACTGGGCAGCTTTGGAAAATGGGAAGGAGAGCGTTAATTCAGGATTTGTTAAAATGTAAGTTTTACAGCTTTTTCCTTCTGATAAAGATCTCTATACCACACTAAAGTAATCTACCTACTACATAAGTTTCTGGGGGTTTTTTGTTTTGTTTTTTACTATCAGCACGCAGTCAGAAAACAGATTTTCTGTTTACAGGACAGTCTGGATAATGAACTACTAGAACTTTGTTACACATTTATTTGTTAGTGCTGCAAGAATTCTCTCATGTGCTACACTACAGCAACATTTCTCTTGAAATTGCGCTTCTTTTTCTATTAAGACATGGGGTGGGGTTGAAACATAGACTTAAATGTCTTTACACAGGTCTGGCCCACTCACATCAAAGTAAACAGAAAATAAGTTTGACATCCTGGGTTTAGAGCATAGTATAACTTTACTTTTTGAGCCTTTATTAGACATATGGTTAATTATTAGTGATTTATAACTGTTGTTAAAGGTTACAGACATAAGACCTTTATTTAACTAGAGTAAAAACAGCAAGTACATTTATATAAAGCCCAATTACCGTAGACCAAGTTATCTCATCGTATCCCTATAAATGGAACAGCAAAGCATCAGCATATCCCTAACTACAGACACTCATAAATATCCACTCTCACTAAGAAACCTGCCGGTGCCATCACCACCTGGGGAAATCTCTGTCACTTTGCGGTCATGAGCTTTGCCAGAATGGCACAAAGGCACTGCTATGATAAGAGCTGATAGGATTGGTTTAGATTTGGAGTCTGCAAATCAGCAGTTACTGATCAGAATTAAAAACATCTTATAAAGAGGAGCATCTGCATGTTTAGAAAAAAACCCCATAAGATGCATCAAATCTGTCATTCTTTGCACTCTTGTGTTCTACTAACATTAACCAGAATTATCCTTTAAAAACAAAAAACCTTTTCCAGCAGACCTGGAGGTTATTTGGTCTTCCCCTTATTAGAAGTCTGTTGTAAAGCCCTGAGATGTCATCAACTGACAATAACCTGAGAATTCCCGGGAGCACCTGAAGCCATCCTCAGCATGCCTGCGTGGTCGATCAGAGTGCCCCCACCCATGCCCCTAGCCCTACTGTATGAAGTCGCTACTCCTGGCTGTAAGATTTCATCAACAGATAATTCAATACCTGGAGTCATGCCACTTTACTGAGAACACTGGTGTAATGTCAACCCCACCCTAATCCGCCCCGAGCCCAGCTGTATTCCTTTTATTATGTGGCACCAACGCTTTAAGTCGCTTTATTTACAAAAATTACAGATTATTGTGGCTCACATTGTTTTATTTGTAATCTTCCTCTTTTAAAAAAAATGTTTTTGTCTGCTAGTCGCTATCGCCCCCCTGTTATGCAATGCAAATAATTATAATTAGACTGGTTTCCACTGAATCAACGGCGCTTACCTCCTTCAGGTGGGCTGTTCTGTGCGGTTGAGGGCCGCAGAAGCAAACACATCAGCATCCACGCAAATAACATGTGGCCCTCCATCAGAACTCTTACGAGTTAGCTCCACGGAAGAAAATATATATGTGGGACAAATGTTAGGGCTTCTTCAGTCAACCATACATCCAGCCTGAGGAGCGCACTCCGGGTTAGTAAATCACAGGCAGAGGCATAATTCAGCCTGTATGAGTCACATTCAGCCCGGCTTTTTTTATTTTGCTTCTTATCTTTCTTCTTCTCTGACCATGACCACGCTGTCTGTAACCGGAGTCACTGGGAGTTAAACTTAA
This sequence comes from Maylandia zebra, assembly GCF_041146795.1. Classification (NCBI taxonomy): domain Eukaryota; kingdom Metazoa; phylum Chordata; class Actinopteri; order Cichliformes; family Cichlidae; genus Maylandia; species Maylandia zebra. Next base: position 10,969,906 of record NC_135186.1, read on the forward strand.
ACTGGAGCGAAAACTTCCAGACTGGGTGCGTAAGGTTTGGACGCTCCTGATTAACCCAAACGCGCTTCGCCCGCGCTCGGGACACGAAGCGAAACCAAAAATTCCGGGAACACTTTCAAAATAAGATGTCTTACTGCGAAGCAAAGCAGAATGGATTTTTGCCTGAGAGGAACCAAATCGGTTTTTTTTAAAGGGGGGGGGGGGGGGGGGTGTCTTTAATGATTATGTTATTTTGATGTTAAGCAGCCTAATTACCGCCGTAACAAAATAATACTATTAAGGGAAACAAACCCAGGCCCTTTTATTTTTATAACTGTCAAAATAATTTTATTTTACATTTTACAAATGTAAAAATAAATCATGTTCAGCGCTTCATTTTTAAAAAAATTTAAAACAGACATTAAACAAAACCTAAAAACAGTTCATTCAGAAGGTTTCCTTTCAGACTATCACTATTCCTCAAGAGTCAACCTTGTAATTTCTTTAAGTAGTCTTTAGGAATATTTCTCCAGAAGTCTTGAAGGACATTCAAAGCTCCTCTTTGGATCTTGGCTGCTTTTTGTTCTGCTCTCTGTCGAGGTGATCACACTGCTTCAATAATGTTGAGCTCCAGGCTCTGTGGAGACCAGTCCACTGTGTGTTTCTATCCAGGTATGCCTTTACTGGTTTGGCAGAGTGTTTTCTATGGTTGTCATGGTGTCATAAAGCTGCTAATCAGATTCTTTCTGCCTTGTATTGCATAGTGGATCCAAATCTGATGGTACCTTTCTGCATTCATAATTGCATCAGTTTTGACAAGATCTCCAACACCACTGACTGAAATGTAGCCCCAAACCATGACTGAGCCTCCACTGAGTTTTACAAATGGCTCCAGATTCATCCTGACCTCTTCAGTATGGAGTAGCAAAACTTTAACCAAAAAAATTAAAATCACTCCGTCACTGGAGTAATTGGAACTCTCCAGAAAATAATTTAAAAATCTAGTCTTTTAAGGCTTCAAAAACCCAATGTTCTCAATTAGTATCATGTTATATGGGGCAATGGGGTTCTAAATGAAGCAGAACTAAGGTTTCACATACTTCACAAACAAGAGCAGGGTTCATGTGGGAGAAAAAGATCATATCAACTTGGATTCAAGCATATGTATCAGTGCTTGAACCCAGTCGTGAAAACATTAGTAAGTTTGTTTGGATGTGTAGCCAGCCACTTTCATGATTCTAATGCTTTGCTAGAAAAGTCAACTTTTTTGAAACTGGAAAACAAAGTTTGCATGTGTGGTGTGGTTGCATGATTCCCAATATTTCCCAGAACATTTAAGCTGCCTATAAACTTGTTTCTGCACAGCGTGGAAAAGCAATCAAATCAGTCAACACTGCTGAAGCATGTGAGCAACTGATCCGTTTATTTTGAAGGTAGGACTCCTTGAACTTCCTCGTGGTTACTGTTACTTGACACAACTCGCTCTTTAGCTTTTCACTCCTCCTCTCTCCTGTCTCCCCTGTAACTCAGAATAGTAAATAGGCTCCACTATCCAGGCGTCAACATCTTGAATCTGATCCAGGACAAGAGTTAAGTCTTCAGATTACCCCATTAACAGAGTCTGGAAATAGAGAACCCACCAAAAAAGTCACTTAACAGTTTTTTGCTCACAAGTCATTAAAAGGACTCGCCAAAGGGAAGAACTGTCTAATACAGGGTTTGTAACAATTGAAAAATTCAGAAATACGAATAGAAACAAAGGATTTGTACAAATATAACTTTTTTTTATTATATATTGTCTTGTGACATACTTGTAGATTTTGTCCTCAAAGAGTAATATTTAGACTTTTGCATTTATCTTATTTACTATAACGGTAAGACTACCAAGTATTCCAGCTATCCGAAAGATTAAGGAAACCTCTGGTTTACCAAGAGCAACCACAAATACTTTCAGCATTCAAACCACTGGGAGTGAATCTGTGAAATTACACGGCACACAGTCTTGAGAGTGGAAAAAAGGTAAACAGCTCTCCATGCAGACTATTCTCTGTGTTCAACCATTGTGCCTTTTTAAAAACTAAAGTAAGATTTACATGTAGAAAGTAAATAAAGTGGAAAATTACGCACAGGCATGCATGAAGTCACCTACTGTATGATTCAACATGGAAACTATTAATATTGTATGTGTGTGAGAGACACAAACAAGGAGGAAAACGGACTGTAGGAGGGAATAAATGGATGGAAGAGGATGTTAGAATTCAAGTGGGACCAAACAAAGCTCTGAATTCTTCTGTGACGCATCGTGTTCAAATACTTGTATTCTTCCAGTAAGACACTGACAGTAGGCACGCCCATCCCAATACACACACCTAGAAACTAAACAACCCCACTACAGTGCAGTCAGTGATTCAGAAGCATTATGAGAGCTGAAATTTCTTTATAATCATCTGTATTGGAAACATTGTGTAATTGTAACTGGCGATAAAAGACAAGTGCAAACATTGAATCATGCTTGCTTGTATTGTGTCATGATTTAAGAAAGAGTCGGACGTCCCTGACAAATTATGTTTGTGATGAGTTGGACATATTTATTTATTTGAATGCAGCCTTGCTAAAACCGGGCCCAAAGCTCCCTGTCACATCACGATCCATTTACACTCTGCTGCTTCTGCTCAACAGACATGCAACATTAATTTCTCTGTGGTTTTTTTGTGGACCTCCCCCTCCAGGGCTGAACAAGTTCTCACAAGCACAGTTGCGGTCCCCATGGTCATTGACACTGTGCCGGATGATTTTTACAGTCTCGTCAGTGAGCTGTAAATCACTTACATTCAGTATACCCCACTCACAGTGACGCGTGTGTGTATGTGCATGCGAGCAGTAAATAGCCTAATATGTATGTGCGCGCACACACACACAGCAACACATTTCTGTCCATATTTCACACTGTCAAACATTGCATCAGTTGTGCAGTGCGTGACCAACTTGTGCCGAGGACACAAACTGTGTTAGTGTTTGATATTGCACTGAAATCCACAGAAATGGCCAGCTGTTTCCACCCAGCACAGCCTCATGTCAACACACTTTCTACCCCTGGCTTGATTACTGTACATTGTCAGTTTATGCGACCTTTACACAGACTTGTTTATGCTCATTTGTGCGCACCTTCATATCCTTGCAGGGGTAACGAATACAAATCTTTTAAGAGGGACAACAACAGCGGAATAAACTTGAACTTTTAGCTGAGGAAAAATAGCTGCAGAGGGAATGGGTGGGACGGGAGGAGAGGCGAATACAGTAAGATGTCATCGAGGCAATGGAAGAGTTTACAACATTTTGTTCATCACAACACTCAGAGCGGGATAACAGGAAGCCTGAAAACAATTTTTAAGCAGCTCCAGCTACTGCTCCTTTAATAGTCTCTTGTAAATTTGGCCTACAGTGATTGTGGCTACCCCTTAAAAATTTGTCAGCAGAGGATTTGGCTGCTTATAGGAATGCCACTTTTTGATGGTTAAGTAGAATTCCACAGAGTTATATTTGCCAGTGTTTTTCTCTGCCTTCTTGTCAGTCTATGGTATTTAAGGTTTGGTTCACAGCAAACTCTTATGCAGATTTCTGGAAGACGAGCAGGAATGTTGCCCTCTTCTCAGTGAAAAAAAGACTGCAAGAAAAGCCCCCATGAAACACTGATTTTGGAGAGGAATATGCGTGATGTAGTTACAGTGATGGATAAGAGGGACAAATAAAATGGATTCCAAAAGCAGAAAAATCTTGCCAGCTTGGGACTTTTCAGGCAAATGGAAACCGGTTTTGTTCCGTATAGCCCAGAAGCCTCTTTGCCTCCTGTGCAGTGGATTTTGAGAAGATAAACAAATAATAAAGCCATTAAACTAAAAATATAGACAGGAAAGTCTAAGGGATTTCCCATCAGTGGGATGTGCAGATGAGTACCCACTGCCTTCCTGAGCAACACAACCCCATCCCGTTCTACGTCAGAACTTCTTTCCTGCCCCCACCAACCATTATCCTGTATATGTCCATAGTGGCTCGTATTTTGAGCTAATCAAAGGCCTATCCTAAAGTCTCAACTTTTACATCAAAAAGTGTCAGTCAGTGTAAAAGTGAGCCAATACTGGTTTTATAGGATCCCTCTTCCAGAAAACCTTTGCTCTTTGCAAAGTGTTCCAAGAAGCTAAGATTTAACTGTATCCAGGGAAATGCTCAATCATCTCTTTTCCCCAAACAAATACGACAAGTTACATTAAACACAAGCGACTGTCCAATTCTTTGCGTGATTTCAGAAGAATAAATCAGACTGTGTATTTAAGTTTGGACAGAAGCACCCGTGCCTGCTTACTATCTTTGAGCAAAACTGTATGCAGCCAGAGCCATCTCACTAGTTAGAACATCTGTTTTGCAGTAATCAACAGCCAGCGAGTCTCCACGCTAGTGAGGCCAACACCCACTGTATGTTTCCACACTAAAATTTCACATACGGCCTTCGGCTGTGCCAAGTTGGGTCACTGGAGTTTTGCCCTTTTACCAGGCCCAGCTCCTTTAGAGGTCGGCTCAGACAATGGTCTTACTGTGCTGAGGATTGCCAGACAGAGTTTATTTACAGATGGAAGATAAATCCACTCATTGTTTTGGCCCGGTGTTAATACAAAGTCATCACAGCGAGTTGGTTAAACTTAAGAGAACTGGCTGACAGTGTAGAGTCAAATTTTCAATTGCACCTACCAGCTGAGGTAAAAAACAAACAAACCAAAAACCCTATTATTTATGAAGAAGCTGACAGAAAGAACATTTAAAGGGTAAATTTAACAGCACAGCAGCATGTAAGAAGCCCTTAATGAGCCTGAGGTCCTTTGGAAGGGGTCTACGTCCTCAATAGAGGAACCCAGACCACAAGAGTTCTGCTTTGTTGTTATAGTTCAGCCAATTTTTTTTTAAAAAGTCATTCCATTCACAGCTCTCTCATTCTGCATAACACAAAGGTCTTCATCCAACAGAACAGAGTGCTCAAAGAACCTTTAATGCTTACCAAAAGCAGAGAAATACTAAAGTTCCACTTATTCAGAAACCACATGAGAAAGGTCATTGGCGGTGACTCATCGATGTCAGAGTTCTCCGAGCGCTGGCTGCACTCGTGCGGCCTGTGGGAAGGAGGATGGTAGGCTACAGTTGGCTGAATGTAACAGCATTTTCTCACATTCACAGGCAAACACAGCCCAGTACTGTGCTGAACTGTGTGTTTGTGCCTGTATTCACGGAATAAGTCAATCCTGTAGTTTCTTTCCTGCCTCGTCTTCTCAAATCTTTCTTTCATTCTTTCTTTTTCATTCTTCCCCAGAATATCCCTCTCCCCAACTGCTTTTAATATTGCATGCCTATCATTGTCCTTTCTCTTTTTCACAATCCCTCTTTCGGTTTGCTCTTTTGGCCACGGCAGACAGCAGCTGGATTCTCCATTCTCTCCTCCCTTTTCAGTTCCTCACCCTTTTATTGCTCCTCATCCCGCGCACTTTCTCCTCAACAGACTCACATGCCTTCTACCATTAGTAACACATTTGTATACTATACAAATGCACAAGTACACTGACAGAGATCTACACATATGTACGTACACGCACAAGATGTGGCTGAAGTCACTTTTGTGGTATGTCTGAGGGTTTAAAAGAAGAAGGGATGTGTTGTAATTACAAGTGCGTCCAGAGTGGAATCTGTTAGGGCAGGTTGAGTTGGGGGAGGACCTGGCAACCTATCAAAGGTATCAGTGAGGCAAACCAACCCCCTCCCTTACATCTCTGTTCTCTAAAGGAGTGCTCACATGAAAAGATGATGCACACAAAGGTTTATGTAATGTTCCGAAGGACATTTCGTGCTGCAGACGCTTTAAATCAAGAGTGACTGCGAGGTTGACATCTTGAAGAGCAAACGCCTCACCAGGTCGGACAAACAATCTGCAGCCCTTTAAGGACAGAAACAGGGCAGCTGTGCCAGCCAGCCCATCCCGCCTTTCCCTGCAATCACCTGTCATCCACATCCGCTGCCTCCCATGTTAAGCCTGGGCCTTTCACTACTTGGCACATACAACACATGCTCAGTTTATTTCTCTCTCTGTTATCAAATTCTTACTTCCTGCTCTTTCATCTAAAAGCACATACACACCCAACACAATGCCCCACAGGTCATAAACTCCACTCTGTCTTGGTTTCATACAACTCCCCTCGCGTGGAGCGTTGAGGTGACAGAAAGAAGAAGCCTGACATTGTCTGTTAGCGAAAACGCTGCGAAGCGGGGAGACAGGAGAGGTGTTTTGTTTGAACTTGTCTGGCTTGAGTTTTGCCTGTCTGCCTGTGTGTTTTCCAATGAGTAATCCATTGTAAGACTGAACACACATATGTACACACACAGCTCTAGTACAAGACGGAAGAGGGGTTTTAGTTCAGGTGTGATCGATTGGCGAGATACGAAGGCTGGGTTAAAGACTTTGTCTTGTTCGTGTGCAAAAAAATACCTAAATTTCCAAGGTTGGAAAAAAAGTGTCAATATTGGCTGCTAGGCAATAATGTAAACATTAAAACTGTCAGACAAGTGTTTTGACTGGTCCTCTCTTAAGTCCAGACCACAATATATCAACAGCTACAGGATGGACGGGCATTAAATATTCACTGTACCCAGAAGATGATTCTTCTGTGATCCCCTAATGTTTCTTGCATTTACCGCTAACTGCAGATTGTTGCTTTTGAATAAAAAAACTAGCATTAGTATAAATTTCATGGGCAGATTGAATGGTGGCAAACTTAAGTTTCTATGTAAGATCAAAAATAATATATTTTCCACAACAGTCTGGGATGAATTACCAGAAAGACAAACCCCCTTTAGCCCCAGGCACACTTTTTTTTCTTACCACACATTTGAAAATGGTAGCAGGCTAACACACAAAACCACAGGCAAGACTATGTGCATGCTCAGTAGCATGTTCTTCTAAGAATCTAAGTAACTTAAAAAGATGTCAAAAAAGTTGACATATGAAATATTTCAAATAGGTTACAGCAGTGTATTTGGAAACCACAACTGTTAAAGACAAAATAAGTAGATCAAAAATATAACGCAGGGATTTGAAAATGCTCCTTTCCTTACAGCACTTGTGTGGAGACACAGGCAGATGGCAGATTTTTGAACTCCTGTGTAAAAGCACTCTGTGTGGAATATGTAGGCAGTTGCAAAAAATTTATATTTGCACATCAAGGTACTTGCCTTTGCAAGCATGACTGAGACCACACATTTGATAGATCAGAGTTAAGCCTGCCCAGCGGTAAAACAGTTAATTTTAATCCCAGCAGTGCTATAAAAAGTAGCACCGGTGCGCTGGTAACAGCAGAAATGTGTTTGCCAGGGACACTGAGGGCAGGTGTGCAAATACATAGCCTGAATTTTATGCAAGACGGCGCAGCGGTTCACCTCATATTATCTTTTCTACCACTGCTTTTCAACACTCAAGGTTTTTCAAACTCATATCCTGGGCTTTTATTTTTCCCTGATTACAAGTTGAGACAAGCTGAAAAGGTTATGTCTGTATGGCTGATAAGTCATCGGGGTCCTATTTAGCAACTCTTTACAGTGCCTCTAATCTGTATATTGTCTGTGATTAGCGGTGCTGTACTTGCTGTGTTTAATGTATGAATCATTATTCAAACTATTCAAGAAAGAAATTAAATAAATAAAGACATGCCACTGTATATATCATCACATCATACATAGGCTTGTGTATGATACTCTTGGGGCTGTATAAACAGGATGGCTCTGAGGGTCAGACAAATACGGCTCACATAGGTTTGGAGATTCCTCTGTGACAAGGCCCGGATATTATTATGACAAAGTACCCACACTGTACTGGCTGTTCTTTCACACAAAGACCTGGTGGGAGTGTAATCCACCTTTGCTCACATATCCTGTGTTTGCATTAGTCTTTGTTTTTGGGTTTGTTTGGTTTTTTTTGTTTTTTTGGGGGGGGGGGGGGTGGGGGGTATACAGTACAAGTGGAGGAGCTGATGACACAGACGGGAAAGGAGTGAGAAGGCAAACACGCAAACACAAGATATACGAGAGAACATCAGCCATAACACAGACCACAGAGTGCATATACAAGGTCTGGGTAAAATACACGTGTAATAAACATTTTGGGACGAGGTCAGAGAGACCTCTTAGAAGAGTATTTCAAAAGTGGATCCACTAAACCGAGCTATTTCAGCTTTGTGTTCAGAGGAACACAGTTATAAAAACAGAAATAAAAAGTAAGAAAGTAAAAAAATGAAAAAGAATGAGGGGAAAACAAAGCTCGTGAACCAAATGTTGCACATTAGACAAATGTTCCCAGGCCTTCCACTAGGAAGAATAAGATATACACTGAAAGACAAACGGTTGTTTGAAAAGGTTCAGGGACCTTTTTCTGAACCTTGTAGAAGATGTGCATTCATCCGGAGGTCACTTGGAACAGCTGTTTCTAGGGAAGCATGCAGTTTTTGTTTTGTATAAATTGACTGGAGGCTATGTTATGCTGTGTTAATCTGAACATTTTACTTTAATACTTCATTTATCATGTGCCTTGGCCTTCCTTTCCCCCAAAAGACTTGCGTTTGAAGTATATATATATATATGTATATTTACATATGAGCCTATCCATACAAGCAGGGTCACCAGTCTGTTGAATAGAGATCTGCTGAATAGCCAGAGAGAAGCACACAGATACAGGGGGAGCATGAAACTCACAGCCAGATGGTGGATTCAAACTCAGGACCTGCTCTCTCTACTTCTCTGAGGCATCAGTGTTAACCACCATGCTGCCACCCCTCCCCTTTTTTAAACTAAAATTTGTAATATTATATATTTTAATTACTATATTGTGCATTATATATATATATATATATATATATATATATATATATATATATATATATATATATATATATATATATATATATATATAATGCACAATATAGTAATTAAAATTTTTTATCTATAATCATTTATTTACTAAACCACATTATACTGTAATGAACTAATCTAGCATCCTATACTACATTCACTATATACTTAAGCATACTGCTGTGAAAGTGTCTGTTCTTTTCTCTTTATGCTTTTAACACTGATCAAATCCATTTATTTACAACACTGCACTGAATAATGTAATTCTCTGTTTCACATCTGGCCATGGGCCGCATCTGATCAAGTGATTACAATGCGCTTCTTTGACAATGTCCTTGGCAGACAGCCCTCTTTCTCATACACTGTCAGTCTACATCTGAGGATAAGCATCACTGGAGGCAGTCAAACTGTCATAAATGGACCTTGGATCATGTTGGTACATATATGTGAACAACATGCTCTTCAAATTTTGAAAAACTTCACAATGATCAATTTGAAGAAAAAACAAAACAAAACAAACATTAGCAGGGTTATGAACCAGAAAAAGGTTGTGTTGGAAAATAAATGCTACACTCACACCTACTGGTCAGAATTATATAACACCAGTGTGTCACAAGCAGGGCTTTATCGGTATTTCTCCTCTCCTTGTATGGAGCAGGAGTTTTTGTAAAACGAGCGCACTAACTGCTCAGTCCTGATCCAAACTTTAGAAAAAATAATTATATTTAATCAGTGTCTCGAAAATCACTTCCAAACGAATACAACAGGTGAACATACCACGGACCTTCCTCAGAGTACGTGGAAGTTACGTCACTTAAAAGTTGAAAAACAAATGATACCTTCACTTACCGTCGTACATGTTAAAGTTGGACTTTTGACAGCCACGGGTGCGACTCAAAAACAGTTTTTATAGTAATACAGAAAATCGAATTTTAGAAGCGATTCTATTATTTGATTGTTATAACGACATACATACTTGGTTTTATCAAGTAAGTTGACCACATTTTAGATCGCGTTTGTCTTGCGCATTTCACATCAGACACGTCAATGCAACAAAAGTTCAGTCTGCGGAGTTGTGATATCAATAACCATGGAGGAAAAACAGAGCAGAACGGAAGCCAACATTGCACCAGGTACCGCATAAAATGAGTTTTCTATATTCGCTGGTGCCATAGTAGTAATTGTAAGTAGTAAGTAATAGGAGTGGTAATGTTGTGAAAAGTTCCCAGTAAACCGTTAGCTAGTTGACCGGAGAAGAAGCCACTAACAGCCAGCTGTTTAGCAGCTAAATTTTTGTGTTGCTAAAATTTATTGGTTTAAGTTACATGCATATTATATATGGTAAAAGCGAGATTAAAGTGTTGAAATAAATAAATAAGTGGATCACATTTGAATAGCCCCAGTACGCTGAATTCGGGTCAGTTCATCAGAGAGCTAGTGAGAGGCACAAAGTTAGACATGTACCTAGTTCAGCATGGCACATGGAACAAACTGCATTCAAAGCTCGGACAGTCTACGACTGATTTTTTCTTATGTCATTAAAGTTATCCCGTAAAAGCTGACATTAGCCCGCATTTAAACTACTGAGGTCTTGTGGTAAATTCGGCATGTAGGTAAATGCACCATACAGCATTTATAATAAACTAACGTCTACATTATTATGGCATTATTACAGCTTGTCACTTGACCCACATGTATGAATACATTACTGCAAGTTTATTGATTCCTAGTGTGACACGTGTATTTGGCTTCTAGTTGAATCTAAATAAATTCAGTTCTTGCGTTATAGTTAATCATTAAGCTTTGACCATATCATCTCAGACCCAGGGGGAGCAGGAACAACACGAGATGGCCCATGTGACCAAAGCCCTGAGAGAATAATCGGCAGACGGTTTTCTGAACAGAGCCGGTTTGCTTATGCTGCTCTTTGTGGTGTCTCCTTGGGCCAGTTGTTTCCTGGATCTGAAAATAGGTAACCATGAAAGGATGAGCCATGAAATTTCCTCATGGCAATATCAGTGTTGGCCTTGTGCTGAGTAGCGCCTGCTTCTTCTATTTTTCAGCGTATTTAGGGAGCAGTACCTACAGGCCTTAGTCCACTGGTTGGATCTGGATGAGTCGGTGATGCCAGTTATGGGAGCCTTCCTGTCAGGTTTAGGCTTCGAGGGCTCTGACACCTTCCTCTCCACCCTGCAGGGCGAACCTCTGCTGGCAGCAGGGACCACCCCCATCACGCAGGTGTTTGTCACTCTTACAGAGGATAAATGACCCTGAACTACAAATCTCCTTGTAGTTTGGTGATACTGGGGTCACAACAGTGCACAGCAATGGATCTTTTTACTTGTTTTTGATAGCTGAAAATATATTGCATTGTATTTATCTTTGCAAACCCTCTTATCCCTAACCAGCTTTGGTTTTCTGTTACAGGATCTGGTGTCTTTTTCTGTCAAAGATGGTAAGAGGCATTTAAGAATAAACCAGGGATTTTCATACTTTAAGGCTAATCACTCCAAATTAAAAGAAAACATCATTATACATATGTGTATACATACATATATATTAAAAGGCCTGTTGTCATCAAGAAACAGCCAGATGAAAACTTTAACAGTTGTTGTAAATTCAATTTTAACATTTTTTGGTACTCAGGCGAGTATGATGCCAGGGCAAGGGTTCTCATCCGTCACATCAGCTGTCTGCTGCGAGTCTCTCCACAGGAGCTGGAGGAGTTTGAAGAAACACTAGGAGAGAGGCTGAGGGAAGGGGGAGAGGAGAGCGAGTAGGTTATGGCTTGGATGGTGGGATGAAAGGATGAATGATACATTTACGTGTCTGAGTTCATCGTTTAGAGTACAAATGATAAGGCATTTCATTCTGTTATAAACCTATTTAATGTTAGTTCATTTAAGATACTTCATGATAAAATGATTTTGCTTTGCTCATTTGGCCAACTGTCTTGTGTGCCAGACTGTTAAAAATCACACAACGGCTGCACATGACAGTCACACTTGTAGTCAGAATGACAGCATGAAGATAAACAATCAGCTAATTGTGTTCAAGATGTCAACTTAAATGGGCCAGAAGAAGCATGTGACGTTATTTGTTTTTACAGCAAGTAGATGTTTCACCACATAAGGATGATCTGTCCTTTTCAATTAGAGAGGAGTCCTCACGGCGGCGGAAGAAAGAAAGAGGGCGAAAGCTACGGCGTTACCTCCTGATTGGACTTGCCACTTTGGGTGGAGGAACAGTGATCGGTGATTATTCTTGCTTCAGAATTTCAAAGTCTCCTGAATCAAATGATAATCAGCTGATAATTAAATCAACAAAAACAAAAGAGAAATTATCAGAATTCTCGAGCTGATAGATAGTGGCTTTGACTAGCTTTTGTATTCTGTACTGACTGATTTATTTATTTTTTTGCCTTTGCCAGGTGTGACAGGTGGGCTGGCAGCCCCTCTGGTGGCAGCAGGTGCAGGTGCTGTGCTGGGGGCTGGAGGTGCTGCTGCTCTGGGCTCGGTCACTGGCATTGCAATTATGGCCTCTCTGTTCGGAGCAGCAGGGGCTGGACTGACAGGTAAAAGCACTGATGACTGTGCTGATACTAATTATTAGTTATTAGAATTTGAGCGTAATTTGATAAGACCTGCTTTTTTTTAATTGTCCAAAAGGCAACAGAATTGTATCACATTTTAAAGGATTAATCCATTTTCTCTCCAGGCTATAAGATGAAGAAGTGTGTTGGGGCGATAGAAGAATTTGAATTCCTGCCATTGAATTCTGGGAAGCATCTTCATGTGACCATTGCAGTGACAGGCTGGCTCTGTAGTGGTAAATACAGTAAGTATTGCTTCTGCTGTCTCGCCACAACCGCCTCCAGTTTCCAGTAATTAGGTGTGGGCAGTTGAAAAATCTATCCATGCATCCATCCAGTTAATTAACCGTTCACCCAGTTTGGGCTCCTGGAGGTGGTTGGGGTGAACCCTGTCCTAGCTGTCATAGAGCAAAATGCATGGGTCTGCCCTGGATTGTGATTGGAGTACAGTCTCTGCGCTCACCACCATAGTGTTCCAGTCCAGAAGCACCGTATGGGATCTCCATACAACATTTTATAGCCCAGTCAAACAACCACAAAATCCAGAGCTCTCATACATCCTCATACATCAAGGACTTGTTTACCTCAATGACCCATTGATGGATTTGTCATCTTCAAAGTCTGCTTCCTCTATGGAAGACATGACAGTGGGATTGAGGGGATCCACAAAGTATCCCTTTTATCGCCCGACTGTGTCATCAGTTGATGTCAGCAGGACTCTATCCCCACTTTACACAGTGTTAGTAGAGCACTGCTCTCCACTCCTGAGTCATACAGTGACAGTTTGCCAGATTCACCTCAAGGCTGACCATTAGTTTTGTTCTATATCCTCGCTGTGAACTTTTTTCATAAAATTTTAAATATGTAAATACGAACATAATTGAATGCATTTTTTGTGTTAACCTTTATACGTGATAAACAATGTACACATAATTTGTTCTATAACTGAAGCAAATGCTGTAATTTGACTGTGCTGTGACCTTTGAACAGTTAATCCTGCATAGTTTGTTTTCAGAGCACTGCATAAATCTAGTAGAATCAGTGCCAGGGCCAAATGCACAGAGGGGTAAAGAAACAGATTAACAAGCACGTTAGTCAAAGACATTCGCTACGATCTTTTTGCTGATAAACAAGCGGATGTGGTCAACCCTAGTAAAGTTCTGTACATAATGTTCTGAATCTACTCTAGCAGAGATTATACAAACAAGCCACTTATGATGTGTTTTTACATAAAACAATGCAGCTGTATTCCTGCAGCTCCATTCCATCACTAATACGTACGCTCTTTTACTCAATTTAGAACCACCTACACATAAAATGCTACTTTCGCTTGCTCCCTTATTCACAAGGGGTCGCCACAGCGGTGAGGTCTGCATGTTTGATTTGGCTGATTTTTTTTTTTTACACCGCATGGCCTCCCTGACGCAACCCCAAAGGAATTTGTGAACCACCTACACGTAAAAAACAGCTAACAAAAATAAAAGAACAAATTAAAAAAATACTTCAAATACAAGTGCAGCTTAGTTGATCAACCACAATAAACACGACTGCTGTGTTCCAGATTCGTTCCAGGCCCCGTGGTGCAGTTTGGGCGAGTGTGGGGAACAGTACTGCCTAGTGTGGGAGTCACGCTTCCTCAGGGATCTGGGCTCAGCCATGACGTCTCTCTTGGATGGGCTGGTCAGCATGGTGGCTCAGGAAGCCCTAAAGTACACTGTGCTGTCAGGTAGGACCGCTGTGCAAGAAGCTCTTGTTGGTGTTATCTGATGTGAGCTGATGGGATGTGAGTAACCTTTGGAACCAGTAGTCATCCTTTACAGTTTCGACTGCTTTCTAACAATTCCCATCAGGGATTGTGACGGCGTTGACGTGGCCTGCGTCTTTGCTGGCAGCAGCCAGCGTCATCGACAACCCCTGGTGTGTTTGTCTGAACCGTTCCGCCGAGGTGGGGAAACACCTGGCACAGGTTTTGAGAAGCCGACAGCAGGTAGCCTTTTATTTGGTATCTTTGTTAATACAATCTTATCGCCACATCACTTCTCACCTTTCATCTGCTCGATGCAGTAGAATTTCAAAGCCTTAGAAGAAAGAAGGCTGTATGGCATGCAGCAACATGTGTGCGCTTCACCTGTGGTGCCTGTGTACACACTGTTCACCGGATTACATTAACCAGGATGACTCTGTTATTCGCTACATTCATTGCTTCTCTAAATTGTTTTTCTTTACTATGAATATGCCTGTGTTCACTAAACAGCAGGAAAATTAAAGCTACTCACCATTCCTTTCATGTGTTTGAAGGGGAAGCGGCCCGTCAGCCTCATAGGTTTCAGTCTTGGAGCTCGAGTTATCTATTACTGCCTGCAGGAGCTCGCCAGTGACCGAGGTGCAATTAGAGGTTGATGATGGATACATTTCTACTTTGTATCCCGCATTTTTCAGACTCTAAAAATTCATCTGTGTTGTTTTTGAATCCTCAGGTAGTGAAGGAGTAGTGGAGGATGTGGTCCTCCTGGGGGCCCCAGTAGATGGATCTGAGAAGGCCTGGGAGAGAATGGCAAGAGTAGTAGCTGGAAAAATAGTAAACGGATACTCCAGGTAAGGAAGAGTTCTTTCCTGATTTAGAAATCCAGAAATGAAACCTTTTTTTTAACAGTAATGCTTGCAGATGCTTTATGCTTTTGTTGTAGTAATTATTTAGCCAGTAGGTGAGCTGAGTCCATTTATGTTCCTCATGCAACTTTGCAAACGACTGTCACAGCAGCAAGATGTATTTTTCAATGACTGCATGAATAAAGGACTCTCTGATCTACATACCTATCAGAGGGGACTGGCTCCTGGGATTCTTGTACCGAAGTTCAGCTGCACAGCTGTCTGTTGCTGGCCTGCACCCAATCAACATCCAGGATCAGCGCATAATCAATGTGGATCTTTCCTCAGTGGTGAGTCAGAGCCTGTGTTTGAAATCTGATGAAGTACACCTTGGTAAATTAAAACACGGCTGAAGGTAAAGGAACTGGAATTTTAAAGTATTCAAAGAGTAACAAAAACCACATGCAGTGCATTGTCTCAAATTTGGTCTGTTAGGGGGTCAATTTATGTTTTTGAAATAATAGAAGCAGCACCTGAATAATTCATGAGAGGGAAATGAAGTAGCTCATTCCTACATGAGAAGAAATTCAGACAAAAGATCTGTAGCTACTCTTCCATATTCATGCATGACATTTCAAAAGGAACATTGACTTTTGATTTCATACCACATAACCATCACATCAGGTAGCTGTGCGTTTCCAGATTTGCTTTTGCACAGCCCTAATCCACAGCTTATATAAGTTTTGTCACATCAAACACAACACTGACATATTTTCACCCTGTAAAGTTGTTATACAAAACACTTGCTATTTACACATCAAGCAGATACAGAGTGAGCGTGAGTGTCGTCTCCTTTGACTCCTGAGGGAACCATCTGGATGTTTAAGCGCAAAGCAAATACACCGCAGCGATCACCTGGGGACTGTTCAGGAAAACAGGTTCACTGGAAACTCTGGGTTTCCTGCTCCTGAAAGAAGGCTAAATTAAACTCCATGTGTGCTCCTGGAGTTTGAAGCTTTAGACACACACAGGATACTGATCAATAGATCAAACTTCAGTAAATGTAGTCTTTAAATTTAAAAACAACATCTCAACATTCACATCAAATGCAGACATCTCTTCTACTACTAATAACCAAATTGATTATTCCTGGGTCTGACTCTGTCGTATCTTTTTGATTTCCATCTTGAGCTGCTGTTATCAGAGTAACAGCTGAATGATTATGTTTAAAACTTCATAATTTCAAGTCTGATAAACAATGGCTTAGTGGATGACATGCTTTTTTAAAATTTTAAATAAATGTCATGGTCTGCACTGGCATACAATTGTATTTCTGGCCCTACTGGAATAACATGGAGGCTCTGCTTTTTATTTACCAGTTGCCATGGTGACTCTTGCTCGCTGAGGTCCATTGTTGATCAGGGTGAACACGGTCAGATTTAATTGAAAAGTTTCCCCTCTCAGATATAATGACCTCAGTGTTCAGGGTTAGAGTCAAGAGTTTTCAGCCTGTTAAACCTGCTATACACCCCAGCTAGTCGCTAACTGTCTTCTGCTGTTATCCACATTGGAGTACTAGTACCATTAAGGGTACTTTGGAGTACAGCAGAAGGTAAGGTTTCTTCATTGTCAATATAAAAATATGCATCAGTAATGGATCATTTCTAAAATAACTGGACGCAGCAACTGTTGTAAGCTCTCAGCTTAAGTATCCAGTGACATCACGAATCAGGATTTTTGTTCAAAACATGGCAGCAGTGTTTCTGCAAACACAAAGAAAGCAGCGATCCTTGTGTGACCCCTTTACTCTCTAATAACTGATCTGAGGAAGGTAAGGGAAACACTGTGCCTCATTTTATTACTGCAATTTAAAAAAACATATTTTTTACTAGATTTAAAAGCTCATGGTGTCGTGGTTTACACAACTGACTAACAAGCAAAAGATCTCCAGTTTAATCCCAGGAGAGACACAAATCCTGTTGGGGTTTTATCAGGAAAAGCACCTGGTGTTAAAATGTCTGCCAAATCCAGATCATGTGGAGTTAACCACTGTGGCTTGTCAGTTAGTACTTGGCTGAAAACAATAAATAAAGAGCTTACATTAGTGGAAAAGAAACCTGAGAACCAGTGTGCACTATGTATGACTGAGCTATTGGGTCTGAAACCAAAATAATAAGTTAAAAGGGGTCTTTTAGGAGTAGGGATTAAAGGAATAAACAGAGCAAAACTGTTACAGACAGGTATTTGAGACGATGGATCACTGCAACTTTACATCTTACTTCTGGAAGAAACATTTATTTAATACTTAATACAAAAATTGAAGGTTTTCCAATAAGATTTAGGTTTCTGTAAGTGAGGCAGCAATATTAAATACTGTTTTATTAGCATATTAAAAGAAAGAGTTGTTTTGTTTAAATATAGCTGAAATTTATGAAAAACAAGGCCCCCGCTGGTCTGTTTCACATCACAGCAATGATTTTCTACTAACATTCAAGTCAACACAACTACTCATCATCTGTAGTAGCTCCAAGTAAAGCATTAGAGGTTTCACATGTTACTCGAGTAAAGGTTTAAACCACAGCAGTAAAAAGATACCTGACATGTCTGAAGCACCATACAGCACATACCCGGTCATGTAATGAGGAGAACAGGATAAATGAATCGTACAAAATAATACATTAGTGCCTAAATGTTTCTTTAAAAGAACAAAAAATAGGTAGTATACGAATGAGGTTTTAATCATGGATAATAGCACTGTATTCCTGCCTCCTAGGTTAAAGGTCACTTGGACTACATGCGTCAGATGGACACCATCTTGGTAGCAGTAGGAGTTCCCACTAAAGAAGTGCCGGGAACCTCTTTTGCAATTCCTCAATATGTAACAGTGGCAAAGGGGACGGTGGACATCGCTGGCCAAACCACCAATGAGCGACAAGCGGCCGAGACACAAAACCACACTGAGAAGCCTGAGACGCAACAAAGCAGAGATGCCAAAGAGTTGGCAGAGACGGAGGAGACTGCTGACGGTTGGGATATCCCTGATATTTCAGATCTGCTGGACTCATTAAACGATACAGAATCAGACAGCAAAATGTCACCGCAGAAAAATTCACCTCGTATTTCAGACGAGAAGGCTCCTAATAACATCACAGCCACTGATGTGAATGTCCGGTGTGACGGTGTAGACAAGGACGACCGGGATAATGAACACATATCATGGAGCTGGGATGACACACATTGGACTACAGAGAACTCGCACAAGTGAAGGCGGCCAAACTTGTAAAGAGCATGTTACTGGACCGGCTGCTTCCTTGTAAACTCTTCTCAAGTTTGTTTGTTTGGATTTTTGTTTTTTTGTTTTTTGTTATTGGAGAAAATATTCATTCCATTCTCAACAAAGTGACACGAAAGAGACTGCACAAGAATCGACACACACACATACGGCAGCTTCTAGTGAAAATCCCCCAAATGAAGTGTTTTGTTTGACTGCTTAAACACGGGTTTAGATGTATTGATTGAATGATAATTTTGGTTATTGTAGATAACTTTTTTTTTTATAAAAATGTAAATATGGTCATAATTTATTTTACAAATGTGCTATGCGCATTAAAAAGCAGTCATGTTTTGTGTGTTTCCGGTTGAAATAGTTTCTGTTTGCTTGGTTTGGGATATTATATATAGTGTGATTCCATATAGATAGCAGTGATTCCACAAATATGTCTTCTCTATGAGGCTTTTTTCCTGTCCTGTTCTATAAGACTCTCACAGTAGTGATTCACAGCTTACTATAGAATTGCATTCTCCACTGGCACTGACAATTGGAAATATTGTTGACCCTGACACTGGCTGAGAGCGAGTAGACCTAACAGAATGTGAGCATAAAATAAATAGATTCTTTTTCAATGTCTCTTCAGCCCAAGCCTCACAGTGAATAAGTCAGATTGTTACCAGCTGTCGCGCTTTTCCACTGTAAACCCTGATATACCCTATAAGCTATCTTTAAGTACTATTCAGTCCAAAGTGTCAACCTGGTTGGGGAGAAGGAGAGGCAACTCAAGCCCAGCGTGCTCGGCATCCAGCAGATTGACAGCATCAGTGGCGGTGGCGGGCGGGTGCGTGGGGTCAGAAGCCAGAGGTGAGGGTGGGTTGCTGGCAATGTTGGGCTCTCCCGAGTTACGCAGAGAGAGCGAGAGCGCCGGTGAGGGTCTTCGGGGCGACCGCGAAGAACAGCAGGGCAACAGCTTCCCCAGAGCTCGCTTGAAGTCTCTCATGAACAGCGGGTAGATGATGGGGTTGATCGTACTGTTGCAGTAGCCCAGCCAGGTTATGGCGTCAAAGAGCGCAAGGGGGACGCACTCACACACTGCCTGGATGAGGATGGTGACAAGGCAATCCAGGCGTTAGGGTTTAACAACTTAATGTAAGAGAAAAAGTTTAATACAAAAACACATAAAACATAAATGGAGAAAATGAATAACAGCTATTAGATGACACAAATATGCACTGCCACATGCTGCAACTAGTGCAAAATTGTACTCATAAAAGATTGATTTAGTTGTTAAATGCACCAGTACTGCCAGATTGTACCTAAATATAAGAAAGAATAAGTAAAACATTAGGAAAAAACTAATCTCTTAAAGTAAATGTGTTTTCATATCATGCACAGATGTGTGCACAGACACAGATGATAATGCATCAACAAACATTACAATGTAACACAAAGCCAAGGAAGTAGAAGACTATAAACAACGGGCAATGAATGAAAGAACATGCTTGTGTATTAGCTTTATTACATTATAACATCTATTGAATGTTTATTAGTTTAATAAGCACATTTTTTTGCCAAGTTGTATATTTTTATTGACCTAATTTACAGCCCACATTTATTTGTTTATTATGAAATTGTTGAAATAAAATGAATTAAAATTACATTTACATAGAAAATTAATAATACATGCGCACACATACACGGGTGTATTGCACATACATTTTTCAATAGATGTAATTAATTCAATTAATTGACATTTTTAAAATCGACTCAATGTCATGCGTTTTACCCTAAAAACACTCTGTATGTGTGCAGCCCTAGATGTATGATTTATTTACTTTGAGAAGTCGGTACATAGATGCATCGTTTTTTTTCTCTGTCTGGCTGTTAAGAAAACTGATCTTGAAAATAACCAGTAGGTTTGGGGAGCGACAGTGAAGAAGGGGACAGCTGTTAGAGGAGAGCTTCCAATACTATCAAGATGAGGCAGGGAGGCGGTGGGAATGGGACAGAAATGGGGGGAGTTCGTTTCACACACCACATTGAGTGCGAAAAAGAAAGGAGAGCGCAGGCACAGTCAAGTCTCTGTGCTCTGTGTTATGCAGGGGAGAAGTGAGAGGGCACAGATGGGAAATCAAAATGACTGGATCACTGAAAGCTTGAAAAAAACAGGACAAGTGTCATTACCAATTTAGATTAAGCTGTTTTCTGACATTCGTTTACTCTCGGCGAGGTTTTTCGGGGTCCTCCTTGTTTGTTTGCTGAGTAATAAGTGTGTATATTCATTCAGTCTAATCAGATCGAAATCACTTTGAAAAGAGTACCAATTATAAATGGTACTTTTGTAGGCTGTTTTGGAGGCTTTAGGAATGAGTCAGCCACACAAAGCTGAAATGCCAATCTATTTCCTCGTTAGATCGCCTGGCAAGGCTGTGACGCCAAGGCTGGCCAACACAAAAATAGATCAGTATCCAAGTGTTTTTTTCTCTCTTTTTTTCTTCTTTTTTTCATGTATTTCACACTCTTTTCGTGCCCACCATGTTTATAAAATTGTGAGAGTACCTCTGAATCACTGAGATAGATGCACTGAGTCTTAATAAAGACTAAGATGCTCAGGGATGTTGCATATATGTGAAGCCAACGTGGATTGAATGAAATTATTTTTCTTTTCTAGCTCATCTGATCACAAACTATTTAATAATTCCTTTACATATGTTTATGTAGCAGATGCATTTTTTTCCTCTATGACATCTCTGTGTCATTAGTGATGGAGACAGCCTCCGGTACTCCTACTGACCTCTGCCATGTTGGTGATGAAGAAAGGCAGCCAAGCACTGAAGAAGAGTCCCAAGAGGACTCCCAGAGTCAGACTGGCCTTGAGTGCCCTCCGACCCTGCCTGTGAGCCAGGCGACGCTCGCTGTTCACTGACGGCTGTGGACAGGTGGGTATAATACAGATCCTTAATCTCAACAAGCACTGATATCATGTAAATCCTCTTTGGCATTAGTTATTCAAATCCATTTTGGCTCCCTTTGCAGTTTGTCCAAAAGTCTTGAGCCACATCTCATATTTAAAAATACTTTGGCATAAAAACTGTCAATATGTGCTCCAATTTATTGAAAAGTGCAAACATGCAAGAAAATAATTTAAAATGCAAACTTCTGATTACTTTGAAAGTCAGTATTTGGCATGACCATCTTTATTCTTCAACACAGCCGAGCTTTCTAAGCCAAGTTTTCTCCAGGCTTCTTGAAGGACAATCAAAGTTCTACTTTAGATGTTGCTGTCCTTTCTCTCTAGATCATCCCACACTGCTGCAGTAATGTTGAGGTTCGGGCTCTGGGGAGGCCAATCCATGACTGGTAGTGTTCCATTGTGTGTTTTTCTATCCAGGCATGCTTTTACTGCATTGGTAGTGTGTTTGGGATCATTGTCATGCTGTCATGCATGGTGAAACAAAATCTGACAACACTTTTCTATGTTCATTATTCCATCCGTGTTGACAAAGTATCCCAAACCAAGTATAAAATGCAGTACCAAACCATGACAGAGCCTCCAGCTTTCTCTGGACTCATCACTCCATTACATCTGTTGCTACTGATGCAAGTCGCTTAACAAACAAAATTACATTCCTAAGAATGGTAAGGCACAAAAAATGGACTGTAAATGAGCGAAAAAGGAAGCAATGAGAAAAACTTTGAAAGTCCTTCAGAAAGTCTAAAGAAAGTCTGGCTCCTTGGAAGCAAATTATAAAGAAATAAGTGCTGGCTCAAGACTTTTGCACACCATTGTATTTGTTTGATTAGTGGTTTTGCTTGAGTTCTTCCTTTTTGTCAAATCAAAATAATTTTCAGAGTTTGCGGAAACATATTTATTCACTTCATCTTAAGAATACTGTATACTGTACTGTCATTTCAGTCATTATAAACAGAGACTGTGTAGTTAAATATCACCGAGCTCCTCAGAGGTTTGCATCCAAGAGCTGGAACAAGCTGATACATGATATGGAGGATACAGTGAAGATGCTGATTTTAAAGGCTTGATGCCTTGCTCCTTTCACCTGAGTCGCTAAAGAGCAAACTTGTTTTCAGTTCATTTACTATCTGCAGAATTATTTTTAACACTGTGTACTTCCTCTCTTCTTTTTCACAGTTTTAATTTCATAAAAGACATAGCCAGTAAAAATCGAATAAAATAAGGACACGTTTGAGCTGCATTCCTACCATTGATTTGAATCCTGCTCTTTAAATGTTCACATTCAAGGACACTTTCCACCTCTTAGCAACAGTCTTTAACATCACCACAATGTCCTTACTATGCCGAGAGAGTTTCATGTCAATAGATTCATAGGTAAGGCTTTAGGCTTATCCTTTTCATCCATTCATCCTTTTCTGTGCTTTTTGTTATTATTTGGTCGGCAGCAATACACTGACAGCCTTCGCTCTGTTACATTTAACTGTTTGGTGTCTCTTTTTCTTACCGGCATGTTTTGTGACACAGGAGGCTCCAAATGGCTGCAGTCATCTCCGTCCTGCTGAGCTTGCCCTGCTGCAATGCCCGGCGAAGGAGGCCGGGAGGGTTCTCCGAGAGAAGGGTGCGGGTGAGGCGGGTGGCTCAGCGCCGCCACCCTCTTCGCCTGCCTGCGTGCCACCAGAAGGATCCGGCAGTAGGTGAAACAAATGGCACTGGAGGGCAGAAAGAAGGTGAGCACAGATGCCACCAGAGCAAAGGGCAGGGTCACCCGCAGACGACACTGGAAAGAAAGGCCACCTGAAGGTGACAGCTGAAAGTAGGATTCTGGGTACAGTTTGTCAGAGTAGGAGCTGATGTTCCCAGTGCTGACCCCAAGAACAGATGAGTGTCCGCTCCTGTGGCCCAAGCTGTGCCATTTCATCTGAATGGGCAGGAAGGAAGCCAATGCTGCTAGCCCCCAAGCAGCCCCTACAAGGATTAACGCCCGAGGCGGGGTCATCCTCTGCTTATAGCGCAGGGGCGAGATGATGAAGAGGTAGCGGTCCAGGCTGATCAAGCACAGGTTCAGGATGGACGCGCTGCAGCACATCACATCAAAGCAAAGCCAAACCGGGCAAAACGCAGGCCACAGCACCCAGGCCCCGCACAGAACGTTGAGCATAGCTGGGGGCATGACCACCAATGCCACCATTAGATCGGAGAAGAACAGAGACACCAGGAAGCAGTTTGAGGTGCAGCGCAGAGAGCGATGGGCAAACACCAACGCAATTAGCAACATGTTGCCACAGATGGTCATTAGGATGATGATGGTCAGCATAAAAGCTAACAACCAAGGGCCGCTGCCGGTGATGTTCCAGGCGCTGGTGGAGCTGCCGTTGTAGCTCCCTAAGGTCCCAGACAAGTGAGAGTCAGCCATGGCACCTGCTGGCAGAAGTCAGTGAACGAGCTCTTCAGGTAGCACTAGATGTTACAGACCTTAACCAGTTCTCCTTTGCAGCAAAAGCTCACATTTCAGGGACATCGTTGAATGGAAAGCCACTGAGGTCTTGTGCTGAGAAATCAGGGTTAACTGAACTGTTCTCCATGGATAAAAATCCCCATCCAGAAATACATCCAGGTGTCCTGGACTTACTTCCACACCCACCAATATAGTGATCCAAATCCCCAGCACAGTTTCACTCATCTCTCCATCCTGGCCAGTGTCCCTGTCTCATCCACAGCTAAGAGCCAGAATGAGCCGTTCGATAGCTGACAAGAGGGTTTCGAAGCAGCATGTCACAATGATGACAGGCTCCGGAGGAGGGCACAAAAACAGAAAAGCCTTGAATCGGCATATGAGAGCAGGCTCACTGAAGATGAAGAGAACAAGGATCAATGCTCAAAATTATACCTCACCTCACAGAAGTGGATCTGTCTCTCGCAAGTCCTTTGCTGTGCCTTGCTGAGCTCTGCTGCCTTACACAAGTCCGTTTTATTCTGGGAAACACAGCAAGGCAGCAAAAAGCAACAGAAAATTGTGCAGCAGTCATTTGTAAGCACCGCTCTGTTCGCGAGTGCTCTACAGGTATCACGGCCATGTAACGCTCGGTCCTGTTAATCCCTGTGTCGGCCACTCCAGCGTGCCTCCCAGCCTGAGCGCACAGCTACTGAGAAGGAGCGTGTCAGAGCATTGAGCCGTTAATGCATAACCATGCACAATCACAGCCAAGATATGCTAATTCTAAATCATAGGAACTAGTGTGGGTGTTTTGTTTAGATTTTTTCTCCCTTGTTTGGACATGGTGTTTTTAACTACTCTGGAATAACAATTTTAAAAATGTCCATCACGCCTTGATTTTCTTTTCTCATATGCACTATATACATATATTTTGACACTACTCCACCACCACAGTCACCACCAAAGTGTTTAATTATCAGCCTTAGTTACAAGTTACTTTGCAGTGATTGTGATTGATCCATCATTTATAGGGAGATGACTGTTTAAAACCAATAATACGTAAAACATGGATCAGCTGTATTTGAATGATAACACTGATTGCATTTTAATCTGCCAGTTTCTCAGTAACACATTGTAATATTTCAGCATATTTTTGTTTGTTTTGGGTGACTCACACATTATACCATTAGTGAAGAAATTCCCTATTATATAACAATAACCACTTTACGTCATCTTGTTATTCTCAATGCACAGAGATGACGAGACAACCCCAGAATCCTTCATTTCCTAACAGGAACATTTGAATAGCCTTATAGGACTGCTTTTACATCCCTGCCTCAGCCTTCTTCTCTGACAGTTTTCAGAAAAATTACTTCAAGCACCTTTTTCAAAACTGCATTAACACTTGACTCCTAACCCCCTACCCCTCTTCAAGTGTCATTATTACTCCTCAGAGTGTATGAAGTATAATCTAGCTGATGTAACGTATTACACAATCCTCATCTTTGTACCACTTGGTTAAACATGATTTGTACACAATTACATACCTTACAAAGCATGTATGGAACAGCTTATTATTAACCCACAACTCTTTTTTTAATAATTATTTTATTAAATAAACACAGACCGTCCTTATAGGGCATATACAAATCATACAGTCATACAAGGAAGGATGTCAACAGGGAGACAAGAGTCTGACTGTAGAACAGTGCAAATGGTGACGCACCCATAATCAAAACAAAAACAAACACTTTGGGGAAAAAAAAAAGAGACAGTCCCTTGGTGACGTGCAGTTATTGCTCCTGTTGAAGAAAACAGAGACAGGTTTCATGAATTGTCATTTACATAACCAGCGATACAGGGTTGTTATTGAGAGTTAGAAGTGGGGAATCAATTCCTTAAATGATTTAGTTTTAGTGGTCTTATCTCTTTCTCTAGAAAAAATAGAAATAAATTCAGTATTTTTTATATATATATATATATATATATATATATATATATATATATATATACACACACAGAGACTGAAATTATGCCAGCATTATACACATTTCAGACTTTATGAAATCTACTGGTATTTATAACGATTATAACAATTTAATCAATTTTTTCCATGGACAAACCAACCTTATCGCCTCTGTGCAGCATATAATGTGACCTCAGGTTATTCTGACAATTGGCATACGCCATGCCGAGCCCTGCTCCCGAGCCAAGTGAAATTGGCCATGTGTGCCCTATAATTGAGAAAGATGCTTTAGATTATTTTCAAACACTCACTCAAGCACTTCACAGCATGATTAAAAACAGATTAGAGATGGTGTGCTACAGCCTTTCACCCTGTAGCCTTCCCCCCCCCCCCCCATCGTAATTACCTCAATTTTTAACATGCTTCTTTAAAAGCTTTTTGGGCCT
The DNA here is from genome assembly GCF_041146795.1 of Maylandia zebra. Taxonomy (NCBI): domain Eukaryota; kingdom Metazoa; phylum Chordata; class Actinopteri; order Cichliformes; family Cichlidae; genus Maylandia; species Maylandia zebra. Next base: position 10,996,091 of record NC_135186.1, read on the forward strand.
TTTGCTGTCTCCGTAACAAAGGCACATCATTTTCCTACATCTAAAATCTGAAATGACTATTGTCTGTGGACAAAAAAATACATCTCATCTATTCGCAGTAAAAGACAGCCATATGTATGTGTTACTGTAACGGGAGTAGAACATTACTGCAGCCATGCTTTTTTCCCTCAAGGACTTTTAAGCAAAAGGAGCTGATCTAGATTCAGTAAAGCAATTAAACTACTTACGTTTGAAGAACAGAACAGAAAACACAATGCCTAACCCCAGACCGGTGCCTGAGAGACAGAAAAAAAAACAGCTGTTAATGTATTATTTATTTATACAGCTACTTTGTAATGCTTATTTGGTGTATATGATGTCGTCTGCTGCCTTTGGTTGATGTACTTTTAATCATCATTTGATCTATGCTGTATGATTAGTTTAAGAGCAATATTTCCCCCCACTTTTTTCTACAAGATGGTTAAAAAAAAAGACATTTCATGTTATCTTGCCACAGCATATAAGAAGAGTTTTACCGTCTTAATACACAGTCTCTTTAAAATAAAGTGGGCCTGCTTGGCGTAAACCTACCTATTCTTCACCGCACCTAACTCCATTCAAATATGCATCAATTTATGGATCTTGGCTTCTTAACAGTAAGTGCATGGCCCTGTTACGTTAGGCACCCCCTGGCCAGGATCATCTCTGTCATCTCCTTCCAGCGAAAAGAGTTAGCGAAACAGCAGAATAGCTCAAATGTGAATAACCTAAACCATTGGTTCTGTTTTTTATTTATTTATTTATATATATATTTATATATATATATATATATATATATATATATATATATATATATATGCCGAATTAAGAGGGGGACAGAAATATCTTGTAAAATTCTTTAAGTTGCGTACTAGAAGACGTGTCCGTATTAATCAGCGATTAAGAATTAGGTTGACATTTTCTTAGCAGCGTTTGCACTGGGCTAAGTGAAACGCATAAAAAATGAGCGAGAACATCAAAGGCCAAATATCTTGAGACTTTAATAAAATGACAGAGTATACCCAATCGTAACTGTATGTATTTAAAATAAACAAAGCATGAAAAAATGACTGGTCATTCAGTTGTCCTTTACAAGCCCTTATGGCTAGCTAGTTAGCCTCTCGCCCAGTCAATGACAGCTGTGGACTTCAATATAAACTGCTTCTTAAGTGGCCCTTGTTTTGGTACAGGACATCGTTACGATTGAGAAACTGAAGCATATTTACCTAATTTAATGGCACCGTCTGCTAAGCATCGGTCCCACTTTTTCCCCAGCTCCTTCTCAGACATACTGAACATTAGCTTGTGACAGGCTAGAACTAACAAATGCACCTCTGCGTGATGCTTTCACGTGTTGTCGGAAATATATCCCTAGGGTTACGATTTAAACGCAGAAGAATAAACGACAACACTGAAAATTTTATGATTTTACAAGTGATTCGTTTAAACATTCACCCTTTACCGCCTTGGTGTTATTGACAGAACTTATGTTAAGGAGGAAACGTTTAAAAAACTAAAGAAAGCCAAGTAACGTCTTTTTTTTGAAAGCAGCATTGAAACTCTTGCAAACCTCGCGATAGGTTATACCCCAACAACTGAATGGCGCCAGCTTGCGGTAAAGAAAGGATTATCCCAAACAAGTCACTTTGGTCCATACAATATCCAGCAAGCTGTACAGTAAAAAAGTTTGGAAAAAAGAAAACAAAACCAGGCACGCTGTTATGTATAGCAAACTTTCTGAGTTTAATTTGACACAAATCAGTACACTGTCGTGAAGTCATCTAACATGATTTCCTAAGACGACAAAATACAGTTTCTGACAACATACAGCGTACAAACATGGTATCCATTACACAAAAAAAACACCTTGGCATGTTTGAAAGTGTTCTCACTAACAAAGATGTGCCATTAGCTGGTATGCAATACTCTGAATCTGCAAACTGTACAACTTGTGTCTAACACACAGAATTAAGGTACCAAAACATGAAAACCATGTTATATATTGAGACTTTATCAAACATATCAAACCCAAAACATCACAACAAAGGTTCCACTGTTACTCCTCAGCAGGCAAAGTGTAAAACAGCCAAAAGTTCTCTTATTGGCAGCAAGCACAGCTTCTTATATGGTGTGGACTACAATTTGGCTTCTTAATAGATTTCAAGTGAACTCAAAGGTTGGGCTGGTTTTGGGTGCTTTACTCACTGTGAAAGTTTGTGTGTGTGAACAGCAAAGAGGTAGAAACTGTATCCTTGGAGAATAAAAGTGTCTTTGGCTAAAAACTAAAGAAATTACCTTTGCTTTTACTGCCTTTGCTGCAGTACATGTGTATCGTGGGTGCTAACCTCATGCTGGACTGCATTTCATTACATGTAAAAAAATAAAATTAAAATAACAATATCTATAATGAACACAGGTGAAGACACAATCAGCCCCCTCTCCTGGTCCTGTGGAACCTCATCCCAGCTGTACTTCAGGTCACTCTGTGGACCCTGGCAGAGGAGATTCTTCTCCTTCTTCTGCTGCTAGTGACTGGCTAGTTGTCTTCACAGAGATCTTGCTGATTTCCAGGAGATCGCGCAGCTCCTTGTTCTCAATCTGAAGGTAGAAAATGTTTTTTTCAAACATAACTTTTGAAGTTAAATATCTCTTCCTTATAACATGCATGTGCTTCCCCATGCAAGCAGGTTTTGAATGAAAATTGTGATGGATGCATCGCATCTTCTCTTTTAAATAGTGTTACTGTTTATTTGTGATAGAATTTTTTGCACTTTGGCAGTGTTGGGGGAAGCAGATAACCAAAGCAAATACAGACAAATTAAAAAGAAAGTACATCGTCTTTTATTTCTCAGGTTTTATCAATAAGACCTAATAAGAAAAAAAAAAGATGAGTTCCTTAGTAGGTACTAAAATTATTTAAATACAGCCCCAGATGAACAATAACTCATGTCATTATTTATTTAATAAAAAGAAGCATCGTGTAAAAACTTGTGTACGGCTTTATCCATCCATCATTATGGAGGAAGTCTGGTCATTACAATGTTGCTTCAGCACACTGAAGATCACGATTATTCGTTACGGTCCCACCAGTGTTCCAGCTGAGTTGAGGTTTGGACCTTGACTGAAATATTAAAAAGCTGTGATTTCCCTTTTGTCAGCCATTGTGCTGCAGATTTGCTGCTGTGCTTGGGATCATTGTCCTGCTTTATGAGTCTGTTTCAGCCAAGTTATGCAAAACTAACAATGCTGCCTTGTTTTTTTTGTTTGTTTTTTTTTAAAGGAAAGAGGATTTTTTTTCTCCCTTTCATTTAACGTGCTAACATAGCCCTGTAGAGTCTAAGCTGTAGCTCTTGGATTTTTAGCCATGAGCATTGCACAGTCTGTGGCTGAATTTGCTAGAACAACCACTCCTGGGAAGATAGCTATTGTTCTGAATGCTTTTATTCATTTATATTCTTAAATACATGTTTGTTACCGTTTGGGAAAATGTACCTTTTCAACAAACTTTACAGTTGTAGCATATTTAGAAAACTCACAAAAGGTTATCACAAAGATGGCACAGTAAGAAATCTAACCGACTGGTTTAAAAGGCCTAATAAACCCCGAAACAAAACAACATGCTCCTTGACCTGATGCACTAAACCTAGCCATTCCACTAAAAACTGACAACTCAGCTCTCATTTGCATTTATGATCCTCTATTATCGTTGCATCATTTTGACACAGAAGCTGATGTCTGAGGTCTGTGGTAAAATCACATATTTTTCCACAGACCTCAAGAGGAAAGGTGTCATTGTGTCCATGTATAACTGCATTTCTCACCTCTAGCTGAGCAAGCCTCTCTCGAACACAGCAATAGTGCTTATCATCCACCTGCACTGCTCTTCTCATCACCTGGCCCATCTCGCATATCCGTTCCACTTGGCTCTGCACTTCCTGGAGAAGAGTCAGAAATCAAGTTGGTTGTTTTTATTTTAAATTTGTGTGTCTATGTATTTGGAATCATAGCCCATTAAACGTGTGAGCAAATTAAAGAAATGCAGAGTTGATGTACTTTGGCATGGTCCTCATGGAGGCTGAGCACAGGTTTGGTGTCCAGCTCCTTCTTTGCCATCATCAGCTGGAGCACATGCTTGCGATACCGACACATGATCAACTCGAGCGCGTACTGGTGTTCTTCGAGAGACACCCATAGTTCTACAAAGACATAAAGAGCGTTAATACTGGTATATAAAACCAGCCAGTCAGCAGAACCTTTTTTTACCTTTATTCTCCCGCTGCAGTTCCTTGATTTGAGTGTTTTCCTGAGTCAGAAGGACATGAGGTTTGTATTTCGTGAGCTCCTGTATCTCTGAACTGTCATCTGTGTGCTGAAAAAAAGAGCAGAGAAGAAACGGATAAAGAAGACTTTAGCGAACGCATATCACGAAAGCATATCCTAGATACGGGGGAAACTCGCTTTGTAGTACAGGTCACTGTTTAACTAGTTCAATGTGTACACCAAGCAGTAGTGCAGCTTTTCATAAACGTGAGCTATCTGCTCGAGTTTACCTTGTCTGGCAGAGCATTTCCCACCTCTCTCATGCCCTGCACTCTCTGATTTAGGGCCTCGGACTGCTCTATCAGTCCCTCGGCGGCTGTGTCGTGCTCTTTTAGCCTCTCGAGAAGGGTCCGAGTATCGGCCAGCACTTTTTCGAAAGTGCAGGCCATTTACTGGAAAGTGATAGCTCTTTTTACGCTACGTAGAAAAGCTACTACAAAACTAGCTAGTCGAGCGAAAACAACTCGCAGCCGTTGCTTAGCTGGGCTATATAATCTTAGCCGAGGCAGCTCGGTGCCATTATAGAAACATAAATATCCTTACTGTTTCGCTATTTAACTAATGTTGTGTCGGCAGACAGGGCAAGTACCAGACACCCAGATCAAAATATTACTACATTACTAGAATATTACTGCTTCAGAAACTGACGTTTCCGTGTAGAACTAAACTGTTAGCGACGCTTCCTTCTTCGTCTTCTTCTTCTTTTCCTCCTCCTCCTACTTTTGGTGAATTGTCAAACCAACGTTGAGTCGCCACCTACTGGGGTGGAGTGCGGTGTAGACGTTTGGCACACAACCAAAAGCGGGGTAAATGGCTAAACCTATCTAGCTTGTCTTTAAAATATCTTTACATAAAGCAACAGCGTCTCATCTAAAAATAAAAAAAAGAAAAAGAAAAAATGATATTGTTTCTCCACTGTTCAACAGTTGTATGTTACACAAAATGAACAACAACAACATAATTTTAAAAATTATCAACATTTCAAGTAAAAATGTAACGTAAGCCACTTACAGTGTTGAAATTTAAATATTACTATCGGGTAATTTCAAAGTGAGTGAAGGGCTGAGTTGAGTTGATGCATTATGTTACATTTTCCTATGTTGGGTAATTGTGCAACGTGTAGTCTCAGAAACTCTCCTGTATGGGGAGAAAACTTAGTTATGGCGACACCTATTCAGTTTAGTTATCTAATAAATGGCATGATAGCTATTATTTACTCATTAATCAAATAATTAATGGGTTTATTATTTATTGAACTCGACTGGATTACTCTTACATATCTGTTTTCCAGTCTAGACAGCGAGGTAGATAAAATGTTAACGTTACTATAACGCAAATGCCTCCCATGTCCCTTTGCGGCACATAGGCGGTTTCTTATCAGCGCCTTGCGTAGCCACTCTTCGCTTGAGGATCTTTGGTCTACCTAGTATCGTCAAATATCGCGTTAGCCGTCTCCCTATCTCTACGCAATGTGCCGTGCTGCTTCTAGCGGCGCTGGTGACAGTGCTGAAAGCTGTTGGGGTGAGTTTTTAATATTTTATCCCTTTTAGCAGAAGAATTTAAGCGTGTACTGGTAATATATCAATGATAGTTTTCTTTTTGGTCAGTGAGTACTTAGAGGTGAATTGGTGAGTCAGCGCTTAGTCGTACGCACAGTTCGGGCCTGGGTGGAGGCTGCCTTGTTACAGCTCCACATAAATCACGCGAGGGCCGAGGAGTACAACGGCATGCTAGCTAACGGTAGTCGCTACTAGCTACTTAGCATTGCCAATGGCCTAGTTATGCTGTCGAAGGTATAAATAAACAGGCGCGTGATGTTTTTTCTAAGACGTATTAGAGTCTGGCGAAGAAACAGCACGTGTGTAGAATGAATGTGGTTTACTTTAGAGACAAAGATGGCATTTAAATAGAATTAAGCACGAGGCTTATATCTAGCTTCTTTGTTGTTCCGTCCTCGTGCCGTTAACGCCGATAATGTTATTATTGCGTTATCGACGTAAAGAAATGAATAAACTGAGTGTCTATATTTAACGTTGTTCTTGACTGGCAAGAAATTAAAATGTAAATAATTATAAGTACTTTTTAAAGAACTGTCCTGGTGTCGGCAGTCACTTTTGGCATTGTCTGTTCTTAACTCTATTGTCCGTTTAGCTTAAATAGCCCGTGTTGCAGGTTGGCGTGTGATACGATCCAGTTCTAAAAAACGTCTCCATTAAAATATGATTTCCAGTTAAAAAAATTCTTTATAATCAGTCCCAGCTAAATTAATACATAGAAATTCTATATATTTTGACTAATGGCCGAAACCACATTAAACATTAATGTGAAAGAGAAGTCGAAATGTTATCTCTATGTACAGTGTACAACGTTGAACCGTTGCTTAATTACCAGCAAACTTTATGTTCAAGGACTCCAAGCCGCACAGGAGTTAAGTCATCAGGTAATTACAAAAGAACTGAATGCGTTTTAGTTAAAGAAATTCTTCATCATTAACTTAAGTGTTGCTAAAGACAGTGGAGTAGTAGCCGTTTACGACGATTAGCATCGGCGAATGTCAATCTGTCAGGTTCTGTTTGTCCACACAAGGTCAGTAAGACATCCTTAAATGTGATTGTGCGGGTTACTTTGCTTAATGAGCAAACCAGAACTAAAGGAACGAAGTTTTAACTAACTATATTTTAGTTTATTGTGTGTTTTGAAATCGACTGGTTAGACGTAACGTTCGCGATGGCGTTGCATACCGAAACGTGTTGGATCAGGCCATGTTGGCAGTTCCAGCTGAGGATAGCGGATTGCTGAGAAGTCACATGGTGGTTCCTGTCGGGGCGGTTGTTTTGTTTGCCCAGAGAAAAGACTGTCGTTTAATAAATGTCCAATCATAAGAGGTATCTTTCCCACTCGTGTTATTAAATAACAAACAGACAAAACTGTAGTTTGGTCCCAATTTAAATAAATAAACAAAACAAAAAAAACCATGGTTAAAACGGCCGATCGCTGCTAGTTGTGTCGTGAGTTGATTTTTTTTTTTTTTCTTGTTTCCTGCGAAATAAAAAGCAGAAAAAAATCGTAGATCCCACAGAAGCTCCTGGCTCATAACCTTTAATACACTTATGCAGTCAACCTTGTAGCAATCACATTTGAGCCTTTTAACAACGTCATATTCTAACCTAGTGGGATGTAAGAAGGGAGACATTGCAACATAGTCACAGCAGAATAGATATCATGTGTCCTTGGTTGTCTCAGCTATCTTGTTTTCAGAGCAGGGTATTTAGGTCAACAACATCCAGCTCTGGTGTGCTGTATGTTACTTGGAGTTTCTGGAAAAATGTTTTTTTTTTGTTTTTTTTTTGTTTTTTTGGGGGGGTGGTCATACACATGTTACAATGCTTTGTTTGATTGCCAGATTAGCCCTTCTGAAAATGTTTACAGTGGTGTGCATGCAGAACAACTGGGGGGCTGAATGATGAAACAGAGGGCCTTGGTCTGAAATGTTGCCATAAATAACATAGCCTGAACTGACGGTATGCACAAGGACTTGTCGATCCAAAGTACTTGTCAGCTGCCTAGCATTGTATCTAGAGGCATTTGAGGAAAGCTTATTTTTGTACTTGAGTGCAGCTAAAGAATCAAATGTTCCCAAAAGACCTCAGGCTGCTGGTGCTTGGGGTTTTTACTTGTTTTCATGTGACAGAATAGTCGTATTAGCTGACAGTGTAATTACATTTTTCTCTCTCACTACAGACTCATGGAGCCCTTGGGCCATTTTGTATTTAACCTAAATTTAGATCAGTGGAGTTGGTGATAAGTTTTCATCTAACCAGATCTTCTTTTTTTCTTCATCCCCCTTCAAACAGTATGAAGTGAAACAGACCTGAATTTTTGTACCATCCGCAACTGCTTCAAGTTCAGATCAAATCAAAGAAACTGAAGACAAACCTCCCAAAACAAAGACAACACTGAAGAAGCGTGGGTGAAAAAGGATCACTTCAAGGATTTAAACGCAAGAAGTAACCAAATCCTGAAACGACCAAAGAATACGCACATCATCCCAACTGCGAAGTGGAAGAGAAGCAAACTTGCGCCCAAGCATATTCTGAGAAGACCAGAGTTGATCTGAAACCAGAAGTTTGTGCCTACTCAACAGCTTTGACAAAGCACACGTCCCAACGCTGCTCCTAGCCCTCCTCATCCTCACTACACCGCCGACTCACCACCGGGGTGTGGAGTGGGCTGCTATCTGCTAGTTGTTGTTGTTGTTGGTTTTTTTGTTTTGTTTTTTCCTTTTCCCCACTCCCATAGCTCCCTTCCCCAACTTAACCCTTTTTTTTCTCCTTTTTCCTGAGCAGTGTTTTTTGCACCTGCCTTTGCCTTTTTGTTTTATTTTTGCTCTAAATTTCCACCCCCCTTCTTTTTTTATTTTTTACTTTATGCAACATCTAGAACTTGTGCCAGAAACTGTAACAAGTGTGCGTGTTCAACTGTGTGCGTGAAGAGGTCCACAAAAACTGCTAGTTCATCAAAATCCTGAGAGATACAAGACACAAGGCGACCAATAAAGGTAGGTCTCAAGTCAGTTAAAGCCCTTCATAGCGTGTTTTTGATGGCTGTAAATGTACTTCTGGTTATGTCACACGTTTTGCTCATCATTACCTCTCTGTATTATTAGGTTTATTAGTGGCCTCTTTTGGATTTTAATATTCTTATAAAACTGGTATCTGATTCAGAATCTGCATTTGTTAGATGCACTACATGATTCACACATGCTTTAAAAACAGATTGTATAACACTTACCATTGCACTGTTTTGGGGCAGTATACCGAGGATGTTGTTTATTCATATTTCTTTTTTTCCCCTCAGTCACTAAAAACCAATGCGTTTTCATCTTTGTCAAAGTTATGCAAACTAAATTATTTATTTGTTTTGGACCTCATTTAAATTTCTCTTTGTAGGACAATATTTTAAGCTGTTGTTTGCAGCAGCCAATTCCAAGCTACCGCAGTGCTTGGTTAGACTTGAATCTTGCGTACTTATTGGTTTCTCCATGTGACATCACATCCTTTTGTGGAGTGAGTGCAGGAAGTGATACTTGATGTAAAATAGTGATTTGATCTTAGTGACCTCTACATTGTCCTTTTGTTAAAGATAACTTTTCTGAAAATGTGAAAGAAGCCAGCACCACTGAGCCACCACCACCTCCAAATACTTGAAGTAGTCATTCAGTTTTGTTGGAAAATGATTTACTTGCCTTCCGTTACCTGATCCACACTCTTCCTATTTTGTCGTTCTCAGGCCATACCCCCCCCCCCCCTCCTTTTTTGCCTTCTTTCCCCCCCTTTTGTATCCTCTCTGGGGATTAAAGCCTGCAGCTATTTTCCTTTTTGTTTGTGACACTTGGCACACTGGCTGACTTGCCTTACCTATTATGTTTGTTCCTCTCTTCACCCTTGCAGACATCCAGCGGTGTATCATTGGGTGGTTGATTAAGAATAGTATTTAACACTCAAGCAAAAAAATCCAACAAAAAACAAAACCTATATCAAAGTTCAGCAAGTGCTCAAGCAAGTTTTGTTCAAGTTTATGGGAAAATATGGGCAGCCCCTGGAAAGGCTTTGTTGAGTTTACCTTGCCTGCGTCGCCACCCACCGCGTTTGTTAGCGCTGACCTGAGCAGCACCTCCCCTGTCGGACTCAGCCTGTCGCCATATGGCCGATCCGTAAGTTTCACCTTCCCACCTTTCTACGTGCCCCACCCCATCGAGCACCCATCCACCCACCTTGCCCCACATCTTTGCTGTGAATGGCATAACTTCTTTCATCTTTTCAGGCTCCCAAGACTAGCCTCTACTCAGTTATTTTCTTGTAGGGTGAGGGTGTTCTGCCAACTAGATGTCTGAAATTTGATGTAAATGAGCACTTTTTTTAAATTTTTGTTTTAAATCGTTTTTATTATTTTTATTTAATTTTTTTTACATTGTACCCTCCCCGATTAATATTCAGACTGGTAAAAGGGAGGGCAGTGACTCAAGATGGACAATATTAACACTTCGACGTAACTACACACAAAATCCAGGACCACAGATGCATATGAAAGGTGGATACTTGTTGGTTCTCAGGAAAACTGAAAATTGATCTTAAGTAGATGGTATTTACAGTACTCATCCATCAGCACTGGACCAAAGCCCTTAATTCTCTTTGGGGATTCATGTACATTTGCGTTGTGTCATAAGGAGTCGTGATAGTTGCAGGACAGGGGCTAGCAAGAGGCTGCTCTGGGATCCCCTCCCTCTTCCCCCATTACTCATAATCCATCACCAACTTCCTGTCCACTGTAGATGCACCGCTCTTTGACCTGTCATTTGCATTTTCTGATTCTCCATCTTTACTTTGTTTTTGTTTTTAATTGCAGCACTGTATTTAAATCATTCCCATGACCGTCTGTGCCAATAATGTATTTTAGATATCTTTTTAGTGTTGCTTCCTCTGTAGATCCGTTCCTGTTTGAGTGCGATCTAGTACTACCAGGGACTTGGTAGTGCTCCAAATATCGCTCCCTTCAACATGAAATTTTCAGGGTTGAGTGATCTGATGGTTTTACTGCCTGCTATTGTTCCTGGTTTAAGTATTGGTGGTGGTTGTGATGACTATTATCTAGTCCATTGCTTTTTGTAGAACCCGTCAGAATGTGTTGGGCCTAAAGGACTCTATAATACCTCAAAAGTTGAATTATAAGTTCAGCAGGTTTTGTCTGAGATGATGGGAAACTGTAGGCAGAGTAAAAGCCAAACGTTCATTTCTCTGCAGCATATCCCAGTCCTGTCCCCAGTGTCAGAAATGGAAAGAGGCTCCTCTGAACCTCCAGTGGCTCGCAACACTGGCTCTACCCCATCTGCTTCTACTGGTCCCGTACCTATCCCCCGTTCCTCCTCCGTCTCTTGCCATCCCCACCCAGGCAGTAAAAAACACAAGCGGACACCCTTGTATCAGAGATCAGTAAGGAGGCATATCTGATGGTGCCCACACTGACCTAACCACTCTGAGCTGCTGGTGTGTTGTGACTTTTGCTAACAGCATGGATGAAAACAAATGCCCCAAAGATTAACTAGGGTGCTATGAAAGAGTTTTGACAAGTTTCTGGTGATATTGCCATGTAATCAGTAGTTGGTTAATGGATGGAAACACATTAAATGTTTGTCTAACCAGAACTGTGTGAAATTCTGCCACACTGCTGTAAATGGAGTGAGTCAAGTTCAGCTTCAGGTGCATGAGTGAAAAGGAAACCCTACTGTGTTATGTTCGTGGTCTAAGTTTGAAATCAGTGCGTCTTAGCCCCCAAAGATTCTCGTGTGGCTTTACTTGCTCACCCTGCCCCCTCCACACTTTCCCTGAAAGTGCTATACTTGCATGTTTGATTTTTCATTTCCTTTTTATTTATTTTGTTTTAGGTTGGCATCCAACACAGCTGCTGCATCCTAATTGTTAAACTACATGTTTATGTACTACTGGTAGCTTTCTTTTTAACACTTGCTTCTCTTCTTCTCTAGATGAGTTTTGACCCAGGCATGCTCCACAACAATGGGCACACCGCATATGCCAATGGCTCAGGGCCTGGCATTAGAGAGACTGGTGTGGTGGAGAAGCTCTTGACGTCCTATGGGTTTATCCAGTGCTCTGAACGTCAGGCTCGTCTCTTCTTCCACTGCTCCCAGTACAATGGCAACCTGCAGGAGCTTAAAATAGGAGGTGAGGGCGACTTACTGAAAAGAAACCTACTTGATTTCCTGCTGACTTTATTGAAACTTAGGTTGTATTTGTCATTTGAAGTTTGCTCATTTTCTTTTCTATTTGTTGTCCCTTTCTCTGTAGATGATGTAGAGTTTGAAGTTTCCTCTGACAGGCGCACTGGCAAGCCCATAGCAGTGAAGCTGCTTAAGATAAAGCCAGAAGTGCTGCCAGAGGAGCGCATTTCGGGCCAGGTGGGGCCAGACCTGCACGCCTATCCCTTTACTGTGCTGCATGGTTATATTCATCCAGTTAAGGAATACCATTTTATTTTTGGTTATGTCCTTGTCTGTCAGCTTAGCCTTTTTATTTTATTTTTTGGGGCAAGCAGTGTCATTCTTATAACTGTCAAGCTTGTCTCTCATCCTGATTTACAGTTTAAATGTAAACTAAAAACTGGCATGAGTGTCTGCTTGAGATGATGAATGTCTGAACAAATGTGTACGAATGAGATAATTTCTCACTTGACAATTCGATTCTGTATTTTATACAACAGCCAGTTTCCCAAATACTTGGTATCATTGGTGATAAACATAACTACATGATGCCACTAACCTTGTTATTTGATGTAAACAAATTACTCAAATCTTCATTTAGAGCATTCATGCACCTGCATTTGTACAATTTGAGGTTCAGGCATTTTATTCATCTCATTTCCATAATTTTTTTTTAATTTGGCTTTGTAGCTGTCTATTCAGCCCAATGAAACAGTGGTTTAATGGCTTCTACCTGTAATTTTCCCCCCTTACTGCAGGTTGTGTCATCAATCCCGTTACATTTGGATGGAAAGTCTGCTCCTGGACAGGTGCCCACTGGCAGTGTCTGCTATGAAAGAAATGGGGTAAGATAGGTGGCATGAATTACACTTTGAGTCAGCAAGCTGCAGGATGTTAATGTAATGGAGTGGGTTTCTTCTTTGAATTCATCTCCTGTCCTCTGTAGTAAACTTTGTACAGAGGCAATTGGTTAACTTCATGCATCTTTTGTTTGATCAAATAAGCATTTAGCAAACTCAATCTAACATGATTACTAATGAAAAAGGGCAGAAGCCAGTGTTTGTAGGTGTTGCTTTTAGTCAAATTAGGTGGCACTGAGTCAATGTAAAGCCTTCAGCCTCCACAGCACATGGCAGTCTTTTCTTCACTCAGTTTCATTGTTGGTAGTTTTGAATATTACATAGTTCGAGTTATTAGGTGTTGTTTTGTTTTTTTTTTTAAATCGGTGGTGTCTTTTCACAGGAAGTATTTTACCTTACATATACTCCTGATGACGTGGAGGGAAATATCCATTTGGACACGGGGGACAAAGTCAGCTTCTATATGGAGACCAATAAGCAGTAAGTGTGCAGCACTTGTAGCATAAATGCCATAAGCAGCTGTCACTGGGTGTTTAATGTTCATTCCTTTGTGGTTTTTCAGTACTGGTGCAGTCAGCGCTCGTAATATTCAGCTTGTGAAGAAAAAACAGATGAGGTGCCAGGGTGTAGTGTGCGCTACAAAGGTAAGATCCAATCAAAACACTTTTTCTCTCTAGTGGAATATCTTTGAAATTTGACAAAACAAATTGCCTAGAACACTTGAGGAGTATTGGGTGAACTTTACGGTTTGTAAAGTTCTATGGGCTCAAAATGTGGTCATAAATATTTTGTATGTGTAAAAAAGATTTGTGTGTGCGTAAAAAAAGATTTGTGTGTGCGTAAAAAAGATTTGTGTGTGGACTTAGAAAAAAAAACCCCTGCAAGTTACAACTACGGATTTTTGACCCTATTTTTCTTCCCTTCATCTGATTGGTGAATGTCATGTCAATCACAAATGTAACAATCCAATCAGAGAACAGATGGGTTTGGCTGTCGAGGGGCGCTTTTTTTTGAACTGCAGGTCTTTGAAGGGAATAAATGCCCTTTTACATGCCAACCCAGCGTTTTCCTTCATCACCACGAAGGACAACAGTCTGTGGTCGTCCGAGTTTGGTGATTTTTATGTCACAGGTCTACGTGTTTAATACATGGACTTCCACAGCCTTTTCAACAGCGCTGCGGACCGCGGGGTGGGGGCGGGCAGTGTTTTGGAAATGACAGTCTTCATTACAAAGCTTTCTTCGTTATGAATTAGCATACATGTTTTTATTGAACATTTGAAGAACCAGCAAAAAAAAACTCTTGTAGAGGACATAAAGTCAGAGATAGAAAAGACAAGGAGCAGGTGCATCTAGCCTGTTCTAATGTTTGAGTCTAAGGTTTTTTGTTTTTTTTAGCACCTGGCGGCTTTTTAACTTCTCATCCGTAAATAATCTGCTCTTTCACGTGATTCAGTTTATTTTGAAAAGTCTCAACAGGATCTTGAGCTTTATTGTGAAAGGTTTATGTGGAACATAAACAAGCGGACACGCGATGCTGTTGCCGTCGTTGTTGCTAACCACAACGCATAAAAACAGGCTCTTGTTCGTCCGTAGTGTGGTTTTATAAAATATAAGGGAAAGGGAGAACTTTAAGAAATTAATATAGCCACTACAGTGACCATCAAAACGATGAGAAAAATATTGCCATAAACAATTTATTTTGCGACACCACGAAACAAACGATAGCGTAAAATGAAACGATAGAGGTTTTTATATCGTCATCCGATATATATGGTTATATTGAACAGCTGTGTGTGTGTGTGTGAGAGACAATGCTGTCTAGTCACATACATGATTTGTCATGTTGTAGAATATAACAGTGGTTATAAAAACAACTTAATTTTACCCTTGGCAGGCTTTTTTCCCTCTTCATTCGTTCCCAAGCTTTATTAGAATTGCTGAACTATTGAAACAGGACCAACCTGTTATGCTGAGCCTTGTTTTCAATTTCAGGAGGCCTTTGGATTCATTGAAAGAGCAGATGTGGTGAAGGAAATCTTCTTTCACTACAGCGAATTCAAAGGTGATCTAGAGGCTCTTCAGGCTGGAGATGATGTGGAGTTCACCATCAAAGATAGAAATGTGAGTGCTACCTTTTAGGAATTTCAGTAGAACGTTTTGAAAATGTATCACTCAGCTTTAGCTCTACTTTTGACTGTCTTTGTGTAACTCTTAAAGGACTTTGATTAATTTGTAACCTTCAATAGGGTAAAGAAGTAGCAACAGACGTGAGGCTCCTCCCTCAAGGAACAGTCATCTTTGAGGATATCAGCATTGAGCAGTTTGAAGGCACCGTTGTAAAGGTCATTCCCAAAGTCCCCACCAAGAACCAGGCAAGGAGATTCTGATAAACTTTATTTAGTAGAAGACAGTTTGTTGTTGTTGTTAAAGGGAGCATGGACTACAACCCAAGAATTTAAAACAATTTTAACAGATATGTAAACTTTGTTTCCACAGAATGACCCTCTGCCCGGTCGTGTCAGTGTAAGGATGGGTTTCAATGACAAGGAACTGCCGTTTGGCGAGAAGGACACAAAGACCAAGGTGACTCTTTTGGAAGGAGACCACATACAATTCAACATCTCTACTGATCGCCGAGACAAGCTTGAGCGGGCTACCAACATCGAAATCTTGCCAGACACTTTCAAGTTCACCAAGGAGAATCGTGAAATGGTAGCTTGCAGAACAGCAGCTATAAATGGTTTTAATTTTATATTATAGTACATTCATCACAGATGTTGATTATGGTGCATCATCATGTATTCTTTTAGGGGGTTATTGCAGCTATACGCGATGGCTTTGGATTCATTAAGTGTGTGGATCGGGATGCCAGGATGTTCTTTCACTTCAGTGAAGTCCTAGAGGAGGGCCAGCTTCATATCTCAGATGAAGTGGAGTTCACTGTTGTGCCTGTAGGTCCTGTTTATAAGCTTTTCAAAAAAGTATGTATTTTCTATTACCTAAGCAGGCACATTCAAGTTACTTTAAAGTAAAAATACTAATATAAATGTCATCCCTGCCAGGATATGCTGTCAGCTCAGAGAAACCATGCAGTGCGCATTAAGAAGCTTCCAAAAGGCACAGTGTCTTTCCATATCCAGTCTGAGCAACGTTTTGTGGGTGTAGTGGAAAAGGAAGTCGTTGGAAACACCGCCAAGAACATCAGTCCCACCAAGGGCAAGGAGAAGGTAACACCGCTTATAACTTAAATCATCCCCATTTATGACACAGCCCATTTCCCCTCATCTATCCGTATTTTCACACTGTTTTAGTTCTAATGTTCCTCTTTGCTTTCCTCCTTCAATGACTTCCTGTTCATGCTCCTTGTTGGTTAGAAAAAAGATAAGGTAGGACTGAGACCTTCTGCATGAAGCTACATGAAAGTGCATCACAATTAAAGACACTCCAGTTGTACAAACTATCGGTGTCGCAATTTGTTTTACTAACGCATAATCTAAAGAAGCTTTTCATCACGTAAAGTCTAGAAATCCAAATGATCAAGTGAAGTGTTGTGGTGCCGAGACTTGCTGTCTGATAAATCTTTCTCTTGCTTTTAAAGGGTAAAGTTGTAGAAAAGGTTAGTCTTTGTTAACCTCTAACCCTCTGGTGTCCTTCACCTGATTAATTTACAGTGTGAGGTTTGATCATCATTTAACCCATGGAATCTGGAATTGAAGCTTCACTTTGTTGTAGGGCTGCACAAAAGTAATCAGAATGCTAGTGGGGTTTTTTTTTGTGTGTGTGTGGGGGGGGGGGGGGGGGGGGTTCTCCTCCTCTTAGTGGTTGTCAGCCTGTTGTATTTAAAATGTGTGTGGTGTTCACGAACACAGTATCCTATTAAAACAGCGAGTTTTTGGTTCTTCCTAATAATTGTAAACTGCGCCCAGATTTTTGATTTTGTTTTAACAGTTCAATTAAGCGCTAATGGTTTTGCATTCAAAACGATATACAGTAACTGAAATGGCAAACGATAGATTAAGAGCCATTTTCAGTCAAGTAACAGTGTTTAGTTTTTTTATTATAAACTAGAGCAGTGAATAATTATGCAGCCCTAAATTGTAGGGTAAAGCTCAACACTGCTTGTAGTAGATTAGGTGTGTACTAACTAGGCTGCTACAGCATGATGCATTGCACACATTTATCTTTAATGCTTATGTAGGCTGTGTGCACAGAATTTTCTAATACACTAGTCATAAATGACTTGTTCTCTTTTAAATTGGTGACATTGCCAGCTTATTAGAGCTGGGCGATATATCGAGTTTTTAAAACATATCGATATATTTTTATACGAGATATAAGATGTGACAATATCCTTTATATCGATATAGTCTATGTTACGTTATAATTATAGTTGTGGAGCCGCAAGTTTGCCTCTCTTTCGTCCACTTTTGTCTCTACGCAACGTTACTCCGCCTCGCCTTCACTGAAGACAACTCCCCCTCCTCCCCCATCGCTTCACGTGCAGGCAGCGACAAGACGGACACGGCAAATCTCCGTTAACGAGTTACTGCGCATCGCCCCATGCGTGGGGCTGGACGGCGTCAACGTGCTAACGAGCTAACCGCGCTAACGAGCTAACAGCGCTAACCCTAAAATCCTTTCATTCTCTCAAAAGTTGATAGCGCGCCTTATGTATGAATTCTGGTTGTGCTTGATGGCCGCGAACCGATTTTATGTGGTACACGGCGTTCAGCAATCTGTCAAAATGTTTGAGTACGACTTTGGTCAGCTACGGAGCTGCACCGCTTGATAGGTTGTCGGCGCATTACGGCTACCGAGGAGCTTCGCGGAGTGATACGTACTGTGCATCAACGTAATATTACCGTATTGTGTGTGTATAAGGACCATAAATGGCACCTGTAAGAGACGTGGTTATGAAGCGGATTTCAAACTCCAGGCTGTCAGTCACACAGCAAAACTTGGGAACAGAGCAGCTGTGAAATCTGTCTGTCTTTGTTATTACGCTCAGCGTCTTTTAGTTTATATTTTGACTGCACAATTGTGAGCTCTTTGTTTAGCACAAAAACAACCTTGTTTTCTTTTATTTATGGAGCATGATTATTTAATGAATGCTCATAATTTAATTTTGAGTAATTTTTCATGTACATCTGTG
Source organism: Maylandia zebra (assembly GCF_041146795.1). Lineage (NCBI taxonomy): Eukaryota > Metazoa > Chordata > Actinopteri > Cichliformes > Cichlidae > Maylandia > Maylandia zebra. The sequence goes on from NC_135186.1 coordinate 11,014,217, forward strand.
CTGTATGTTAATAAAAGTGCCTGTGTGACATCTGGGACACAGCTTTGACTAAGAACTCTCTTTTTGTTCTTACTTTATGGCTTAAAAAAAAAATATCGAGATCTATATCTTATATCGCCATCCAGCTAAAAAATATCGAGATATGAATTTTGGGTCATATCGCCCAGCCCTACAGCTTATGCTCATTTTGTTCAACTGTAGCATTGCGGAGACATTTGGCCAGCACTGCTAGTCTTAATTCAGCGGTCCCCGGGCCTCGGACCGGTACTGGTCCATGAGTTGTTTGGTACCGGGCTGCGAGAGTTGAGGCTCAGGTGTGAAATGTATGGTTTTCAGGGTTTTTATCAGTTTTCAGTGTTATTTTTGTTATCGTTAACTCAGTTTTCCTGGGTCTTTTCACGTGTGTTATGAATAAATCTTTTTATCGGTACCAGTACTAGTTTTATTTTGTTGTATTTATCGGCGACACCTTAAAGGCCGGTCCGTGAAAATATTGTCGGGCATAAACCGGTCCGTGGCGCAACAAAGGTTGGGGACCGTTGTCTTAATTGGAAAGATGATCCAAGTTTGATGTGTTGCTTTTATTGTAGGAGTCTGAGGAGGGAGTGATTGCATATGAAGACTGTGGAGTGAAGCTCACTGTGCCATACCATGCCAAGGACCTAGAGGGAGGAAGTCACCCACAGGTTGGGGACAAGGTAGTAACACTTTATTTTGCTTGAGCGCAAATATGGTTTCCACTATGCATTTAGCCTAATTAGTCCAGCAAACAGTTGATGCTACAATTCATCTTTTGAAGGTTTGAAGTTTAGTTGTTGAAAGCTTGAAGCTTTTTTTTTTTTTTTTTTTTTTTTTTTTCCCCCCCATGCAACTTGTGCGTTTGTCCTCTAGGTGGAGTTCTCAATCAATGAAGTGAAGCGAACTGGCCAACAGAGTGCCGTCTCCATCCGGGTCCTCAACCGTAATGCCTCTGGTGCCAAGAGACTGCATGGATTTGTTGCTGCACTGAAAGATAACTTTGGTTTCATTGAGACAGCAAATCATGACCAGGAAGTGTTCTTTCACTACAGGTAATGATTTAAGTTTGAACACACCTCTGGGTTAGGGTATTCATTTATTAATGCCATGCAGATAACTCGCTTTAGTATCAAATTCTCAGACTTGTGCTTTTGTTTTTAGTGAAATGTGCGGAGACTTGGATAACTTGGATCTGGGAGACACAGTGGAATACAATCTCTCAAAGGGAAAAGGAAACAAAGTCAGTGCTGAAAAGGTCACCAAGGTTGCTGCAGGTATCAGTGATTCACTTCCAGTTGTTTTTGGTACATTTGTAATGTTTGACATTTTGTAGGTAGGAATGATTGCAAATAAAATCCACTGCTTTCCCGTCATAGTGAATGGAATTGGTGAAGATGTTGGTGGGACAGTGATGACAGGGAAAGTTATCCGTCCTATACGCAGTGTTGACCCCTCCCAGACTGAATACCAAGGACTTGTTGAGTTCTCAGAGGAAGGTTGGTATCCCATTATGACTACACATGTAAAACAGTTTATTTGTAGAAAGTAAAATTGATTCCTCCCCCTTTAATTTTCAGGCGGATCAAAAGTGCAGAATTATCCATTTGGAATCATGAGTATGGCAAACAAGTCTGATTGTTTGCAAAAAGGAGAACAGGTGAAGTTCCAGGTTTGCACAATAACCCAGACTGGCCAGAAGATGGCCTGTAATGTGGTTCCGCAGCGTAGAGCCATGGTGGAGTGTGTTAAAGACCAGGTAGTGTTCAGTTTTTGTTTTTTCCTCTCCTCAATTGCATAATTTAAAAAAAAAAAAAACAACAAAAAACACACTGGGTAGTAGGTGGACGTCATACTTTAAAACTCAAAATTGTGATTAATTCCCGCCCCCCTCCAGTTTGGCTTTATCACATACGAAGTTGGTGATAGCAAGAAGTTATTCTTCCATGTAAAAGAAGTGCAAGATGGTCTGGAGCTTCAGACTGGGGATGAAGTGGAGTTCTCAGTTGTCCTCAATCAACGCACAGGAAAATGTAGTGCCTGCAATGTACGCAGAGTCAGGTAAGAACTTTATCTTTAAATTTAGAACTGGACTGTGGCTGGTATGTTTAAACCAGTGGGCCTTCACATTGTTTGTTCATTGTGTTCCTCTTGCAGTGAGGGGCCTAAACCAGTGGCGACTCCACGTCCTGACCGCCTGGTGAACAGACTGAAGAGTATCACGCTTGATGATGCCAGTGCTCCTCGCCTGGTCATTGTAAGGCAGCCTCGTGGTCCTGACAATTCAAAGGTATGATGAGATTATCAGATGGTGCCACATTTGAATTGTGCTAACCTGTAAGTTTGTATAGTCTTTTTAGAAATGACTTTGGCTAAAATGAATTTGGAGCCATCCATGTTACTGATCAGAATGAAGTAGAATGAAATCATTTGCTACAGTGATTAAAAAAGACACTTGGCGAGCATTTCAGGGGTTAGTTTCCTTCCTAAAAAATTTTTACAACTTTTTTTTTTTCTCTTTTTTCCCCCCCCTTTCCTTTTGTTTTAATCTTAATTAAACTTATTCTGTCTTTACAGGGCTTCAATGTGGAGCGGAAGACTCGCCAGCCTGGTGTCATTGACTGAGCAATACAGGGCCTACCCCCATTTGGTGTTGGAGGGACGCTGTCGCCGAGAGCAGCAGCAGGGGATAAGGGAATTTAATTTGACACATGCTTGTACACAAACTCATCCGCAAAACATACGCACACATACAGTAATTGGCATGTGTAATCTTTGTCCCCAGTCTGCAGTGGAACTTTTCTTATTCCACAGTTCCCTGCCTCCCATGTATGATGTACTTGATACAGAGTTCCACGCTGCAGTGTACATGGGGACCTCTGAGTGTGTGCGTATGATGTATCCTAGAATTGATTAGTGTGTAATGGAGGTATTTGTTTCTAAGGGGCTTGTTCCCTCCAAGTCAGAGTGGTGACTGTGTGGCTGTCTACGTCCTGATTTTGTTCTTTGTCTGGAATTCTGCACCTGTAATCTGTCCGCTAGTTTGACTGGGCGAGTGACTGTTAGCATGTGTTTGAACCTCAGCTCCATATTCGTTCTTACTTTTTGCTCCCTTACCGACGGAAACGTAATAACTTCGCTATCAGGTTTCCACTCCTGTATGCTTTCCTACAAAACGCATAAAGCAAAGCTCCCTCCATAAGGAGGATCATATTTCTCATATGTGCAAGCTTAAACCGAGGATTCTTCTCTGCTCGTTTTTTTTGAGCAGTTTTTAATGCTTTATTGAAGTGGAAGCATGGCGCGTGTGTGATATATGTGAATGTCAAAGTAGTTAATCTAATGGGATTTAATTCCACCAGTCTGGAGTTTTGATGCCTTTTTGGTATTCACATGCTCCACTTCAGCATTCTTTTTCTTCCTCTTTTCCCTCTCCCCTCCCAGGTGCAGAATTCCTTGTGGCATCTTATATCTGCAGTTCTTTTATACTTTTTTTTTTTTTCCATTTTGTTTTTTTGTTTCTTGCACATAATTTTCTTGGGGGGTTTTTTTTGTTTTGTTTTGTTTTTTTTCTCCATCGAAACTTAATCTGCTAATATTAAGAATAAGGTGCCTAAAAACTGAAAGCAAAATGAAATAAACATAAAAATAAAAAATAAAAATTTAGATGTGTCCTCTGATCCCAGCCAACCGCCAAAATATTCAGAACAATCTTAGGGTGGCTTTCTCTTAAAGTAGGAAAAATACTGATATGCATCCCAAACCTGTGGGTTGACGTATACTATACGTAATGTGTGCTGCTTTTTTCTTTTTCTTTTTTTTTTTTTAAAGTGGAATTTGGAAACTTCAAATATAACACAACCAATGTAACTTAAAGGAAAAGGGGTGAAGTATTAGAAATTCAGTTTTTAAGAAAAACTACATTAGAAATCAGGAGATCAGCTTGTGCACTCTGGAGATGAGCTGTTGTGCCTCTGCACGTTAAGTTACAGTCAAAATTAATTTCTCTGGAGATCACCGGGTTTCAGTTGAACCACGTACAGAGGTTCTCATGTACTTTTGTTAATGTTCTTGAATGAGACAATTGAATTAAAATTTTATGAAATTCACGAGCTGTTCTGTTTTCTTTTCAGAGGAAGCCTGTAGGTGTTCTTTGAGACTGAATAAAACAACTTGAAAGCAAAATAAATGCTTGTGAAGTTCATTTTATTATATAGAGCAATTTGTCTGACATTGGCTAGTTGTGAGAAAGACATGCATAAGTAATCAGTTAATAAAACTACATTTGATAAAACATGTTTTATATTCAGTGTTGTCTTTGATTCCACTATCAGCTGTTGTAGCCTGGTGATGTCTGTTAAATCTCAGAATGGTTGCATTTGATGAAGAGGGAAGTCAGGTTTAAATGTGAGGGGGAAAAATGGTCAAGATGTCACACCAACACAGTTACAAATGAGAGAGAAATAAGACATTGATGTATTTGTGGTGCTACGTTCCCTGTAGCGAGTGGAAAATAAATTGATCACTGCAATTTTCCATATCTGCCAGTAAGAATGACCAAAGATCCACAAAGCCATGTTTTTCACTAAATTTAAATCTGTAAATGTTGTGTCTGTATAGATTTTAAGATGCTGGTAGGACAATCCAACTACAATATTATGACTGTCTTGAGGGCAAGAAGCATTCTGGTGTTAAACAGCAGTTGCAACAAAAGCAGCATTGTCAATCAGTGTGGGTACACTGACAGCTGATGGTGAGGATAAATTCATAGAGAAAGCTTTCAGTCTAGTCCTACATGTCAAATCAGTCTTCAGTTTGGCTTGCTTGAATATTATGAAGTCAGTATAATTATTCATTGGTGCACCAGAGCAGGTTTAAGTATGAAAAACACTTCAGATGTGCTAAAATACAGAGGAAGTCAAATGTGAAATAAAACTAAACTGGTCTCTTCCACTGAAGGTAAATAAGCTGAGGAACAATTAAAGTTCAATACTTGCTGAAGGGCTTTATCCCAGCCCAGAACATGCAGTAAGCACTGGTAATAAATTTGGAATGGAAAGTGTGAAGGATCATTGTCTTTTAACGCCAGGACATTGATTCTAAACCTTGGTGCTGCTCAAATATATAGTGAGCTCAGAACGGTGAATCACCTTCTGAGTCTGCGATTGAGATCTATGGGCTTCTGACCAGCGTGTCCACCACTCCCTTAGCTCAGTGGGTCCAGTGGGCCGTCGCTCCTTTATTTGGTTTGGATGAACTAGAGCTGGATGGCTGGTGTCTTCTCTGGGCAAGAACTTCCTGTTGACATTTACACTCCCATCTGCACTGGATTGCTCCAGATTGTCATCCTGGGCCGAGACGGCGTGAATTTCACTGGCACAATTTGAGTTGAGTTTTGAAGCAGTCTCAGAATCTTCTTGAGCGGCACCTCTGAAAAAATCAAGCCGCTGCATTTTGCACTTGTACTCCTCCAGTTTAGTCTTGCACTCCACGGCCTTCGCTCTCATCTCGAGGAACTGATACTGCAAATCCTTCTCGTAACCTTCCTCTGATTGTAACTCGTTTTCCCAAAACCTGATCTGCTCCATCTCTTCTTCCACTATCATCTCTTGTGCTTCCTGTTCAGTGATTCTGGCCCTTTGACGTTCCTCAAGGTCAAAAATCTGCCTGTCTATATGTGTTATCTGGGCCTGTAGGTCCTGCAAGGACTTGAGCTGACATATTATGGTTTCTCTGAGAGTATTTTTCTCCTCCTCGGTCCTGGCAGCAGTTGAACCACACAGGTTGGATTTTGCCTCATTTGTTTTTTTAGAGTGTTTGCTTTCTTTACCCCTTGTCTGATTTCCTATGCAGCAGGAGGTTTGATGGTCCAGTTCTGACTTCAAAGCTTTTTGACCTTTCCCTTTGCCTCTGCTAATGCTACCAGAGTTATCTTTTTCCACAGTGAGTGAGAAATCCAAAGAGATACGGTTCCTTTTATCCGACTTACTGCTTTCCTTATCATGGGCAGTGCTATAGACCTTTCCTTTCCCCAGACTTTCCAGCCAGTCCCAGGCCTCCTCCATGAGTGTCAGAGACTTTCTTTTTGGCCTTTTCAGGTCTTCTTGCTTCTTCTCACCTTCTTCCCTTAAGCAGGATAACATTGGCAAGCTTTGGCGATGCAGGCTCAGGGAGCCACTACTCCTCCTCATTCTGGAACCTACATCTTTCTTCCTTAATGGCGGACAGGGTTGATATCGTCCTACTTTTGCTTTGCCCATTTCATCCAAAACAGATGCTCCTCTGCGGAATAGACTGAGCTGGACCTCCTTGGACTGCTCACCGTACCTCTCCAGGGTCTCCAGAAGACGTTCCTCGGGTGTCATGCACCGCTCAAAGTCTTTAAATTTCTCCCGTAACGTGTAACGTCCGGGTTGACCTAAAGAACAAGCAAAGAATGAGGATTCGTCAGCATATCAAAATAACCTTTATCACCAAGTAGAAAATGTCCAGCATGCTGTGTACGCACCCAATGCTTGAGCCAGCACTAGGACCACTTCTTGGCATGTCGTTTCCCTTGTTACTCCACATACCACCCGTGGGATACCATCCACAAAAACCTTCACTTCCATTCTGTCCAGTCTTGGATCTGCCCACCCAAAAAAAAGAGAAGAGATTAAAAGCGTGTGGCACACTGACCAGAGTATCCTGTTGTCTGTGTTAGGGGAAGTGGTGGAGACAGCTAAATAACCCTCATTAACATTCACTGTAATCTGTCTGCCCATCATGTGTAAGTCAAGCCTCAGGGCTTTGACAAAATAGCAGAGTTACGCACCACGGTGAATAAAATGGCAAACAGTGTAGATACCTTTCTTTCATGCCTTTTCTTTCAGGATAGCAGAAAGAGCAAAATAAGAAAGATGATGGGGGCGAGGGGTGCGGAATAGCACATGGATCAGTATTAGCACATTCCCACAATGTCAGTTGTTTCAGTGCTATTTAGAATCCCAAACCATAACACAGGGCCACAAACCCCAAAACATGTACGTTACACCTGTATCTATGCACACTTATCTGGCTGATGATCAGGCAGAAAAGCACAGTGGCCCAAACAACTCAATCTCTACTGTCATGGTCTACTCGCTGGCGGTCATTCAGAAATAGCTGATCAACATTTGCTACTAAGGATGGAATCCATCAAAGATAGTTCTGATTTTTCTTTTCCTTTCTATCTTAAAAAAAAAAAAGGACTTCAGATATCCAGGAAGAGGATTCTCATTACAGGAAAAGGCTTCTGCGTGCAGTTAAGGAGTTGAAGGCATTTACACTGGTATGTCAGGCTCTGGTCAGTCACAGATGTCTCTATGGAGAGATGGTGTAGCTCAAATCTGTATTATATCAGAAACTGCCTTGGGAATATGAGTCCCAGAAAGTTAATTCGGGGTAGTAGCAAAACGTGTCTCTTATTGCATGTATGTTAGAGTCTATAACATTTTGAAGTAGGCTGCATGCAGTGAGTTACACTGATTAAGAATAAACCCAGTGCACAGGGGTGGGCTACTAAAGTTTCAGCTTAAGTGATTCATTTATTGGTAGTAGAAGGTCATGGGGTAGAAGTCAGTTTAGTAGAGTCAGCTGACATGGACTTTATAAAGTCTTGCTAGGATTTGGAGGGCTTAGGAGGTCATGTAATAGGAAACATCTTAAAAATAATAAGAATTATTATTATATAGACTAAATGTGGTGTCAAAACAACCAACTGATCCATCTAAGAAAGTCTTTCGAGACCCTTTCTAACTAAGATCGTCTGCATAACTGGAATATTCTGGTAATTAAATAAGTAAATAAATAATAACAGAAAAGGGGCACTTGCTACAGAAAATCCATGGCAAAATCTTGTAGAGACTTACCTCTTTGTCCTGTCTGCAGCACAGATGCTCGCACACGTTTGTTCTGGGGAAGTGAATGTTCTGGTGGGGAGGAATAGTACAGCAATTAAGACCAATTAAAATTCCTGAACACATCACTGGGGGAAACTTTCTGATCCCACCCTTCTTGCATCTTTCCACTAAAAAAGGAAAACACAGAAAAACCAGATCTATATTACTAAATGTTTAGCGATATAAACCTTGACACGTTGCCCCGGGCAACATGCTCGTAGTAACATTAAAATGAAATGAAACACATATTTCTAGACTTCGCGTTTCGACTATATGCTGTGTTGTATTGTGCATGCACTCAGTATTGGCATTTGCTTTTATTATTTATTATTTAAAATTGATCTTGTGTATTCGTAATTACAGACTAGATGAAAGTCCCACCATGTTTTAGGACAAATCCAAACATGAATCCAGATGTGTGTTTTCACCAGCGGTAGATGTTAGCTCTGGGTGTTCCTCTTTATCTTTCAAGCAGGAAGTGTGATTACAATCCAAACACAACATACTGCAGCCCTCCACCAGCAAATGTGAGCAAAGAGCAGACTCTTTCTTGTGCACCAGAACTTTTTTTTTTAAGAAGAACAAGTTTAATCTTGTTCTTGGTACATTTAGACTCAGTGGCCTTTATTTATGCAGAAGTCTCCCTGCAGCTTTCAGAGGAGCAGATGAACATCCTGTAGAGGCTGGGAAGACTTTATTCATTTAGAGGAACTATAGGTAGAACTGTGTTAACATTGCACTTAGGAATGTTCAATCCCAAACATCACCAATTTGGACTATTTATCCATAGGAATCACTCGGTTGTTTGTGTGCTACATTTACAGTTTACACTCGTGCTTTGGTGTTTCTTAAAATCTCCTACAATATATCCCCAAAACTAAGGGGAAATGTGGAAATCACAGGAAACTGCTGCATGGCCAGATCCAAAGAACGCCTGTAGAGCGGGAGCCGGACACTGTGACACCTGTTGTTATTTGGTAGTGTCTGGCAGTTTGGATGATGATGATAGGAGTAATATGAGATGGACAAACTTGGACACTCTGCTCCCTCCTGCCTGTCTAAATCACATTTAGGCTACAGCCGCCAATAACCTCTCAGGTTCATATTGAAGAGTGTAGATCTCTCTGGAAAGACGAAATTCTTGAATCAGTCATTTTAGCTGTTTATCCTTGAAGTTCACTCTCACGTGGCAGATCGATACACTCTGTTCCTTGTGGCATTTGAGCAGGAAGCACAGATTTTTCCTACTGAGGCATGTAGCTGTAACACTTTAGTTAGCATTTTTGTGCAAATTGGGCACACCAGCTAAAGTTTGAGAGGATTAAACAGATCTCTTCTGTTTAAGTTAATAGTAGAAGAAACCTGTCGTTACAATTACAAGGAAATGTAAAACAAGATTGTGAAGTTTAAATACTTGAAAGGTATTTTTGTGAAATTTGTGCCCTATTTTAAATGATTTTTAAAAAATCCTTAATTCACCTTTAATAATTTAAACATTCCCATTCTGGCATTTTAATTCCCAAAGTCTGAACTGACTGACTGCCCACGTCTAACTTGATCTCTTTAACTAGTAAGAGGAACCTTGACATTTAGAATCACATTCCCTAAAAATAGATGGCTTGTTGGTTTGTGTCTTCCAGTGCACAGACATCGGGAAATGGGAGCGTGTGCAACACAAATCAACTTCATATATTTTCATAATATATCCTGCTATTCTGCAGTATTTAGCCCTCCAGATAGATTCATTTTTATTTTGTCTGATTCTGTCAAAAGCTTTAGAGTTAAATGGAATTAAATTTTTTGATAAAGCAGTAAAACTACATTAGAAAACTTCAACAGCAATGACAACTGAAAGAATTTATCCCAAGGAAGCATTGGAATATTTTCATTTCATGAATTACAATGAGACCCCAGGCTTTTCTCCCAGTTAAACTTTTTTTGTTATTTTATTTTGACTTTTTTAATCCACAGTAAGCTGCATAAGATAAGATAAGATAAGATAACCTTTATTAGTCCCACACGTGGGAAATTTGTTTTGTAAACCCAGTGCCTCCTAGCAAATCTTAACCGTTACCTGCTGTGCCTGTTTTTCATGTGTTTCCTGCTCAAAGCACGTTCTTTTGAAAGCCAAAAGCAACTGGAAGCTGCACACCCAAATCTGTATGAGTTTTAGCTCAGAAAATAGGCTTGGTTGTATATGATTACTTAAACGCATATTATTGTGCACAGGTTAAAACATGTATATGCAGTCCTGTGAAAAATAAGTACACCCGTAAGGTATGCCTAAAAGGTGATACCATGCAATACTCTGTCCAAGTACAGGCTTCAAGCTGATCAAAATGCTGGGGCAGGACCTTAAGATAGCGATGCGTTACCTCACGTTATTGCTGCTAAAGGTGGTAATCATTCAGTGAGGTTAGCTTGTTCTTTTTCACGTGACTCTAAGGTGATTTTGCTGAGAAATATTTGAATAGTTGAATTGGATGTGAAGTGTTGTGTTTCTTTAAGCAATGTCACATTTTCTCATTTAAAAAGCATTTCAGTAATACTGGTCCAGCCCTTATAGCTTTAAAAGCTTTAAAATGTTGCTTGTGTAAAGTACTTTTGAAATCAAATGAGGAAGAATTTGTGGGTAAGACCAAATGCTAGGTTGTATTAGGGTTTCAGCATCTCTGAATGGAGGGGGGGGGGGGGACTTCAGATAGCTATGTCCCTCAGAGTCTGCCAGCCGGTGAGCAGAATGAACACCTGTCCAGCAGTGACTGGGGATCGAAGATTATGGGAAGGGATTTAGAAGTGATGGAAATCAGAGAAGTACTGAGGGGCAGGAGTGTGAAGGGACTTGTAAGTGAGAAGAATGACTGAATTTAAGGCAGGACTTTGGGAGCTATGTAGAGTGCCGAGAGTAGGAGTGATCTCTTGCCAGGATATAGCGAGTTTTGAGCACTTCACAGCCTGTCCTTGACTTTACTTGTGGCTTATTATTTCAATAAGACGCTATTACAGAAGTCCACACAGAATCTGACAAATGCATGGGATCCTTCAGCAACAGGATAGAGATGTAAAATCCAGAGACAAGAGCTGACTGTCATCTGCACAGCCATGATGTTGTGCTAGGAAGCACCTTGTTGTGAAGTTGAATGTTATTGTCTCTACCACCTAATGATGGAACACTAACAGTGCAGACAGGGCAATGTGGGTGTGAGCTTCCTTCTAATTTCCTTCTTCTACTTCCTCGCTAATTATAATTTATGCAAAGAAGTGGTTTATAAGTCAGCCCATCTTATGTACCACCTACCATGTTCACAGCAACTCATGCAGCTATCATGGTGTTTCATAAGATGAGTCCCCATGTATGCAAATACCTGTCAGTTTGTCAAAACACTATGCCAGCCGGGGGGGTCCTGTATGCACACAGATGACTTAAAATAGATCTAGACACATATGAGTTCCACATTACATCATGGCATGTTTCATGTGGCCACAGCGGGTTCTGGTTACAGTTGAGCAGAGGGTGCTTAATATTGCCCAGAGCAAGCACGGGGCTCCACACTTCCCAACTACAGTGGTCCAGTGCCTGACCACCCGCTACCAGTCCTCAGGATAGTTTAACTGAAGACCATCACCATGCCGAAAGTTTTGGTTCCAGGTCAGTTTGGGCAAAATGAAACAGGGACTTCATATATACTACACTAACAGAGGGGAGGTTTGGAGATTTTTTTAAAGAAATGAACAAAGTCTTCACCAGTGGTGCTATCATTTCATGGAATTTCTTAACCAGTAGAAGACAGAAGGGTGACAAAGATGTCCCCCTACTGCCCGACTGAGATGAAGTGATGTGCTGATTTTATATTACACTGGTCACACTTTTCTGTGCAGCATGTAGTATAAACAACTGTTTAGGCAATAAATCCACATTTGTTTAGCAGTGCCATTCCAGGGGTATCTTCCTTATGGGTGGCAGTGACAGCTTTAATGGCAGCTTCACTGGGGTTAAAAATGCACATACGTCCAGCGTGAGATAGTGATCTGTGTCTGCATAACACTAGCTAACTAGTGTTAATATGCACAATTCATTTAATACAATTCTATATCTATAAGATCTATTTTAAGCATGCGGTATATAGTCGTTGGTATTGTACTACAAGGGTGTGTATCAGCTTTTGGTAATGCACCTGTGGTTTACTATCAACAGTGAAAATAGCAGGAAAGGAAATACGATGAATGCTATTTGTCATCATGTTCACAGAGATTGTGTTTGCCATCCAGATAATTTTTCTAGGTTTGTACTTTCATTGTGATCCTTCTTGTAGTACATGCCCACCACAGAAAATCTCTGTCATTAATACTATTTTGAATGCTGCAGTAATAGTTGCTAATTTTAGGCCTGCCTTCACCAGGCACAGGGCAACCGGCCAGTTACATTATGCAAGAGTCTTTCAAAAGGTGAAAAGATGAAGTCCTGAAGCCTGACCACCTGCAGACAGGTTTGACTTCACAGCTAATAGAATTAAGTTGTATTAATTAGTACAACTTTTCAATTAAAAATACTTGTTGCAAATTATTTTGCAACAATTAATGCGGTAAAATATGACTGATTTTAAGACCTATTGATCAGCCACAGACAAAGTTGAGTGACAAATAATGTGGAAATGATTGAACCAATAATTCAGTTTACTAAAGGTGATATTTAGCTATGGCGATAGGAGTATTATGCAGTTTTCCGGGAGACCTCACCTGCTCCACGAGCCACTATGGATGATTTTTTTTCATCAATTGTTTAACACACTTATTTCATTGTTATTGTTGTTCTGAGATATAACCAGGCATGTTTTGTTTCCCCTTTAACCTGGACTGTCCCACCCCGACTGGGATTTTTTTGCTTTTTCACCAGAGGGAGGAAGTAAGTATCTAGATGGGAAATGAATTAGGGAATTTGAAATACAGATTCAAGTATTTCAAAATGCATGGTTTACTGCCTAGTTGTGAGGCAGTCACATCACCAAACCTGCATTTTTTTATTTGAAAGCAACCTTTTCTGATGTTTTTTTTTTTTTTTTGCGAATGAACACAAAAAAGGAAATGATGGGATAAAGTGCAAATTGACAGCATTTATTAATAAACTGTTCACATTCAATATCAGTTCTCCACAAACAGCTTGATCCATGAGGACTCAACTGAAAGTGAACATCTGCATTAATAAATGACTTTTTGCCACCACGAAAAGCTTAACATACAGCGATGCACATATCAAGAACTTTAGGTGACAATCAAACCGTTTGGTACAGACAGCATATCCCAGGGCCACACAGTTAGTGCATCCTTATATGCATGACCATACTGCACATTTTAGTTGAAACATGTTGCTCCACTGGGAGCAGAGACACAATGAAACAATCTCTGTGTGTATTTTGAAGATGTGGTCAGCAGTTTTTTGTCCAGCTCCTGCATTTCATTCAGTTGCAACACTTAATCAATTTTAACAGCCATGTGTCCAATCCATACACATCCTCACACTGTGCCTTACATTAATGTCACTTACCCATTTATCACAAGTAGTCCAACATTTAATTTCATTATTCATGTGTGCAAGGTTTGCTACTGCATGCATTTTCTAATCTATGTTGTTTTATTTATATAAATATATATATATATATAGGCTTTTATATTACACAACTTGATATCAACGTACTGTGGATAACGATAAAGTGTTTGGGGTTTATTCATGTATAACCTTCTGCATAATATTATCTAACCAATGCTTTTCCTAACACTTTCTTTTCTGGGTTTTATTCCCCATGATGCATCTCTCTCTCTTGCTGGGTATATCAGGTCAACAGAGTAAGTATGGAGAATGGCGAATGGAAGCCAAAGTCACTTCAGTATCAAACTCTATGCTAGAGATGTCACCTTAGAGGAGAATGTGTTGGCTCTTGCAAGTGCATGTAAAAAAGTAGAGTTGGTCTAGAGAGTATTTTTGTACACAGTGGGTTGTTAAATAGAGCTACAAAGGCTTTGCATTGTCACTGTCTCATTTTTGTGTGTGTTTGCATTAATCTTTGCGTGTGCGTATATATTTTTTAGCATATTTTCATCAAAAACAAGAATAAAAAGCCACTTACACTGTGGCGGATTAGGTGCAATTACGCAATTATAAAGAGAAGTGGACCTGGAGTGCTTCATCAGTGTAGTCCCTCAATATGCATGATTGTTGCAGGCTATACTGGAGGTCAGAGTTTCCCAGTTGTAGTGACTGTTGCCATGTATGCTTGTGCTGGAGCCTGTACACATCATTGAGGAATATGCTGTGAATGCAATGCAATGCAGTACATCATGTCCAAGATTTTCCTCCTTAAAATTTTTTCATTTTGTAATGTAGATCATAGCAGGCAATCCTGAATGTGGCCCGCCTAGTTTAGTTCGATGTTGCATGGTGTTATATGAACGGAATGCGTTTCTGTTACTTGAACTTTCTGTGCGCATCACAGAGACCGATGACAAGATGAGGGCCTTCGCAGAGCAGGTCTTTGCTTCTGAGACCAAAGACGAAACGATCCGCGATGAAATCTCCATGTTTGATGTGGCTGAGGACTGTCCCATCATCCATCATGAGATGGCCCACCATCTGCACACTGATGATGATGAGCAGAAACGGTGAGATGGAAGATTTTGAATAGTGATGCTACAAAATCATGATTTGCTTCCTGAAAGAACCACAACGACAAAAAATCATTACACAACTTTATTATTTAATGGGGGAAATTTGCTTAGTAGTAACAACAAATATTTGATCAATTTTGACAGAAAAATTAAGTCAGACTTCACTATCTCATCTTCCACAGCAAGAAGCGCTCCCGTACCATGGCCGTGCCCACGGGTGCTTCCCAGGCAGCTGCTACTGTAGTGTCAGTGGAAGTGGACACGCCCACCTATCTGGAAGTGCCTGACTTCCAGAGAGTGGCTGTCATTGGAGACTATGCTGCTGGGGTACTGTTTATTTTTGCATAATTAAAGAACATTAAACTTCTTATGTTACACTTTGAGGTCAACCATAAATAACACCTTCGTCCAGTGGTGTAACTTCACAGTGTATTAGCACGTTGTGATGTCACTCGGAGGGGTGGTTCTGGGTGCGACAAGGTAAAAGTCTTTAAAGCTTATAAAAGTTATAGCATGAACTGAATTTTAAAAGAAAGTAGTTTATTAAGCACTATTCACAAATGCTTGGTAAGACTGACATGCATTTCAATCAGACTGGCTTTTCAATTGCAGCGACTCCTGAATTGGGTTTGAATTGGTATTGATAGCTTTAAAATTGAAACTACCTGTAGCACATTCAAACTGGGTCAAGCAGACATGAATGTGACAAGTGGTGAGTATAAATTTCACTGACTATATTTTGTTAGTGCGTGAGTGTCCTCACAGGCTACCTCCCACTATGAAAGGCCATGAGTGGAGCTCATGTGAGAGTATGCTAAAGTTTCAGGTTTCACCACCGTTGGTTTGACATTTACAGTAGAGCGAGAGAAAACTTTGGAGGAAGTGACTTTGCTTTAACTTTGGGCCTCACATTTGTTAAGATAAAGGTTTGTTCACTGCATATGTAACATGTTGTGTTAACATTACACAGAGCAAATGACTGATTGTGTAATATATACTCTTTTTAAAAAAAAATTGCCATTGAGATGAGATTGGAGCAAATAAAAAGTTCTAGTACTTAAATTTGTTTTAACAGTATAGTATCCATCTGCTTCATCCATCCATCCAGTTTATCCAGTTTAGGGTCGCAGGGGTGCTGGAGCTCATCCCAGCTGTTATAGGCCAACCTGGACAGGAAGCCAGTCTGACACAGGGCTAATGTGTTTCATTAATTCCACATTGTTTAACAGTTTACTGTTATCTCTCGTATGTGCTATTCAGGTGACCATGGATGACTTTGAGCTGGCATGCAGGGGTCTGTACCGTGCTTTAACCATCAGGGAGAAGTACATGCGACTGGCCTTCCAGCGCTTCCCAAGAACAGCCTCCCAGTACCTGCGTCAGACTGAAGGAGAATCTTTCAGACCGGAAGAACAATTGGAGCCAGGTGATAATAAAAGGAGATTAGGGTTAGCATGATTTGAAATGATCTTATGTAGAAGATGTGTACTTAATTATATGTCGCATCTATCCTCAGTCTTCACAAGTCCTCCAAAGGAAGGGGAAGACCCCTTTGATGTCAAGAACCTGCCAAAGAATCTGGGCTATGTTGCTCGTATGAAGGATGGTGTGATTTATGTGTACAATGACGCTGCAGCTGCTGACAAACATCAGCCAAAGGACATGCCCTACCCAGACCTCAATACCTTTATCGATGACATGAACTTCCTCATCGCTCTTATTGCACAGGGCCCAACGTGAGTCCTTTAAAAGTGCTCATTACTCTGTTTTTAGATTTTAGAACTGAAATTCATCTGATTTCAAAAAGTTCCAACACAATTTCTCCTCATTTTTGTAATTTAGCTGTAATTCTTCCTAGGTGAAAGTGCTATCAAAGCACAATTATTTCCACTTTATTTTGCAGAAAGACTTACACTCACCGCCGTCTTAAGTTTCTCATGTCCAAGTTTAATGTGCATGAGATGCTGAATGAGATGGAGGAGATGAAAGAGGTGAAGAAGAACCCTCACAGGGACTTCTACAATTGCAGAAAGGTAGTTGCTTTAAACCTTCTGTCAATTTAATGTGAAGTGACATAAAATAAAATACCAGTGTGATTAGCACAGTTGCAGGATTTTTCAGAAATCTGTGACTATCAACAGCTTTGTGCTGATTTTAACTGGAATGTGTAGTAGAGTTTAAGTAATGTCCTATTTATTTGTTGTGCATGATCATTTCACACATTTTCTATCATCTTCCTTACTTCCAGCTGCAGTGCAGCTCGTGGAGTCTTTAGCTCCCTCTTGTGACCGATCACATGTATTACATTGCACAAACAAAAACCTCACTGATCACCCTGCCATCTCTATTCCTTTCAAGGTGGACACTCACATCCATGCTGCTGCCTGCATGAACCAGAAGCACCTGCTGCGCTTTATCAAAAAGTCTTACCGTGTGGATGCTGAACGTGTAGTGCACAACCTCAAAGGGAAGGAGGTCACCATGAAGGAGCTCTTTCAGTCCCTTAACCTGCATCCATACGACCTCACTGTGGACTCACTGGATGTGCACGCTGTGGGTTTTTTTTTTTTTTTTTTTTTTTAGTAATCTAACAACTAATAACAGACTTTTATTATAGTAAAGTAACAAGGCACACATACTGACAGGATACATTTCCATGAAAGCCATTAAGTGTTCAAGATAAGAATAAAAATATGTAATAGTCAGATAATAACAAAAAAAAACCCAAACATTATAATTGAAAGATAAACCATCAGTTTTATATTATCTTTAAAGGATTGTACACATAGAACATAAAGATTATAGTGCTACCAAATTTACCATTTACCAGGACTTGTACCATGATGACCAATGTGCAGGAAAAACTGCTGCTGGGTGAGCAACGTGTGGCCTCACCTCTGTAGGCCACACGTTGCTAAAACCTGAAAACTGGATCAGATTCAGTAAAAGGATTAGATGTTACAATCCCTTACAATGCATTGGTTTAAATGGAGAGACTCTTGGAGGATGGCTGTTATGAGGAAAAGCAGCCCAGAAAAGTTACCAGCGGCACACATCGTTGTGTACCTCAACCTTCGTTCTTTTACCCAAGATAATCTGCCATTTTTCCTTGGTTAGGTTTAGGGATTAGAGATCTGATCTAAGTGATCATATTAAAATTTGGGGCACATTGTCAGTAGTGGACCTTGGATTCATCAAGTGTTTCGGCTATAGGATAAACTTCTTTTCTAATTCTTGAGTAAATGTTTAAATATCAAAAAGTTTGTATTCTATAAAAGCAAACACTTTTATTAAAACCAAATGTGTCGTGTTGCCTGTTCAGTTTTATAACTTCTTTGGTCTAAATTATCATCTTGTATCTTTCTCTGAAGGGTAGACAAACCTTCCAGCGTTTCGATAAGTTCAACGCCAAGTACAACCCAGTAGGAGCCAGTGAGCTGCGTGACCTGTACCTGAAGACAGAGAATCACATCAATGGAGAGTACTTTGCCACTATCATCAAGGTTAGTTTCAAACGACTTCTCTGTAAAACTGTATAACTGTCACTGTGGCAGCTGAAGATCAAGGTTGTTATAACTACTTTATTAATATTCAGTTTTATACACTGAACTGGTGATTTGAGCTTGATTTGATCTTTGGGAAAACCAGGAAGTAGCCAGTGATCTCGAGGAAGCCAAGTACCAGTATGCTGAGCCCCGTCTGTCCATTTATGGCTGCAACGCCAACGAGTGGAACAAGCTCTCGAACTGGTTCGTCAGGCACAGGGTTTACTCCCCAAACCTCAAATGGATGATTCAAATACCTAGGATCTAGTAAGTTTTCAGTCTTCTCTTTGTTCTGTATAAACACACCAAACTGTCAGAGAGATGGAAAACTCTTACATTTATACATTTCATGCTTTTTCTTTTTGTTTGCCTGCATTAAAGAATATGCATTCAAATACTAAAGCTACCTCTACTGCTACCAAGAATGGATGAAATTTTCATTTAAATAATGCCATTTGTCCATGTTCTATCTCAGCGACATCTTCAGAGGCAGAAACTTTGTGCCACACTTTGGCAAAATGTTGGAGAACATTTTCCTGCCTGTGTTCAAGGCCACCATTGATCCACAGTCCAGTCCTGAGCTAAGCATCTTCCTCAAGCATGTGAGTCACTGTTCAGACACAAAAATACATGCTGAACCTTGATTTCCAATCCACACATAAAGATATAGCTGTAGAAAAGATTCAATCCGAATACTACGGTATAATCCCGGGATAATCCATTGTTTTCTACTCAATGTGTAGGTGACAGGCTTTGACAGTGTGGATGATGAGTCCAAACACAGTGGCCACATGTTCTCCACTAAAAGCCCCAAACCAGAGGAGTGGGACATCGCCAAAAACCCCTCCTACACCTACTACATCTACTACATGTATGCCAATATCGCTGCCCTCAACCAGCTGCGCAAGTGAGTAATGCTATTTCCATACATGCTTTTTCTTTTTTCATCCTATTGGATTGAAGCACTCGGATTTCTTTGTCAGAGATCATTATTTTCTCTAAACATTTACAGTGAGTATATATTTAACTCTTGTCTGAGTATGTCTGCTACTTTCTGTTGTATCATTCCTGTTCTTCTGCTCTCCAGACAGAGGGGCATGAACACATTCATGTTCAGGCCTCACTGCGGTGAGGCTGGTGCCATAACCCACTTGCTGGCTGCATTCATGACTGCTGACAATATCTCTCATGGCCTTAACCTCAAGAAGGTCAGTCCTCTGAATGCAGCATTTCATTTGCCTTAAAATGCACTTTAATTCATATGCATGATCAGGCAATTGCCAGACCAAGCAACCATAACAATAGTCTTAAAACACAATATAAGTCGAATCAAAGTAGAAAATGTTTTTTTTTATGTGTTTGCCTATACACCACATTTTATATAATATCTGTCTGACAAGTTAACAGTGATAGATTAAGTCAGCCTAACTCTTTAGTTGAATGTGGCCAATGATACAACTGACATGTAATTCTAGTATTGAAGTGTAAAGTTCAATTTCAGATTTGGCATGATTCTTGTGAGCAAGTTAAAACACTGATTATTGCCTATTTATATTTTGTGTTGTTATATTTGTTAAAAATATGAAGCTTGTAAAGTCACTGTTTTCCCCTCAACCCTTCACAAACAGAGCCCCGTGCTGCAGTACCTGTATGTCTTGACCCAGATCCCGATCGCCATGTCCCCACTGAGCAACAATAGCTTGTTCCTTGAGTATGCCAAGAACCCGCTGCTTGAGTTCCATAAGAAAGGCTTGGTGGTGTCTCTGTCCACCGATGACCCCATGCAGTTCCACTACACCAAGGTCTGAGCCTTTGGTGACAACATAGACAAATACACGCAGCCTGTTGTGCTGTTTATTGTTTAATATGTAGATGGACAGAGATGGTCAGCATTGATGATAAACACATTCTGTAAATCAGATAAATTGGTGTTGTGTGCAATTTTTTTTAATGCAATCCATTTCATATGATCTCAAGTTGAAGCAGGAGTATTCAGTAATATCAGTCTTGTTTTTTTTTTTTTTTAATGTCCACAGGAACCTCTAATGGAAGAATATGCCATTGCAGCTCAGGTGTTCAAGCTCAGCACCTGTGACATGTGTGAGATTGCCAGGAACAGCGTGCTTCAGAGCGCCCTCTCTGATGAGGTAAAACAGACACACACCTACAAGTCTGTACTTGAGTCAAAGAGAATAACAAGAGCCAAGAGAACATTACAAAATACATATATTCTTAGTGACACTATAGTGAGAACTACCAAAGGTGGTTTGAAGAACTTTGACTGTAATTGCCAGTTATAACATTTCTTTGTGGGGTTCTTTTTGCGCTGCAGGAGAAGCGCCACTTCCTGGGTAAGGATTACCTCAAAGAGGGTCCAGAGGGCAACGACATCCGCAAAACCAACGTGCCTCAGATCCGTATGGCGTACCGCTATGAGACCTTGTGCTACGAGCTCAACCTCATCAAGGAGGGCTTGAAGTCTGAGTAAACCGACCGGACCCACCCTTACTTAGACACTACTCTCTTTTGTGATATGGAAAAGTTTCTACGTTTGTTAATCGCAGTGGAATCTCAAAGAAGCTGACCATTTAAAATACAGATGTTCTCTCTATTAAAGGAAGAAATGCTTTTACAATCTGCACATCTGTGACTTGCACATTACAGTATGTTTTTTTCAGTTGGAGAAACGTGTATAAGAATGGAAGGAAATAAACGGTGCAATTGCATTTCTGTGGTCGTTGCCAAATTGTTTACCCGACAGGAAGATCTTGTCCTACTGTGTTGCCTTAAGACATTTCTTGAAAGCTGTTTACCTTATTTATTTAACGTTTAGCAGCAAAATTACCTTAGGCTATAAGTCAAAACACGATATGAAAGTCAGCATTTGTTCTAACCTAAATGAACCGAGTTCACATCATGTTGCCAAGATCAAGTTTGAGACAAGGTATAAAGTCTAAAGTTCACAATTACGTTAGAGAGGCTAAAGCTCTGCATCACAAACGTCATAAATTAAACACCTAGTTATGTTTATTAAGTTGTGCGATCGCAAAGATGGAGCTCCTAACCCAGTGTCTAGATTTCCCAGGACACTCAAAGACAGCAGTATTTGTTCAGTGTTGACAGCTGCAGGAGTTGAGGTGATGACGTCGTCTCTCTTGGAGGCTTCAGGCAAACTTTCTCACAGTCAGCGCGTCAAGCTCGACAGAAACAGTATGAGGGAAGCTGGAAGTCAAATAAAAGCACGGTAAACTATTTTTATTGTAAACAAGACAGAAATGTTGCATTACAACCCCCCAACACAGTTATTTGTTAACCACTTCCAGCAGTGCTGTCATAAATAATGGTGTGGTGGATAATGCATGTAAATGTTGCTTGTTCCTTTATTATTTGAAATCATTTCAGATACTTTTGTTGCTCCCAAAACTCAGTGGCATGTGTTATGATGTCGATATCCCGGTGGTCTTGTTGGACAACTGACGCCAGCAAACGTACAATTGCAGTGGACTAAAATACATTTACTTTTACAATATTTACGTTTTATAAAGGACACATAAAAAATAAAAAACGGACAACATAAAAAACTGAACATAACAAAAAAAACAAAACAATTTTCACCCAGAAAGTTCAATGAACACCTTATAAACTGGGGGAAACGACACTCGGTGAATTGTTATTTCTTATATTTTGAAAGTTACAACCGGAAATCGCATTTTCAGGCTGACTTGACGCTAATTGTCCAAAGACGGAGGGCGAGGAGTGTTCTGCTTTAGCAGCTTTTCTCTCCTCTGTGGCCACTTTCTTTGTGGTTGTTGTTCATGCTGTGTTTAGATATTAGTGTAAGCGGTACGTTTTTATACCTCATAAAGTTTTCGTGCTCATAAGTTAAGTTTACCAGTCTGTAGGCTGCTTTTTTTGAACAACGGTAGCATTTTTTTTTTTTACGTTATTGAGACCTTCCCAGATAGAACGATGAGACCGAGCGCAGTCGGATTTTATTTGCGGTTTTTATTTTATCGCCGGGAGAACGAGGAAAGAACATGAGTCCTGCTTATACTTTGGTAAGTAGTATGGATTCTATCACATCTACCCATCTTTCTATCTTTACACTTACTTCACAGCTTATATATCACTTTCTCGTAGAAAACCCTAGTTAAAATGTTCAAGGAGCTCTGTTTCTGCATTCAGTGATATCGTTAGCTAATAGCTGGCCGTAAAATTTATAGCTCTCCCACACTTCTCCAATCCTTGTGCTTTCTTCATATGGTGACAAGTCAACACCAAACGCCACTGAAACTATGGCAAGTTTAACCTGACGGTATTATGTATAGCTATTATCACGTTTTAATGTAAGTATCAATACTTTTTCTGGTTCAGTAAGTCCCTTTCTTCAACTCGGCATGCATCCAATAAATTATTTTTATTATTTTTCTTCTTTTCGTTTATTACACTGTACGATTTCACTGGTGACTAAAACGTTATTCCTGTATTGCTGTTCCAGCCGGCGGTTTAACAGGTTTCACCATAACGAGTCCGTTAAGTTTCCAAGTTTCAGTTCTTTGCAAGGGCGGGGTGACATTTTTTTATTATTTATTTATTTATTTATTTATTTATTTATTTATTTATTTATTTATTTATTTATTTTTACAGTTGTTGTTGTTGTTTTTTTAAAACATGAGCCTAGTTTCCTTTCACTCAGTCCGCATGCATTCCTGCTAATCTCCAGTTTATCTCCGTTTATCTGGACATAGTAACTATTCATAACAGAAAATATGGAGGCAATTCAGGTCATAGAGCTCCCAAAGGTCTCTGTCCTTTAAGGCTGTAAAATGCTCTATGAAAATCATTTGTCTGCTTTGCCAAATATATAGGAAAATCAACTTGGTTAATTGATAACTGTCAAGACAAAGCCTCTTCGATATTCATGTGCCACTCAAGGTGTTATCACTGTGGTATTGTGAAGTAATGATGTTTAGATTGTTTATCTGCCTCAGTCTGTGTTTATGAGAGGATTTGGACTGTTTTGGCACAGCTAGCAGCAACAACTTGACACAAAACACCTCATGAAAGCTGTTTGTCTGTCACTCCCTCATTGGAGATGTGGAAATGAATGCCTCTGTACCCCGCTGACTGCTGAAGGATCAGTCGTTTTAAGGTACTTTATCTTGCTCTGTCCTTTTATGTTGGTGTAAAGCAAACCTGCATTTTTCTTTTATTATACTCCCGACTGCCACTGCTGGTGATAAACTACAGTTGTACAATACCTCACCTCCAACATGTCATGTCATGCCACACGTCTCTGCAGGGCGTGTTGTGGCGGTTTTGAAGCTGCAATTAGGTTTAATTTAGTTGCCAACTGATGACTGGGTTCTCCAAGCTTTGTGTGTCCCCTGTCTAGTTTCTACATGGATGACTCAGTGAGTTTCACTAAAATAATGCTGGGATGCCACTCTGTAAAGCTGAACGCCTTATTAAAACGTTCATTTTGACTTTCCCTCTGGCTTTTCTACACAACAATGTACAGTTCACTGCTTTGGGACTAATATTTGATTTTAACTGAATACCATGGAAAAGAGGGAAGCTCCCATTTTGATATGTTTCACAGTGTTACTGTAAGTGGCCAGTGGCTGATATATTTCTGGATTTCTTGTATTTCCAAGTCAGTGTTTGAATATAGATGATCTAAACATAGCTTAAACCAGTGGTTGGGTGAAAATCTTTCTGCACCATAATTATGGACACTGCTGATCCTTCTTCCTGCAGCTCAGGAAACGCAACTCATGTCTTCCTGTACTACATACCGCACACAGACGAATAAGTGCAAGTGGGTCAGTTCGGGAGCTGCATTGTCATTGCGTGGTCTGGCTATGATGGAGCAGCATTCCACTACAAACATACGTTTAATTTGGGTCAAACGCAGACAAAGGTGTCATTTGCAAGACTGAGTGACTGTCCGACTGTCTGTAGCTGAATCTATTTACTGACCCTCCTCCTCTCCATCTGCAGGAATGCAGCTCATAGTCATCATGAACTATGCTGTGGAATTTTACCATGTCTCCCCTTCTTGATCCTCATGTGCGACGTGTCCAAATAGTTTGGTTCCAGCGAAGCAGGAGCAAGAGACTTCAGCAATCATGTTGATGCCGGCTAAGGATATATAAATCAGACTGAGTGCATTGCAAAACAATCGCAGACATCAAATCTGTGCATGTTTGACAACATGTGATTTTTAGTTTAAAGTGCATATAGCAAAGGCCGCAGTTATTTAGAATATGTTGTCTTATATCTTTTTATTTTTTGTGTCTGATAAATAGTTAAACCACGTGAGGAACGCCTAATCTAGAGCTCGACCACATGTGGATAGGTGGGGTTAAAATGCTCCCCGTCATCAATTGTCGTTGGCTCTTTATGCAAGAAATGAGATTCGTGTGTTTTTCCGTGTCTCAAACGCTTCATGAAATCGCATAGACCAGGGGTCCCCAATCCCAGTCCACGAGGGCCGGTGTCCCTGTAGGGTCAACACACCTGAATCACATGATTAGTTCATTACCAGGCCTCTGGAGAACTTCAAAACATGTTTAGAAGGTAATTTATCCATTTAAATTTAAATCAGCTGTGATGGATCAAGGACACATCTAAAACCTGCAGGGACACCGGCCCTCGTGGACTGGGATTGGCGACCCCTGGCATAGACGGTCTTCCCCCATACCATTTAAAGACAGCCTTTCAAATGAGGTGCATTTGATTTGCTGTACTACAGGTGTTTTTGTATTTGACCAGCTATAAGGAGGCCTAGGAAGAAGGCATCACAGAAATCTCCTAGGCCTAGAAGAATTTTTTATTTTTTTTTTGGGGGGGGGGGGGTCACTGCACACATACATAGTAGTGTATGTGTCACTGTCACTGTCTTTACTTTTTTTCTCTTTTTTTACTAGGTTTATTTTCAGAAACCAGCATTCACATGAGTATGTTCTTGTCTTCACCTTTGGATGCATGCTGTTTCAGGGGAAAGATTTCCCTTGGGGTTTTGTTTCTCTGATCCTACAGTGTGCACTGTGCTCTTTGGATGTGATTTAATTGTACTGATAAGTAATTTTAGTCTGTCATCTTCTTTTTAGGTTGTTTTATAAAATGAGACAAGAGGAAAACGATCCTCTGCCACCACACAACGACATGAAGACAGAACAGAACCAACAATAAACTTTGTGGCTCTTTTGATTTTGATTACAGTTTATGGATAATTAACAATAAGTAGATTCTGTCTGTTGTGGGGAAATACTTGATACATTTACCTATGGAGGATTCGCGATGAGCTGACACAATATGCTGGCTCTAAGAGCGGAGCAGGTCAGACGTGGGGTTGGTGAGGTTGTGCTGCAGAATGAGGCTCCCACAGCCAAGCAAGGACGGCCACCATTGAGGATACCTTCTCACAAGCAAGTCATTAACATCAAGGAGAAGATCTCCCAGTGGGAAGGCCGCAGTCAGCAGAGCAGTGGCCATGATACTGGAGTGAAAGTACATCCTCTGACTGTATCTCGGACTCTGTCTGGAGATCTCCTAGGCAATGGTTGTCCAAACGAGAGCTGGAGAGGCGGTCTTCATGCAAAAGCCGACGTCTCAAAAAGAAATAACTCGGAATTTGATTTTCAGGAATCCCCAGCACAGGCTGGACACAGTGTGGGTGGCAGGAAGTCAGAACCGGTGCGTAGTGGTTCCAGTGAATTATTAGCCACGTCGCCAGGAAATAAAACATTTTCAACGCAAATACTTGCATCTCCCAAAGTGGAGGCTACAGATAAACGAATCATTACTGCCAACGGTGACCAAAAAATAGGTCGTATCTTGGATGCTGAAGTAGTTTCTAAACCTCTACCTCTGTCAACTGATGATCCAGAAGACCACATGCCTGCTGGTAACTTCTACACTTCCCGGGGTTTCTGGCGGAAGCTTGAGGGAAACAGACTGCTCTGGGAGAAAGGCAGAGGATCATCAGGTGAAGCTAATCCCCCTCCTAAACCTCAGCGGACATTCCAGTATCGGGGAACCAAGAACAGTAACAACACAGGGTACATGGTACAATGGGACAGAGGGTCCTCTCATAACAATCACTCCAACACGAGAACCAGGAGGGTAGCTCAACCACCCAACTTCCCACCTCCTCCGTGTCCAGTTGGAAAGAGTGAAGGACTTTCAAGACATAAAAAGAACAGGTCAGTAAGTGCACAAAAAGAAAAGCATAAATAATCATAGAGTACTTGTTAAAAGTAAAGTAGAATGGAACTGTTGCAGCACTTTCTTTGATATAAACTATAGTAGAAAGGTTTACTGAACAGTTACAGTATATGTAGAGCAGTTTTGGGGTGGGGAGGGTACTGTCAGAGTCTGATTGCTGGCTGGGGTCCTGGTGTGATGTCACATGATATCTGGCAGCATTGTCGTCTATTGTCTAGAAATGGCCTAGTTCCTGAGCAGCCATGGGTCCAGGGTCATCTTCATCGGGCACACACACACAGTTCCTCTTTCATTATTTTAAAGGCCGAGTAAAACAAGACTAAACTGTGTCACATGCTTATATTATCTGTAGTCCTGTGAAAACCATTGCTTTTGACACATAAAAAGCAAACATTTAATCCTTTTTAATACGGTACATACAGACAAAGATGGTAAAGAAAAGGAGTGATCAATGGTTTCAACAAAATATAAAAAAATGATTGATAGATTTTACTTCTCTGCAGATAAAGAAAGTACACCCTTTGGCCTTAGAAACTAATATACCTTGCTGACAATTTGTTATCATGTAAAATATCTGAAGTTGTGTGTGGGTTATCCTGCGTGCACAATATTTCAGTGTTATTCAAATCTGACTTGGCCATTCCACCTGAAGCTGGTGCTGTCCTTCTGACAGTAGAACCGCGCACTTTGACACCAGCATTTGAAATGATTACAATACCAGTCAGCACTTTGGATGGACTTTTGACTGGTGCTGTCCCTGCAGATCCTGTAATATAATTTTTGTTTCTGATGACCTTTTATTGCATCAAAGGCTCTACTGGCTGAATTTCCTGGATTGGCCAGTCATAGAAAACTGGCAGATGTTTATAATACATGCAGTGTAAAATATTAATAATAGACTCGGGCATTTTGAAGACTTTAAAGAGGTTTTTAGACGGTGAATAATGGTAAAATATACTTGAGTGTAAAAGAGAACTTGATACTTGGACCATATGTTGTTGTTTTTTTAAAAAGGTTCTAATTATT
The DNA here is from genome assembly GCF_041146795.1 of Maylandia zebra. Classification (NCBI taxonomy): domain Eukaryota; kingdom Metazoa; phylum Chordata; class Actinopteri; order Cichliformes; family Cichlidae; genus Maylandia; species Maylandia zebra. The sequence continues at coordinate 11,041,614 of NC_135186.1, forward strand.
GGCCTCTAATCAGGATCCATTAATTCTAATTTCATACATTTGACAGTATAATGAATAATGGGGTATATTTCCTACTCTATTGTTGAAATATAAAGATACAAACATAGGTAGGTGTAGGTGTTATTGATTGCAGTGCCTTTATCATTAGGTACCCTTTCAAAGAGGACGAAAGTTTGCTTGTCCAATAGATTAAAAAGTTTGAATGGTTATTTTTTTCACATGTAGGTAGAGAAAGTCTGTTTCCCCTCTGTTAGAGCACAGGACAGGATGTTTCATAAACTGTAAAACAGAGTTTCACAAACTACTAATTGTGCAATATTTTTGTTGTTACGTATTGTAGGCAATGTAATCAACCTTTTTAGTTTATGCCAGTAGCTCGATTCGGAGTCTTCCTGTCATGTCTGCACACAGGTAGCACAGGGCTTCTTGTTTACTATCTTTAGAGGAAGCTTTCATTTAAGCTTGTACATTATGAAGTATCTGCACCTGGCCAGGTATTTTATCACGTGAACTTTAGTAACATCGCAGTTTCAGTTTCTGCACTCAGACAGACTGTCCATTTCCATATTTCTGTACTGTCTGTGACACAGAAAAACTGTTACCATATTGCAACTTCTCTATCATGCGCTCAGTCATTTCCTTCCATGATGATTATTCTCTCTCTCCCTGCACTATCTCCTTGTTTTTCTGGGTTTCATATCAACAAGGCATTTTGTTGTCGGGCAATGGCTAAACATACAACAATAGAGTGAACAGTATAATGGTTATCTTTAGGTCAACAGCCTTTCTCACTGCCATCGCTTCTCTCCCTGTCACAGGAAGTCCTTTGAGTATGAGGATGCATCACGCCTGACGGCAGAGCAAGGCCCTCGGGTAGATGATGCCCTTTACCATGCCTACTCTGATGACAATATTTACGAGGACATCGTCTGTAAGTCCTATTCCCAATGTGGAGCTGATTTTGAATGAACTTCCAGAGCTTCTGATTTATCTGGCTGTTAGCACAAAAGACAAAGACAGGAAATCATAAAGACTCCTGGGTACCTGTCGCTGGGTTGATGTAAATTTCAGTATTCTCAGTTAGGATTTGGCTTATTGTTGTATAATCCGAATCAGAATCAGAATACTTTATTGATCCCTGGGGGAAAATATTTTTTTGTTACAGTGCTCCATTATAAACCAACATTAACAAGACAGACAATACGCTAACTAAGAATAGTATACTAAGTATACTATTCTTAGTATAGTATACTTAGTAGTACTAAGCATACTATACTTAGTACTACTTAGTAGTACTAAGTATAGCAGCTCAACTGATGATGTTTCCTTTTCCTGATTGCCCACAGATTTCCTACAGTTACTAGAATTATTCCTCATGTTCACGATGGAAAAACATGCTGTGACTAGTGGGATCAGACATAACACCTATTCACAATATGTAGTGTCTGTAAATGTGGCCTAGCTGTTTGATACAAGTGTATAATAATAGCTTTTGCATTGCAATGTCACAAATTCAGTATTTCACAGCACTTGGCAGATAGGTGCTACCATGCATTTTAAACAATTTGTTGTAGTTTCAGCAAATTTAGGCTGTCTCAGTTGCTTCTATGTCTTGAAGACGTCCAGGCATGCTGTCTAATCCTTCCCATCACTCTACCTTACCCTCAGGTGATGTGACCAGAGATAACCCCTATGAGGATGTCAAGCTATCTCCAATGTGTATCCCTATTGCAAGGCCTCTCCCAAAGGTAATGGATAACATTCCATGTATGTCCCGCTTTAATAGTACAGGAGTATTTTTATTAGTTATGCATCAATGTAACAAATGTGTCAACCTGAGAAACAAAGGAAGAAGGAATTATTGTAGTTTGATACCAAGTAATTATCTGAAACTGAGCATTAACTTAGCACTTCTTTTGTTCCAGTTGCCTTCTAAACCCCAAACGTTATACAGGTATGCTAGTAAAGTGGACAGGAAGGTGTTCCAAGCTGTGTCCAAATCTTCAACCATTGCAGACACTCCCAAACCAGCTGCACCACGGCGTGGAAGCACTCAGAAAATACACAGGATACCCCAGGTATATTTGCACATACAATTGAATTTGATACTATGGCTGGCTGACAGCATTTTTGGTGCCCATTTCCATGTGACCTGTGACTGACAGAGTGGCAGTGAATGATGATTCATGTTTTACGTAGAACAGAAAAGGAGGCGGTTACTTGCTGAACAGGAAGAAGCTGATGCTGAAAATAATAGATAGTGTTGGAGCAGTATGTGTAAACACTTTGTGTAAATTCAGACAGAAGAGTATTACGGACATCTAACCCATGGCTGTGGAAAGGTTTTGGACAGGGACAGACTTTACTGACAAGGTAAAGAGGGAAAAAAGCGTTTTTTAAAATATATTTGTAGAAAAAAGAGGTTATGGCTTAAAAAACCCAATGTGACCCAAGTACCATGAGTTTGAGCTAGTTTGAAAAAGCCCGTCATGTTGATTTTGATTGTTTTTAGGAAGAGACCATTGTGTAACTTTTCAATAGTGTAAAATGAATATCTGAAACTGTAGTAATAATGAAATATTGAGTGAGTTGAGTATTCTTAAATATTTTAGACAAACCGCTTTTGGGAACTCTTTGAATATATTAAAAATACACATTTAGATCTTGACAATAACTCATTTATTATGTATTGTTCTGCTTCAAAACAGTGCTGTTATGGTTAGTTAGACATGTTACTTGTCATTGCCATACGAGTTTGTTTCCTCAATTGGCAGCGCTTCTTTTAAAAACAAAGTTTAAGCTTCCCGCTCTATGTTCTTTTAGAAAGAACAACAAGGGTATGGGGTTTTAAAAAAAAAGAAGAAAAAAATGCTGAAAATCTGTAATATAATTATGTATTTAGTAGCTGTTAGTGGCTATATATCATAATTCCATGTAATCAGGATTCTGCAATGGCTCTAAAATTATGGGGCTGACAAGCACCTGTGCTTCTACTACATAGTATGTCAACAAAATCGAGACGATCTTTGATGACAAGCGAGGGAGGAAGAGAGTGAAGAACCAAGGAGTCACCGTGCGAGGTGAGACACAAACACATAGTGGCAGATCCACATCAACACATCAAGATTAAGTTGAGCCTCTTGGTGGAAATACCCATCTTTTGATGATACACATAAGGCCAGTCGCAGTCGGCAATGAAATGAAATTATGAAACAAAGACTTGCTGTCTGCATCTGATTATGGCCTGTCAAGTTTTCCCCATTCCTCTGCTTCTCACTAATCTATCCCTCCTCCTCCAATTTATATAAGCAGAGGAGACCAGCGGGACTGAGAGCGACCCTGAGGACGGCACCAAAGGTATAACAAACGTACAGAATCTTTCACTTTATGCTAGTTCTGGGTAAAGTTTACAGGTAGATAACTTTATATGGAGTAAATACTATTAGTTCCTAAAAATGAAAGTATAAATCCAGTGCTACGGTAAAACGAGAAGATAAAAACATCATATACTGTATAGTGTTAGTGTTAAATGATCACACCAAACATCTCCAAAGTTTTTAATTAGGAGCTCAACTAATGTTTAAAGGATAAGTCATTCATTAGAAAGATGGAGCTAAAACAGCTTGTTTCAGGCAGTGAATGAAATAAGTTGAATCAAGGCTCAGCATAAGATAAAAAGGATTCTTTATTTAGTGTGAATCATGCAACGCTGTAGTAGAGTTGAAGAATAAAAAGCAGAGTTAGAAATTAGCATGATAGGTCATCATTGAGCAACCTTAAAGTAGTCAGTGTTATAGCTACAGTTTTACATTATATAGACATTAAGAAGACCTTTTATTGCTTCTCTGTGCTGGTTGGGATTTTTCCCAGGATAAACATGACTGTATTGTGTCACTGTGTGGTGTTGAACAGGCTCCAGGAGATCAGTTTACATCCAGTCTACATTGAAACGAAGGCCAGGCTACCGCACCCTGGAGAGAGACCTGATCCAGATGCAGCAGCAGCGGCTTTTCCAGATCTTTGTGGTGGTGTCACTAAGAAAAAGCTCCCAAGAAAACACCTACTCCCCTGAAATTACACAACAGTTCCCCAAAATGGTTAGCAGTCTGCACAACTCTGCTTTGTTCATATTGCATGAATTGATGTCATTTGTGACAATTTCACAACTAAATTGTAATCTTGTTTGGTGATATTAAGGGATTCTCATTGTACATAACAAAAAATCCTTTTGAGAATTTGTATACGGGGAATTTCCCAGGCTGATATAAGGCTTCTCAGATGGACTCTTTTGATGTGTTTTTCCAGATTTGGGTATATATTTGCATTTTTCTCCCTGGAATATAAAAGAAATGATCTCTTTAGGTGCATTCGACCACATACTTGAGACTGTGCATGTTTGTTGATTTTTAAAAAATTATTATTATTATTATTATTATTTATTTATTTATTTTAATTTACAGGAAACTTTTAACACTTTTAATTTTTGGTGTTTTTTTTGTTGTTGTTTGTTTTATTGATTTTATTGGATCTCTGGGAATCGACTGGCCTGTAGTAGCCTTGAGTTTTTCTCTTTCAGTTTGAGAAGTCGTCCCGGCTTTCTAAAGAAGCTGAGGATCAGCTGAAGGTGATCCCAAGGTTCTGCTTCCCTGATTCTCAGGACTGGAAACCTTCTGCACTGATGCCTAGGTCAGCTTAAACACAACAACAATGTTTTAACACCATGCCTGATGTATGCTGTGTCACAGCAAAGCTAAGCCAGTGATGTAATGGTAACATGAGACTGTATTATTTCTTCATCTTCCTTTCATTTTCTTTGTGTTGGAGTCCTTTTGTTGACTTTGTATTGTTCAGCGTTCTTATTTATGCCATGTTTATTACCCCATTTCCTCTTTTTCTATTAATATCTCCAGCTATTAGTTGTAACCCATAAATCACTGTTGCAATCACTTAAATTCCCCACAGGGATGATTAAAGTTTTGTCTGATCTAATTAAATTGGAGTGCTAAGGGGAATTGGGCATGCATTTTGTCTGTGCGGTTCATTGTTGTAATGAGGGTTATGCTCAGAACTTGCACTCCCTTCCTGCCTCTAAAATATGCATCTGTGCCAATACAAACTACCAGACGACAAATATGTACATGTACATATTTTCTGTTCTGTCTGTCTTTATTTAGTGTAGTGTTTTTCCTGTTTAATTAATTGTAATGAAATGATTCCATAATGAAATCATTCATATCAAGCCAGCTCTTTTCCCACCAATTTTTATACATGGAACATCATGGTTGAATTACCTCGGATAAATAGCATTATCTGTGTTTGCGTTGACAGCGAGACGTTTTCCTTTGTCCTGACTGGAGAAGATGGCAGCCGCTGGTTTTGTTACTGCCGTAAGATCCTGGTGAGCATTTGACTCAAATGTTCGTGTGTGTGTGTGTGTGTGCCTGCCCTGTGCTTACTCAACATCTCTTAGGAGATGTGAGTCACAGACCATAAACCACTTCTGTATTAATGACAGAGAGCAAGAAGAATTTCATCATGTTCCCTTTTCCTTAGCCTGAGAAGGGTTCAGTTTTGTATGTTGAAATTATGACAAGTGTTGTGCTTTTCTTTTGCTTTGTTACTGCTATTGCAGTTGTCTTGTTAAGATGTCTGCGATAAACTTTGTTGTTGGGTAGTACAGACAGATCTAGGCCACATCTAATGTGGAGAGTTTTATATTTTGTTTTTCTCAACTCGCACAACTTAGAGAGCTTTTTCAGTTTTGCTGTTTCTCCAGACGCTGCTTCAGATACTGTGTCATTAACATCTATTTGAATTTCACTTCATTAACCTGCAGGTTATTTTCTTGATTAATCCAGTAATTGTGTTTGTAACATGGCGGAAACCATTGCAAAGTGTCTGCTGTAAATCCCCAAAGCATAAAACTCATGCTCAGATTACTTGTGCCGCCCGGTTTTCCTGCACTTAGAAATCTTCAATTTGCAGTTAGAGAATAACTTCATATGACTGCTTTCATAACAACAAAACGGTCCAGTCATGATTACAAAGAATCTCAATAGGATTTAATCCAACTTACCGGTACACCAAGTGATCACTTCATGGGTCTGCAGCCAAATTATGCTCCAGCTTGCTTTTGTCATTTTTATGGCCTATATTCTGTGGATTGTGATGGTTCCTGATCCAGATTAGCTTTATGTCATTGATATTCTACTTAAATTTTATTGTCCAAGCACAGTTTTTTTTTGCAGATTTTTCAGGTTTTTTTTATAGTTTCAACATTGGATGTTACGTCTTATGAAGAGGACATGGGGGAAAAAACTGATGCCACTATGAAAAACATGGATGGAGACTTTATGACTTTTAGGATTTTCTACTCCTGCCATTTTAGAGACTGAGAGAGATATGCCGTGTTTAATGGTGTTGTAATGACATCCCTGTTTCTTCCTTTTTATCATTTGAAACTGTCTCTTTAAGCCCAGTGGAAAGGGGAAGAGACTTCCTGAGGTGCACTGTATTGTCAGCAAGCTGGGCTGTTTCAATCTTTTTGCAAAGGTAAAGACACAACACATGTGCACACATATTTCTGCTGATAGAACTTTTTACTGCGACATGAAAAGAGCTGGATCGACTACAGTTTAGTGCTAATCCCCTGAACATTGTGAAACCCGCTGCCTTAAAACTGCATGTTTAAAGATAGGATGAGGGTGCACTAGAAGATAATCCTGAGGAGTCACTGGGTGTGGGGTTCTTTCCCAAAAGGAAATCGTATGCATGTAACTGTGTCTCATCCATCCTTCAGCTGGCCTGAGGGAAATTAACAACCAGTAGTGTGCTCTGAAGGAAAACCCCATCTGCATGCAAAAATTGATTCATCTGGCTTTGTCTGACCAGATTCTGGAAGAGGTGGAGAGGCGCAGAGAAATATCTCCGGCTCTCGTGTACCCTTTTATGCGTACTGTGATGGAAGCTCCTTTTCCAGCCCCTGGACGCACAGTTACCGTTAAGAGCTTCGTCCCAGGCGCTGGGAGTGAGGTAAGCCTGAAACCAAAAGAGGAAATGTTAATTAGTAGTTTTGCTCCTTCTAGCCACTCCCTTCTGCAAACTCAGAATGACTCAAAATTTTAGGGTATTTGTGAAAACAATAGGGCCCAGCCATGCTGCAACATATATATGTGTTTTTAAACACTGACAGCAAACTGTTTGATCACTTCTGTTTTACAGAGTCAAAATATGCAAAGTAAGGATCCTTTCCAGTAAAACTCAGGGAGTGTGGCAAAGTCAAAGCCTTACATTTGGAAGTCCTAGATTTAAAACCTATATCTAAAGTCCCCATCTATCATTTGACCATTGACTATAACCTCTTAAAATTCAAGAGCTCAGCATCATATTCAGTTCATTTCAACACCGTTTTACTTATATAGCGAAATCACAACAGTTGCCTCAACGTGCTCAAGTTGAAGATCCTACTATAATGGAGAAAAAACCCCAATAATCATATTTTACTCCCTGCGACCAAGCACTTGAAAACAGTGGGAAGAATGAAAACTCCCTTTTAACAGGAAGAAACCTCAGGCAGAGCGTGGCTCAGGGAGGGGCGGCCATCTGCCCTGACCAGTTGGGGATGAGGGGAGAGAGTCAGGACAAAAAACACACTTATCTCCCCAGGTGCTTTTTATGCTTTTGTTTGGCATACCCACATGGAAAAACTTGTATCGGAGGAATTACAAGGCTGAAATGCACGTATCAGATTTCATTCTTTAAAAAAAGAAAAACAACCTCTAGTTCCCGGAATTATGTTTATTCGATATGTGGCTAGAACAGAACAAAACCCCTGGCTCTAATCATTCATAAGTCTCTGGTGATCTGGCAGATGTTAAAAGATCGAACAACATGAACATGGGTATTCAGCATCCTAAAAGGCTTAGTTTTGCATAAACATTTCAGCCATTCATACACACTGTCAACAACTACAATTTATATTTAGCCTGACTGAGTGTGCTCTCATTGCTTTGCAAGGAACTGACTTTATGCCGACCTGTGGACTCCAGACTGGAGCATGTGGACTTTGACAGTCTGCTGGAATGTCTCAGTGTCACAAAACTCCTGCAGGTTTTCGCCTCCCTTCTGCTCGAGAGGAGGGTCATCTTTGTCGCTGACAAACTCAGGTATGATGTAGTAGCATGCATCTCACAGCAGGACCAGTCAGGCATTGATGGCTATAATACAGCAATATAGTGGGTAATTCGCTCCACCATGATATATGCCTTTGTAAGTTTGCATTGTTATGTCAAACTTCTAACAGTTCCTGTTAAAGCTGAGCACCTGTTTCAAAAAGTTGTGAGAACATTAGGTGATACAGGATGTAACACCGATTTCTGTCCAACATTGGTTTGGCTTTTGTTCACACCAAGTAGTTCATATGCTGCCCGGATCATGCATGATCCACTCTAGTTTGTCTGTGCTCAGGCTGACATGGAGGCTTCTTTTAACATCATTTGTATCCTTGTAGGATAACTAAAAATTGCTACATACACAAAACAGCTCAAAACAAGTCACACTGAATACAATTTTGAGCTGCTCAATTGTGAGGAAAGACAGAATACTCAGATGCTACATTTAGAGAGCAGAGTGGGATATAGAGAGCAAAAGAGACAAACTCGAAACTAATCAGACCTGGAACTTCAAGCATATGACTGGTATGTGTACAACCTTAGTGCAGAGTTATATGCCAATACCCGAGCAATGCTGCACCAATGTGTTTCTCTGATCCAGTTACCATAACTCACTTTTACTCTAGCCAAATAACCAAAAAGTAATATAGAAATGCTAACACTGGGTATAAATAACACATTGCACATGGTGAAATTAACTGTGTTTTACATCATTTAAGTAACATCTGTGAGCTGCTTGTTACACTGAGCTTAAAAAATAGAGACTGCCACATTAGAGAAAGTGACACAGTCTAAAATTAATTAAGAAAAATCAAAAGATCACATACACTAAATTACTAATTAAAAGTTTCTAATAGCATGGCAAGCAATTACTGCTCTGTTAAGTGCTCTAAAAGTGACTGATGGTAATTAGAAAGTTATTAAATGTAGATCGTAAGTAAATGTCCATGAGAAATTTTTTTAAATTTCTTTTCCAAGTAGCTTTATTTGAAATTTGGCTTTTTGCTAAGAGCAGCTGAAAATGTTGGGGGAAATTAGCGATTCACCTTTTAAAGATTGAATATCTTAGTGAGGCTACAGATACTGTTTGAAAAACACAAAAAAGGCTCTTTGGCAAAACCAAGAAAATGTTAGCTGTAGAAGTTGAGCAACCAGGTGAAAGCGGAGGAGGATTTTCACAGCACGCATGCAACTTTCTGTAAAGGGACGAGGAGTGTCAGCAGGAGTAGCAGTGACTGCTGAACTAAGAGGATTAACATAGATCAGTTGCATTGAGAGAATCCTTTGATACTTAAGGCGTTTTGCTGAAAGCTCTTACAGTTTATTGTGAGTGTTTGGTGGAAAAATAATACATGTGGCCATCCTCTATCTTTAGGGAGCCATGATTGATATCTCAGTGTCATGTGATCTGTGTGGGAATTGCATGAATAGTGTTTTGATAAACCTCATCTCTCATCTAATCTCTTCACTGCAGTGTGCTGTCACGCTGCAGCCACGCAGCCTTGGCGCTGCTCTACCCGTTTACTTGGCAGCACACCTTCGTGCCGGTGTTACCAGCCAGCATGCTGGACATCAGCTGTTCCCCCACCCCATTCCTTATTGGGGTGCTGGCACCCTGCCTGCCACAGGTGCTGGAGCTTCCCATTGAAGAGGTCTGTAAAAATAATTTTGAAAACAATTAGAGCTTTAAAAAGACAGTCCTGCCTGTGTAATGGTTTATTGGCTGTATATTCACTCCACGCATGCTGTTGCTTCCACTGTGCAGCAGCACACTGTAACTCACACTCACTGGACCTTTATATAACTCTTATTACACAATTGTTAAGTCTTACAGTTAGTAACTGTCAATTCTTCTTCTTGCTGTCTTCCCAGGTGCTCATAGTGGATCTGTGTGCAAACAAGTTTGTCATTCAGGTGTGTACACACAACGTATAATGGGAATGATAGGTGTGGTCTCAGTCAAAAAGATGGCTTTGCCTACACTTGTCCCTCGGTAGCATGCTGAATATTTTGAGAGTGACAAATTATATGGGATGTAAGCCCAGAACATAGTCCTGTCACAATCAAAACATTAAGGCTGATTCAGTGCTGCAATTTTGTCAGTTAACAGTAAGTCTTTTCAGTCATTGACAGACTTTTGTGTGGTTGTGCTCATTATATTAGTATACACATAATGAGTAATTCTAGAAACATCCCTCCATTCAGTTTGAATTTATGAATAAAGGGCTAAAAATCTTTGACTTGCACAGTGTGGGCTGGAGGCATTCTGCTCCTTTGGCCTGTTGCATTCTTGCACATTAAACAGTAAATGGCTACATTTCCCAGTACAGAGTGCTTTTGAAGTTTAACACTGGGTCTTGGGTTTTAAATCTAGTGCATGAAAAAACAATGTGATCAAAGCACCAAATATAATTATTTAGTTTGTCACAGCAAAAATTGAAAACACAAGTGACATTTGATGTTTTTATATTGAGGCTACTATAGATATTAACTATGAGACAATGTGACGGATTAAATGCATGCTTAGAAACTGCATCATGTGACTGCTGTTGACCCTTCTTGTGATGTGTGACAGCTGGGCGATGAGGACTGCATTCTGCCCAGTAAACTCCAGGCGGCGTTGCAGCAGATCCTGGAGGAGAGGCAAGATATTCTGAGAGAAGAAAATGGAAACACGTGTGGAGGTTGGTGGAACAGACGCGAAGAACACAAGATTTATCTACAAAACAGTCTCGCTATCACAAGATGAAGTTCCATTTTTAAAGTGACGATGAGAAGAATATTTGCTGGCATCAGTTTTCATCATAGCACTATCAGTGTGTCCTTTTGTTCTGCCAGCTAAATCTGGCTGTGCAGAAATGAGCTGCAAATGTCAGCAGCACAGCAGGGCAAACCTACTGCAGATCAATGCACATTCTGTTTTCTGCTCATTAGTTCCAGTTGTGTGATTACAAATCTTTAACCAGATTTGTGTTGATGACCCCCTTGTTGTTGTTCTTTTTTTCATGTAATCATAGGCTTTTAGCATTTCATTAAGTATTAACCTTACTGCTGTGCTAACATTTTCCTTATTTAATCATTCAGACCAGCAAACTGATTTGAGCTCCTTGATGTCGGAGGCGTTTGTGCGATTGTTCGTGGAGCTAGTGGGACACTATCCACTCCACATGGTCGAGTCCCCCAATGGCAACAAGGAGCTCCAGCGGGACAGTTTCCGCAAATCTCATCCCTCTCGGGGAGTCCGGCAGTTCCTGCAGCTCTTCATGGACACTCAGATGTTTGCTGGTTTCATTCAGGACAAGGAGCTGCGCAAGGGAGGAGGAAGAGGTCATTTTTTTAGATGTTATGTTTTTTTCTGTTTGGGAATATTTTGTTTCCACTGTTAGAGTTCTGAAAAAAATAGGTAAAACTAAATCATGAGGCGGGAGACACTCATGCCAGCTGGAACTGTGCTCGATTTAGATTTCATTGCTTCAGAGGCTGACTTTACCTTTTAACATAATAACTGCAGAGCTGTGCCAATAAACAGCAAAATACAAAAGCAAAACAGAAATTTAGAATTCATCCAGCTTCACAGTGAAACGTAGCCAACGTTGTACATCTTGGTGGGACAGATGAATGTGAAGAATATAAAACATCATCCTGCAAGATGTTGCATAAAAGTTGAAATAAACAAGTCATTGTTTCCACATAACCGGTAAATGGATAAATAGCAGTGTTGAATCATATTAAAGCAGACATATGCATTAAATTAAATGAGTCACAACAAGCGAGCCTAAAACTGAGTGAAAACAATTTTCCCTGCATGCAAGCACTAGGGGCTGGGCGTATAAACGGACAAAAAGTATGCATAAGCCTTTTCCCACTCAATGCTATTTATAAAGATGTGCAGACCACACACATAAATTCAAACTGTGCATACGCACGTTTGATACGGTGTAAGTGAAAAATAAGGTGAGACAAACTTTGATCCTGCATGTAAAAGAGACCATGAGTATGTCAGTGTGATGGGAATAATGCACTTTTCTACTGCGTTTCTACATTTTTTGACATCTGGTCTGTGCGTAATGAGCTGTAGCATATGAAGACTGTCTAATCCTTTTTTTCTGCTACTGTCTTTCCATCTTTCCCACAGGTCTCTTTGAAACCAGAGTGGCTGAGTATCTGGATTCATGCCCTGAGCCTGAGCCAAGTGGTGTGAACAAATTTCTTAAAGGACTGGGTAAGTGTCACTCCAATAAATGTTCATTTTAAAAGGTTAGTGTTCATCACTTAATTGTTCCTCTTCTGCTTTTAGGAAACAAGATGAAGCTCCTGCAAATTAAATGAAAAAAAGGCCAACATCTCTGTAAAAGAAGGACTTTGTGATTAAAAACAGAACTCTTGTTGCTCCTGGTCTGAGAAATTTCCGTGCCTGTGAAAGAGTCTTCTGATAGAGGGTGAAAGGGACAAAGAAGACTTGATGTGGAGGAGCAGACTCATGTTATAACCATGAACTCAAGTTTGAGACCAGTGCATTTCTTACTGGGAGAAAACTGGAAAAGTGTGTGTGTGTGGGATATGGTTTTGTTTTTTAAATTTTACAAATTCTTTTGAGGACCTTAGAATCAACCGTTGTATCTTTGAGCGTGTGGTTATAACCACTATGTCCATTTACACAGAAACCTGTTTACTTGGAACTCTACTAACATTTGAATCGCATCAATCTTACATTTCAATCAAGTACTTTACATTTAAAATTTGTGTGCATGGATCCAGCCTGGTGGGTCTTTTGTGTCTTATACTTGCTCATGTAAATAACATTCTCATTGTTCCATTCCTGTCACTTGGATGTTGTGTCTGTGTTGTTTCTTCAGTTTGGGCTTAATATCTCTAAGAGAACGTTTCCGTTTTTCTAGGTTCAAACTCAATCCGATCAATTGGTCATTATATGGTTTTTTTTTTTAAATTCTGTTTACTGGAATTGTAAATATTTTTTTTGACATTTTGCACATGTTCAGAACAAGTGTACAGTATTTGGAATATTTTTGTATTAAAGCATGACTTATCATACTTTTTAAATATAAGCTTCCAAGACTGTTTAATTCTCAGTTGTTTATTATACACAAACCTTTGGGTTCTACCTTAACCCTCTATAACGGACCAATTTTAAGCCATTATTTATTTATTTATTTATTTTATCTTAGCATAGGTTGTCCGCTTCAAAATGTGAGTATAGTGAGATTATTTTTAGTTCATGTAGGTTATTCAGAAAGACCAGGAAGGGGGAAAAAAGCAGGGTATGATTGGTTGATGTAAAATAACAAAATACCCTGTTTATACAGGAAAAGACCATTTACATATGTAAATTGTAATTCTAGTGTTATCTAGTCTTTGTAGTGTCTTTATGCAAACTTTTTATATTTAAGGTTGTTGTCAGACAATTGATTTAACAGGGCAGTTGGGCAATAAGGGGCCTTGCTTTTCTAGGAACTATATAACATATAGTCAAAGCACATAGATTTTTAAAATCTTTCTGTTCTTTACACATTATTTTGCTCTTTTTTTTTTCTGATCATCATATCATGTAAAATGTTTGTTCCTTTGACCTAAATTTACTCACTATATATGAAATTCACACTGATTACAAGCCTAACCTCAAAAGAGGTGAATAACATTCTTCTGCTTGTATAGAAATATAACGCAGGGTAAGACGCGTTTGCTGGGATGATACACGTGGCCTAAGAGGCAGTCGTCAGGTGAATGAAATCACGTGATGTTTTCGTGGCGAACAATAACCAGTACATCAGGATTATGACCATATGGGGGCGCTGTCTCCACGTCTTTCTACTCTAAGCTCCAACATGAAGCCTAACAGCAACGAAAGTGTCAAGTGTCTTTTCCCTATTTCAGACAAAATGTGCAAAAACCTGCCAGCAAGACACCTGATGTAAAAGATTACAGCTATTATTATAATTAAGTTTATTTTCATACATTCAGATTTTTAACTTTATAGTAAGACTGAATTGCACTCATTTGAGTTGTGCAGTGTGTAGATAAATGCTACACAGTGTCACATAGTTGTGTGATAAACTTGTCAAGAATTTAAGGTGTTGCAAGGGCTCCAAGCAACGCACCATTTACATAAATATGCAGGTCACTCGAGGCATTTCTTGTTTAAATATTTACTTGATAGTCAGTAAGAACATTGAGATTCAGCGTTCAGAGGAAAATACAGAGAAACACGTTGCTGCCCTTTTCCCATGGAATTTATGGACAATAGCAAACAAAAATCACCAGTCTTGGAATGTCCTACAGGCAAATTTACACATTGTTTTTAATCTGCCTACATCTACTGTTCAAAGACAAACGGTTTCCTTTCGCTTCACTTGACTGTAACCTACTTTTGAATATTTGTTCGTGTCTGCACGTTCCAGTGATCTACTTCCAGCAACTCAAAATCAGAGCCAATACATATAAAATAGGTCTGCAAAGATATTTTCATGTTTACAAGAAAAATGGCACTGGGATACAATATTTGATTTGAAATTTGATCTTCTAAACTCTTTCCATTATAATGTGACATATATATTAATTTTACCATTTTTTCAATTCAACTCAGTTCTATTTAATTAGATTTATATAGGCGCTATATCAAAATGACAGTCACCTTAAGGTGCGATATATAGTGTAAAGTAAAGGTCCAGTAATTAAACAGAGAAAACCCCAACAATCAGATGACCTTCTATGAGCAAGCACTTGGCGACAGTGGGAAGGAAAAGTTCCCTTTTAACAGGAAGAAACCTCTGGGAGAACCGGAGGGGGGTGGCAGACACTGTGGAAGAAAGACAGAGATTAATAATAAATAACGGTTAAATGCATAGTGGTGTATAAATGCGTGGAGAGTGAAAAGAGGTGAACCAGCTCCAAACTGGGTTCCACAGAAAAAGTGCCTGAAAGCTGAAGGCTTTCTCTCCCATTCTACTTTTAAAATCCTAGGAGCTTACCACTGTGAGGTCTTTAAGATAAGATGGGGCCTGATTATTCAAGACCTTGTATATGAGGAGAAGGATTTTAAATTTGATTCTGAATTTAACGGGGAGTCAATGAAGAGAAGCCCTTACGAGGCACTTTTGAGACAATGACGTCATGCTTCGTTCAAACACCAAAGCTACTTTTCTAACACCACTGGTGGTGTTAAAGTCTTAACACCACCAGTCTACTAATTTGTTCACTATTATTGCTACTATTTACTACTAATGTTAATGCTACACCTTCGACAATACACATCTCTGACATGGTGATGAATATTCACAGTGATTGAAAGCAATTAAGTAAAATTAATTAACTGTGGTACTTGGAAAGCGTTCCATCCATTTCCCCGTTGAGACGTCTTTAATCACCTGCAGGTAGTCATTATTTCACGTCTACCCAAAGAAAGCGGTGCTGAAGTACAAGTTTGAAATTCCATGTTCTACATTTTCATGTGTTTTTTTGTAAAGCCGTGCCTCAGAGGCTGCCTCTGAAGTGCTCACAGGATGCACACACAGACGAAACTGCCCGTGAATTCTCTCTTTATCTGGGCCTGATTGTGACACTCTAGCAAGTTTCTCGACCTTGACGAGACGAGAAGCTGCAACTTGTTTGATTTTCATGGAAATCCAGATATTTACTTTGTTTACCAGCAGCTGTGACTCGTTCATTTTCATAGAAATCACCTCGTTCATAAATAGAGGAGTGGATGCAAACAATGAAGCTAAAATGCAAATACTAATAATATGCTTATGTTGTTTGTGCAACTATTACAACAGCGCTATGAGACCTCATGGCACAGCAATAGTTGTTGATAACAGTGCTACACCACATGTACTGAGAGTGGAGTTTATACATGTATTACTAGTTTATATTAAAACAGCTAAACTCACACTGTGATGCATGAACGAGCACACTGGGAACACGTCAGTGACAGCACACGTGAACACACCTGGAGTCACTTCATTTAATCAGGTGCTGGTGAATCGTGTTATTTGTCCTTCTGGGGTTTGGCCCTATGAAATCTAGGCAATATATATATATCAAAGTACAGTGCGTCCTCAGGAGGTCAGCAAGTTGACTGAAAACTGTGATATACAAGACAGAGAAGACAGTACCCAAACCCCATGAGAATTTTATTTGTGTAGGCTTCTCATTGTCATTGAGTCTGGAGTCAATATTTGATTACTTTCTTGTATTCAGTTGCTACTTTTACTGCTCCACTACTGTTATGTACACCCACTGTTTCCTGAGGTTGTATTAAACTGTGAGAGCCCCTGGTGACCCCAAACCCACAATGAATCTGAATGAATTCCTTCCACTTTTTTCTTTTTTTGGACTCGCAAGAGTCGTTTTCACTTATAATGTACAATATAATGCACTGTGTTCAAAACAATACATTATACTGCAAGGATTTTTGTTTTTCACTTTAAACCATTCAGTTCAATGGTCTTAAAACTAAATCCTGACAAGAAATCTTTTCCAAAATAGTGTCTCAGGATTTTGTAAAAAAGAAGATTCATTAATCATATTTGCTTATATTAGTGGTTCCCACATTTTAGAATACATCCGCCTGATGATCTGTGGTCTCAAGAAAGTTTTCCATTTTGCCTCATCAATAATCCAGCCTCAACCCCACATTCATATTTCACATTACAGAGTCCTAATAAGCAAGCCTCATTGCATCACAAGACTACCTGTCCTCGTCCAAACAGAGCACTTTGCTCTAAGACTGTGGCATTACTTGTGGTTCCTACGGGTTCCAAAAGTAGAATGGGAGGCAGAGCTTTCAGCTCCCAGTTTGGGTTCAGGAGACAGATGCCCTCTCTTCTTTTAAGGTTAGACTTAAAACTTTACTTTTTGATCAACTTTGCAGTTGGGACTGTAAATAAATGTCTTTGAGGTAGTGCATTCTTATGAATTAGTAGAATTAGGAGTTCTCCTAAGGTCATACGGAGTTTTTAAAAAGAAAAGAAAAAATCAAATGTCATAATTGTTTTCAAAAGTATGACTACAAAGAGTACTCTGTTGCATTTATATAAAGTCTCTCTGGTTATTTATTCTTTTCATGAGCAAAACTCACTTTATCAAAGTTTAACAAGAAACATCTTAATTCTTGTGTTCTAGCTACAATGCTGTTGGTAATATGAGGTGTTATCGCTGCCCTGGTTTTCTCATCTCTTCTGTTTTGCTGTAACTTGAATTCAGCTCTTTCAAATTTTTAGTGTCACTACTCTGTCTACCCACATTCTCATCAGCCCATCAGCCCCTAACAGACTTAAAAACTCCTTTGTCCCACACACCATCAAACTGTTTAACTCCTCTCTGGAGGGGAGAGGGAGGGGAAACAGGAGGACAAAGGAGGGGGGAACAACTAAGCTGTAGTGCCTCTTCACCTCACTGTACAATACCTTGTGCAATACTTTTTGTAAATAGTCAACAGTGCAATAGACTCAATACTTGAAATGTGCAATTCACTTGTATTTTTATTTTTTATTCCTATTTATTCTATTTATCCCCTTTGTATATTTTATTTATATTTGTTTCTGTATTTATATGTGTGTGTGTGTGTGTGTGTGTGTGTGTGTGTGTGTGTGTGTGTGTGTGTATATATATATATAACAATTCTGTAACTGTAACTTCGGTCATTGCTGTGCTTTTTTTGGAAATCGAATTTCCCAGAGGAACCCACCCGAGGGATTAATAAAGTTCTATCTTATCTTATCTCTCTTATCTCTTAGTCTCTTAGTCATCATGATCTACCACTGTCTTTAAATAGTATCGTCCTCCGCCTCCCCATCTCCACCTTAGTTCAGTTGCCCAGTGCATCGCCTCCAAAATCTCGATAAGTTCACAAATAGATACTACTAATGTCTAGACCTTGGAAATTCAATCAGTTTCTCCCACATCCATCTGTGATTCTGCTCTGTGACGACCCTTCTCATCAGATTCTAACTGACAAATAATTGTACATTTCTTTTCTTTTTCCTTCCAAGTAATCCAAGTGAATTTCCACCCATCAATTGAATTCATCCCTTGCAACAACACGAGCTGTCACAATCTTTTCCACGATTTCTGGCAACATTAACGGACACTTTAAAGTGAACGCTAATGTTGCCAGAATACACACATACTTACTAGAGGTTCCTGGTGGTGCGCAGAAAAAAAAAGACATCATTGTTGGTTAATTTTTTGTAAATAAGTTTTGTGGAAAATGTAAAGATGCATGCAAGTTTGTATTCTCATTGCATGTGTGTGTGTCTGAGCAGGTGTTTATTTTGTACAACATATCATTTTCCAAAAGTCATTTGGCCCATCTGCAGTAATGCATAATACTGTGTCGGCATAAGTACGTCCATTAATGCTGCATGTTGTCAGTTAAGGTCAGCGTATGATGGAAAATTATAATTTCACACCAAACAGAAATATTGACTGAACTCAGTTCAGAAGTTATTCTTTATTTTGGAAAGCTATGCACAGAGTTTCCATCCCCCATGGAAAATCTGATCAGCACGTGATCTCTTTTTATACGGCTCATTTGAGTCTCCGAGGAAGTCGTAAACATCCTCCTTAGAGCCATCGTTTTCTCGATAACAGTGACGACAACAAGGAAAACTGGAGAGGATAAACTCCTTCTCTATGACTGTTTTGAAGTCATAAAGATAAATAATAAGTTTACAGTCAACTGTAAAACACACCCTTTTAAATGATTTGTTTTCTTGTTTACCTGCTTTGATTTGAAGTAATTTTGAACCTAACCTGTCAAAGCTTTGTCCCAGATCTCTAACACATCCATATTAGTGGAAATATAACACCTTTATCCCAAATTTAAACTTAACCGGTCTGTTTGCCCTTCACATTTTTATTGGATGTGGGAAGTTTAACTTCAGCAGTGACCTTCTCTCAGGTCTGTCATCCGACTTGTTGACAGTAAAGACAAGAAGAAAAAAGAAGGCAAAAGTTTCAAAAACACTTCTTGGCAAATTTTGTTAAGTTCAGTCTCCAGAAGCCGTGTGCTGTTAGCAAAATTACACGGACCTTTAAATTGTCATTTAAATTGTCCGCATAATCATGTTACCCCTGTTGTAATGATAAGAAAAATTAAAAACAGGAATGCTTCATTAATTAGTTGTAACCTAATTTTTTATTTAATGAAATTTTAATTTGAATACAGTTTTTATTTTAACTTAAATCCAGACCTCAAAGCGTTAATGATTTTGGTTTTCACTGATCATTGTTACATACGTTTGTTCTCAAACTCCATAATCGTGTCATATACGAAGCGTGAAAGAGATGAGTGCAGGTATTGCGGCAGGTATCCTTCCAATGAGAGTTTTTCACAATCTTCCTGTGTCTACTCTCTCTTCCACATGAGTATGTACTATCTCTCCAATTAGATAAAAAAGACTCAGGCTGTCCTTGAAGCATCAACATAGTCAAATAGAAGATGCAAAATCAGATGAATGGGTCATCAAGATCCAAACAGAATCCAATGACTCACAGTCCTTCAGACCTTGCCAAACAGAGGCTCGTACTTAAAAGGATTTATCCGAGGGTTACTCATAAAGTGAAGTCTGACCTTCATCAAAATCACAGACAAATGCAAACCATGTAAACTAATAAATATTAACAGCAGTTGTACTTAATATGTCTTTATCGAACACACAAGTAACTCACTGTCCATGCTAGAAAAATAATGTGAGCCTATTTTTCCTAGCAGTTGTTTTTTAAAGCTACTTGGAGTCAGGTGATCCAGGGAACAAGCTGAGACGTGATAGAGGCTCTGTCTTTAGCAATCATTGAGGTAATCGATTACCAAAGCAGTCACTGAACTGGGTCATCTGGGGAAACCCAGTGCACCAAGTCACCAGTCAACCATTCGCTCTCACATTTACATCTATGACCAGCACTAATTAACAGGACACACACGTCCACATCTGTGGAGATGACGTATGAATTGCACAAAAAGAGGCCCCAGCCAACGAGGAGGATGGCGCCAACCACTGCACCATCCCTACAGTGTCTTCAGTATCATGTACAATTAGTGGTGGCTGTAATTGTATAGTACCAGCAAAACCAGATTCGGCAAGGGCAACAAACTACTTCGACCAGTTTGGGATGAAGGGAAAGTGAGGAGCTGGAAAAAGAGCAAAGAGACAGAAAACAAATAGAAGCACTTGATAGGCTGGTGTGACCAGTAACTGCAAACCAGGAACAGGTAGTTCCAGAACTGGAGCTACCTGCAGAGCTGTGGAAGAGAGGGTAACGAGAAACAAAACGGGGGAAGAGAGAGAGAGAGAAAAAAATCATTGTTTCATTGCAACTAAATGTCAGATTTAGAGCAACTTGTTACTAGAAGACTCTCTGCTGAATGTCACCTTTCTTCACGTCCTTGAGTTCATTGTAAAATTCCACTAACCCTGCTCAACTTAATGTTCAACTCATCCTTACACTTCCACCAAATGCTAGAAACTGCAGTCAAAGTATCAGAACTGCAAATTAGGTAAACATGACTCGGTTCTTGGAGAAGTTCTTGTTCTAGGATGCCCTCTGGACCCAGTGGAGGTGGTGAGTGACAGGAGAATGGCGGCTAAGCTGTCATCACTGTTGGACAACATCTCCCACCCCATGCAGCAGACTGTGACAGCACTGAGCAGCTCCTTCAGTGGGAGACTGCGGCACCCACGGTGTGGGACGGAGAGATTTCGCAGGTCTTTCCTCCCCACTGCTGTCAGACTCCACAACAAAGACTTTAACTGATCAAACACACACATCCACACATGTGCCATAACACTAAGTGCAATAATCTTTTCTGGCATCGTTGTATTTTTACTCAGTTGTATATAGCATTTGTATTCTATTTTTATCTTATTGTATATTTTATTCTATTTTATTCTACTGTATATAGTATTTTATTTTATTCTATTCTGTACAGTTGTGTACTGTATTTATTCTTATTGTATTCTAATTTTTGCTTCATAACTTTTGCACTGTCCACTTCCTGCTGTGACAAAACAAATTTCCCACGTGTGGGACTAATAAAGGTTATCTTATCTTATCTTAAGAAACCCTCGGGAGAGCCTGATCATCAGGTTTGCACAAATTCCAGGAGAGATTTTGCCCCACTCATCTCTACAGAAACTCTCAAAATCATGTAGGTTTTTTTGGTGGCACTTGGTAACTCTGAAGTTTCAGCTCCACAGATTTTCTATAGGGCTTTAACTTTGTGTAATGTTTTGGGTCACTGATATGCTGGACATGGCAGCTTCAGTGTTCTGATTGAGGAAAGGTGGCTCTTGTCCAAGATTTTACAATACATGACAACGTCCGTTAACCCCTCAATGCTGTGTAGCTGTCCTGTAACCTTAGCAGAAAAACAGCCCCCAAATAAAATGTTGCCACCTCCATGCTTGACTGTGGGGATGGTCGAGATGATGCCAGAAAACCCCTTTTTTTTAACCTTGTGCTGACCAAAGGACTTTCTTCCAGCCTTCTCAGAATCATTTTCAGGTCCTTGAAACGAGCTTTACAGTCCACTCCCACTCCAGCCTTGTGGAGGTCTACAAGCTTGCTGCTTATGTCCTTTGACAGATCTTTGGCCTGGGAGAAATTGTTTCTGTGGACAAGTGTTTTTTTATGCGTGGATCAGATGGGCACAGAGCCAATCAGTGGGATACAGGGGATCAAGTACCTTTTGTTTTGTTTGTTTTACTTTTCTGGATATTTGGTTGAGAGTCTGTCTCTCTCCATTAAAACAAAACTACCATAAACATTAGGGACAGTTTGTTTCTTTATAAGTAATCGAACTTAAAGAAATGCACAGGGAGCCACTGGAGACAAACGCTGGGGACTGGAGTGACGTCATGCAGTCTGGTAAAACATTAAGACGCCTATGTGCTGCTTTCTGAACTAGATGAAGGACAGAGATTCATGGAAATTTCTCGACAGGAAAGTGGAAAACGAAATTCATGCAAGCTGTAGATGCGAACATTTACAAATCCAGTAGGAGGCACATCTGAGAATCCTCAGTGTTAATTAAAAATAATCATGTCACTTACCGCCAACACTGTGCACATATTCCTACTAAAATGAAACAGCAGGAGATTCTGACCTTGGAGGCATGGCCATAGAGGTTGAGACTATCATATTCATTGTTTGAGTAACTGTCAGTTCAAGAGGACAGACAGTAAACATTGTGTCATTTTATGGCCTGTCTGCACAAACACATTCCCTTCTCACGTGTATCATTTCCCTGCCATCTATCGTGCAACATCATTCACTATAGAATTACACTCTCACTAAATCTTTGGCATGTTTATTATTTGGCCCAATACATGGATTCCAGGAAAGGGAATTAAACAAAAACAACAAAGAAAACATCTGATTGTACACCTTCTCCTTCATCAAAGGCCGCTCTGCTTAGTGCCAAAGAAATGACTTTGCTGATACGATAGAGCAGTATTTGTGCTTGGGTTACTAAATAACTGAGTCAGTTAGGAAGCTGTTATTGCAGAGACATATTATTGCTAATGGCCAACAGCCATTAGTCATTTCCATAAGATGTAATGAGTAATCAAATAAAACACCCAACACACATCCTTCAAGTCATATAAATGAGCAGTAGCCTCTTCACGGTGGATGCCGTTGTTACTTTTGTGTTTATATCCTGTTAGAGGTGCTGATTGAATATCCTGACAGTCTTTCAAATACAGATTTGAAGAGAAGTCTTTCTAATCTCTGAGCTCTGACCTCCTTAATGGCGATCTCGCCCTCTGAGATCAAACATGATGTCATTTTTGTTTTCTTTTCTTAATGAAGTGTAGCTCGGAAAGTTTTGGAAAATGTATCAGGCTGAATTATAACGGCTTGTAATGTTGACCAGCAGCACTGCAAGTGGAGCGAGAGCCTGTTCGCATATGCAGCGGTGCTCTGGCGGGAAGATATTCCTCTATCACCACCTGTCGCCTTATCAGTGGCTACATGGAAATGAGACATGTATATGTATTGTGTATCTTAAGCACACTGGTTGTGTTAAAAAAAAAAAAAAAAAAAAAAAGGCAGTTTCAGTCTGTTTGCATTTATTTATTCTCTGAAAAAGTCAATCCTAAAGGTTTTTGTTTTAAGGGCACAGATTTGAGTGCTGTTGACAAGAAAATGAATGTTGCAGTCACGTCAATAATATATCAGATTGAGTGTGATTAGTGTGCTGTAGGTTATAGGTGTTTGTTTTATGTGTGGAGAGACAGTGAGCACAGGCAGAAAGAGGCATGAAAGAACATAAAAAGACAGGCCAGTAATGTGTACTACTCTCCTTGAAGTTGTGAGGCGTCTTCCTCCTCCCCTTCCTCCTCCTCCCTCCCCGCCTCAAGGCCAAAACTCTGTTGAGGCAATTTACATAGAGGGCTAAAAAGGGGAGCTGACAGAGCCTGACAGGTGACACTGAGGAGGGACAACTCAGAGCTGACTCTCACACAGCGAGCCATTACTCAGCCTCTGAACACGCACCCACTCGAACAAACACCACGGAGGAGGACCTCAACCTGAGCAGAGGCACAATTAACACCCCAAACTCCCTGGTGTGAATTTGGAAGTCAGTTGAATTTGACAGAGAAAAATGCTTTGCCAAGTTCTGAGGGAGTGAGCTGAGCTCAGCCCAACCGCGATCAAGACAGGAGCACATCTTAATCATCTAACAGGTAAACTGAACTTTTGTTCTTCATGCTGTTTTGAGGCAATTTTTTAAACAGTTTGTAGCTCACTGATGTTAAACTAAAAGGCTTTAAATGCTGCACTTTAGTGTTTGCACCCATATTTGATTATTTATTATTACTTATTACCCGTTAAATTGAACAAAATCACACTCCAGGCTGTCTTTGACAAATGAGGCTGTTTTATCTCATCTCCATACTGCTGAGATGCAAAGAGTGGTACCGTCACAACACATGTTCATGATCTCCTGCTGCAGCAGCCACATTTCACCAGTGGCTATCTGTGTATTCAGTTTATCAGATGTCTGCACTACTGCTTCCTGCATTGTCCTTTGCGCGTACACATGCTACCTGCTGAACAGATCTGTTTTTGCCTCGACCTAATCTCACGATCAGTTAAACCGTCTCGAGCCGCCCCTAGTTCAAACTGTCGGCAGGTCGAGTTACATTTACCTTTCAAATGGAGAACAGGTAGTGCGACACTAGAGATGGCAGTTGAGCCTGACACAAAGAAGCGAGGTGGGTGGGTGGGAGGGGGATGGGATAGTAATACACAAATAAGTTGTAAAAGAATTGTGTCAGTGGGATGGGTGAGGAGAAAAAAACATGTGCACCTGGTCAGCAATGTGTGATTGCAAAGGGAAGGTCAAAGCAAAGCACTGCGCAAAGACAATAAAGAGATTTAGTGGTGTTTTGAAGTGTTAAGGGTTGAGCAACGACTGAGTTTGAGTTAATATTTGACCTGATGAACAATATCAGGGGTTTTTTATAGCTTTTCCTCTGAATGAGGGCGTGTAACAGTTTGTAGCTGTAATTTTTTAAAAATCAAGAGAGCAAAGGAGAAAGAAATGGTCTGTGGACGCCAAGTGCAAAACCTTTCCTTTTGTTAGGGGGGAGGTTGTGTTGTTCTCTCTGCAGTGCACCTGCTGTCACTTTCTTTTGCACCAAAACAAGTGAAATGGACTCACAGCGGTTGATATCTCTAAAGTTTAACCGACTCTGTCCTATTACTGCGTATTGCTCGAGCCGTGTGCTAGGGCAGTCTACTAATACTTAAACAGAGCCCACAGGGGCTAATGATAAACTCTGAAGTATTACAATCTTTACACATTAACAGTAGAATATTTACAGGAAATTTCCAGAAGCAATCCCACAGATTCAACTACCAAAACAAGAACAAGAACAACCAAACAAACACAATGTCCCTGTGAGCAGATGTTTCTTTCTAAATGAAGTAAATTTGTAAGGTCAGAGAGTCAGACTATAATCTGTGAAGTGTCCTCAGTGCATTCCTTCTGACCAGCCACCAGACTGAAACCTGTAAAAGTTTAACAAGTTTGTTACCAGATTAACAGACATGGAAACAGAGCAGGAGATGTCACATCCAGCCAATCAGTTTAAATTTAGCTACTTTATTACTGTAGATGCAGGGAGCTTGCGTGGGATCATCAAACGACTTTTCCTCTTTTCGTAAGACCTTGACCTGGCTCAGTGTGCCTTTAAAACACATGAAATACAATAATTAGCCACATATGAACCTTTAAGTAGGTGTTTAAATATTTGCTAAATCCTTACAATGTTCAACGTTTGCTTGTTTTGCGTAAGTGTCATTTTGTGGTTAATCAGCGTTGGTAATATTGAAATGAACTGAATTTTCAGTGTGCTGCATCAGACACTAGTCACTGGGAGTGTTATCTGGAGGTCTTCTACCTCGTACTGCAGTGCCACGGGCGTCCAGTAAAGGGGCACGCCCGACAACTAAACCGCAATTTGAAAGAGAGTGTAATTGATTCAGAATCCGCGGTTAAAGGAGTCTTTAAACTGATAAGACGGGTGTAATTATACCGAGAAATCTGTCCTCATCCTACTGAAGCATTCAGCAGACATGTGGAGGGAGAGAGCTCCCTGTGCAGGAATGTGAAGGGCAGATGGAATGATTAGGTGGAGAACAAGCAGGGACTTTGTGTAGATGGGAGAACTGGGACAAGACCGGCCCTCGGGGCACAGAGAGGAGAACACCTGTGCTGACATCGTTCATCCCTAATCCACAAACACACAGAAACCCTCAAAATGACTGACTTTTAATACCAAAACTACAACATTAGGGTTCTTTCCTAGGAAGATATATAAAGCTTTGAGTTTGAATGGAATAGGGACTTTTATTGTGGATTCATTTTGAGACTCTCCCATTTTTCACACATCAATGAATCGGTTAATATTTCCAGAAGAGTAAAGAAATAATCCATTCGGCTGTTTTAGAGGGTGTTCATCAGATGTTTTAATAAAATATAAAAGAAAGTACAAGATAAAACACAAAAATACAAAAAAAGACAGGTAAAGGATCCAAACAAATTCTATGAGTCACTATTCAGCAGGCAGTTAGACGTGATGTAAAAAAAGGTGACGAAGTTAAAACTTGAAGGAGACAGTATCTGTCGTAAAAGCCAACCAAGATAAGCTCAGCGTGGTGCATGTGAGCTGTGATGACAGGACGTTTTTTAAGAGGAAGTACAAACCAAAAGAAGGCTCTCTGTGTGGAGGCTCTCCAGCCTTCAGTGAAGCCGCTTTATTCCCACCAGTTTTAAACAATTATATCAAAACTGGTTAGATAATGTAGATTCTTTTAATATTCACTGCAGCTGATGAGAGATGCTGTATAATACACTGAACAGTCTTGTAGAGACCCCAGAACAGGAATGGATTCCCAAAACAATCAGGGTGACTCTCAACACGAGTCCTCACGCTTTACATTTCCACAATGAAGACATTCACCCAGTGTGAAAATCTGATAACCCCGTAGGTGTTGACCAGGATGTTCAACAAACAGCGTTCAACAAATAACAAAAAAAGAGATCCTTGGCTTTCATTGCTTACTGAAGACTGACTCATTCACTCCCTCTACATTACAACACTAAACTACACAGTGCGCATCCAGCAGCCGTTAATAAGTTCTATGATTTATAGCAGAACTAAAGGTCTTTGGCTTTTCTTTTTTGAGGCCTGATCAAAATGTTGTCATGACTGGCGCTGTACCTGCAGCACTGCCCACACTGTGTAGGGGCTGGAGGGCTTCTTTTCATTTTGTGGTCACTTAACTGATTTATATCTTTGTGCATGCTGCCTTATCACACAGCATATTTGACCCGTTATGCATCGTTCCCGAAATACTCCTTGACAGGATAAAAACTTTAAACTTTGTAATATTATCAGTGTACCAAGTGAGGCTAAGAACACTAAGGATTTATCCAGTATGACTGGATAAATCCTGCCTTGGCTAGGCATGACTGTAAACTGTTGCAATTTCTATGGCATTTTTAAGAACTCTGAATACTAATCTGTGCATTTCACTCCAGCAGGGACTTCAGGACAGACCAAGGCAACAGCCTGAGAGCCCAAAAGGAGAGTTGACAAAGGACGTCAAAGACCTCTAAAGATGGAAGATACCCAGCAGGTTTGGCATGTGACGATACCCTCCCAGGAAGACGCTGGAGAGCTGCAAAAGAAGGTGTCAGTGGCAAACCAGCCCGAGTGCTCCATCTGCTACAACACCTACGACAATGTCTTCAAAACACCCAAGCAGCTGCAGTGCACCCACACCTTCTGCCTGGAGTGCCTTTCCCGCCTCAATGCGCTGTCCAACCACAACAACAAAAACCCCACCTTAGACATCCGTTGCCCCATCTGCCGGCAGGCCACTATTTTGCCAAAGGAAGGACCCCCAGCCCTAGCCACCAGCCGCGAGGTCCTCTGCGAGCTGCCCAGCCACCAGCAGCAGGAGGAGCCGGTGTGGCTGGAGGGGGAGAGGCTGTGCTACAAGAGCAGGCAGAATCATAATAGCTCAGGGGACCCTGAAAGTCCTACGGCCTTCTGCGTCTGCATTGACATTGGGTCCTCCAAGATGGACACTGCTCCCGAGCTTCCACAGCGCCATCTCACTATGGTGGACAGAGTGGCTGACTGCAAGAAGATGATCCTCTTCATTCTGCTCCTTGTGCTGCTTATTGTGGTCGTTTTGTGGCCTCTGCAGTGCGTGTTCAGCACCGGGAATATGCGCTGCTTCAGCGAAAGCACCCACACGACCATCAGTACCACCCCCAACCCCAACATCACCAGTGCCATGTTCAAGAAACTGGTGGGATAAACATTGAAACTACCTGGACTTCACTTGTAAATGCTTAGAATATTGTGAATGATACATTTGTACTGTTGTGTGACATTTTAATTATTATTATTATTATTTCCAAATTGTCTTAAAAGTGTATTTTATTATTGCTACACAGAAACAGCTCCTCACATTTTCAATTTGAAAAAGAGCCGCAAAGCTTAAAGCGTCTATGTGCAAACTTTTTTAGACATTTGACTTCAGTGCCTCCCGGTGGCGGTTTAAAAAACTGCAAGCAGGCAAACAGCCCGTCAAGTAACACTGACTGCAGCCATTTTCACCAGTGACATGTTATTATGGTGTTATAGGGCAAAAGAATTCTTGACATAGCTTGTTTTGTTTTTTTTTTACGTTATAATGAGATGAAATTTCTTGTTCACACAGACAACCATAAACTGTAGATAAAGGATGGACTAGCTTCAGTCTGTAAAGTGAAGCCAACATGGATGCGCCTTAGCCAGCAGGGAGAACTACGTACTTCTCACCTGATTTATTACCTCATTTTTCTAAAGTGGGTGGGTCTTGTCATATCACAGCCACTCATTATGTATATTTAAAACAATAAAAAATAAAACTAAAGGCTTCAATGGTAGACCATGAACCAGCAGCTATGTCCATCTTTTACAGTCTGTGGACACGACTGATTTACAAATAACACCACACAGTGAAGCGAGACCAGCTTCATCTGTGTTTGTTTAGCGGCACAGAGAAGATGAAGAATCTCAGCACTTTAATCTGCACTTGTATTTTGAAATTAGACATGATTTTTTGCTTTCTAGCAGGCTCAATGGACTGGAGCGCAGCTGGGTTAATTTATTGTGTCTACTTGTACACAACCAGGAAAGCTCAGAGACACTGGCACATGAAAGTTGAACTTTGCTTTGCAAATATCCGTCTGGCAGCACGAAGAAGTGTTCCCAGTATGTCAATGAAAAACTATGTGTAAAGTGTGTTTTCTTAAGACCTTTTCTACAAACTTTAAATAAAAAAAACAAACAAAAACTCAGATTATGATTCTGGAAAATAAATCATTTGAACAAAGTTGAATCACAAATTAAGTTTCTAAAGCCTCAAACAGACACAAAGCTACTCACACCCTTTTATGCTAATTAAAACAAAGCGTAATCTCATTATCAAGTTAAAAAACAAACCATGCCCTATGTAACCATTAAACCGTCACCATAAAAGCCAGCTCCTCCTTTGTCTGGACAGGAAGCCGTCTTTATTTCTTCCTGGATTCTGTGTGACATGACGGAAAAAGTTAGGTTGTGGGGGCTTTCCAGAGCTCACACGTGGCATATGGATGATAAGAGCATTATGTTGATTCGAGCTTCATTTAGAGGAAGCCATAAAAGGAGAATTTCCTCAAGTACCAGCTGAAGCTGCCGGTAAATGTGGTTAAACAATAAATCCAGGCGAAAGAGAAAGGTGCTGAATCACGGCCTCGAAGCAGTTTCCCCTAAATAGAAAAAGGAAGTCAAAATAAATACTTCTTAATAAGTTCTTGTTAGTTGGAAATAAACTTCTCTACATTTAAATTGATCATTTCCTATAAAGAAGCCTTTTATAAATGCCTGCCTCCAATAAAGCAGATTTGAACGGCCAATTTTCTTGTGACAGGCAGCAAAAGAAAACTAGCTTGTTGAAATTCAGCTAGGAAAGCACTAATTTCACACTCATCGCCTGTTTTATTTGCTCTGGAGTTCTAAAGCACATTTTCTTTAAGCCACTTCAACCATGAAACACTGGTGTTTTTTCAGTCTTTCCTGCCTTGCTTTTAGTACGAGCAGGTTGGTGATCAGTACCGTGCTGTAAAGCTTTTACCAAATGAAATGACAAATGGAGTGACTAAGCATAGAAAGGTATGAGCTTGTCATTAGCACAGCCCATGATTCAGTAGCTTGTAGAACCACCTTTAGCAGCAATAAAAGTTAAAGTAATGATTTTCTGTAAGACTTTATCAAACTCTCACATCACTGTGGAGGATTTTTAGCCCACTCTCTTCTTTACAACATTGCTTCACTTCATTGAGATTTGCGGGCATTCGTTTAGGTACAGCATAAATGTTCCACCCAAAGATGAGGTCTGAACTCTGACGGGTAATTGTAGCACGATGATTCTTTTCTTTTTCAGACAGTCTGTAGCAGATTTGCTACAGTGGGATCATTCTCCTTTTGCATGACCCAGTTTGAGCAAAGCTTTAGCTGTCAGACAGATGGCGTCATATTTGACTTGAATACTTTGGTATACAGAGAAATTCATAGTTGACTCAAAGACTGCAAGGAGCCAAAGTCCTGTGGTTGCAAAACCCAGATTATCACCTCTCCACCACCATGGTTGACAGCTGGTGTGAGGTGTTTGTGCTCATGGGCTGTGTTTTTGTTAAACATAGCACTGTGCATTAAACATCTTCACTTTGGTCTCATATGTCCTGTTCCTGAAGTCTTGTGGTTTGCTAAGATCCAGCTTTGCAAACCTAAACTACTGTACTGTGCACAGGAGAAAGGAGGCCTTCTCCCAGCAACTTTTTCATAGTTCCAAAGTTTTGTGCTATCATAAACTTTAACATCAACTCAGGCCTGAAACGTAGCGCTCATGTCTTTGGTCGTGGTTTCTCTTAGAACTGCATGGTTTGACCTCAGTCTGAATTTGCTCAAACGTCCACTCCAAGACAGACTGGCACCTGTCCCAAATGTTTTTTCCACTTATAAATAATCCCAGTCTGGAACGTTGGAAGTTTGAGTTTTTGGAAGTAGCTACATATTCCTTCCCAACAGCAGTTGCTTCTTTCCTTTATGCAGAGATGCTCACATTTCTGGATAATCAGTAAATCAAATGCCTTTGATTAGCAGCACCTAGCTGCTACATTACCCTCTTCACTTCTTTGAAAGCAGCAAGTCCTTAGTTTTTCCACACACTGCTGCACTTTGGCTTATTTTTGTAAATAATTAAGCAGCTGTAATGAGTCTCACACATTCACACACTCACACCTGAGACTGTATTTAAATGATATGAAGACCTTGGTAAAGACCCGATTATTTTTATGAAACGTACCGATATGACGTGACTGTAGAATGAAAGATTCTCTCTCCTTTGAAGTAACAAACTAAAAGAACATAAAATCAAATGAAAACATTTAACCTTATATAGTGCCATCATAGATTTTTATTAAACTATGATAAATCATTTTGTTGCTCTGACAGATCATCGTGTCAGCCGTTGTAGTCTATACAGCAAAAAACAAGGCGTCTGGGTGGAGCCAGTGCAAGAAAAAGAGCAAAAGGGAAAAGCTTCCACTGAACGACACTA
The DNA here is from genome assembly GCF_041146795.1 of Maylandia zebra. NCBI lineage: Eukaryota > Metazoa > Chordata > Actinopteri > Cichliformes > Cichlidae > Maylandia > Maylandia zebra. The sequence goes on from NC_135186.1 coordinate 11,072,975, forward strand.
CTCATTTCGGGTTTACTGCAATCAGAGGAACAGGGGGATGAAAAAACAAAAACTAACAAAACAAACAAACAAACAAAAAACCTCCGAAATGCACACACATTGAACTCATGTTCAAGTAAGTGTAAGATGACGAGCAGAGTGAAAATACCACATTACTTCTGCAAAGCTCTGTGTGCGCTGGTACAACTCAGAGCCTGAATTTTATCATTGGTAAAATTACAGATTTACAAAAAAAGTCAAGGTACAAAAAAAGCAAGAACAAATAAAAATCAAAAACTATACAATCTGAAACAAAAAACAAAAGATAAACACTGATGGCAAAAATTTAGTGCACTACAAAAAAAAAAAAAAAAAAAAAAAAGCTGACGAACATCCACACAGCCTGAGGTTCAGCAGTTTCACACTTTCAAGTACTGATGTTTCACCAAATCATAAACACAATCTGACCAATAGAGGCAGAAGAAAAATACAAGAAAGAAAGAAAAAAATTATCCCAGCGCAGGACGAAGAAAACAAACCAACAAGTCTCATTCATTGGACATAAATCACAGTTCATGAAGAGAAAAACAAAAACAGGAGGATTCACACGCCATCAGTGCTCGAATTCAAGGGACGAACAAGTGGTGCAGCATTTTCTTCACCCACAGACGTCCTGTGGGCCTTCACCGACATTCATGTAAAACAGAGCTTTTATTCACATAAGAGTCAACCATTTAAAGAAAGAAGAACTTGATTGTGCTTGGCTGCATCATAAATTGTGTTCATTTCAAAAATAACATTAAATCACAAGCTGCACCTGCGGGAGTCCAGCTGTAAAGACGAACGGTGTGAACGAGTGCCACGCAGTCACGCTTTTATTTTGATGCTTGAATAGGAAAAAAGTGGACTGAACATATTACCAAGGGTACGTTCCACCGGTCAGACATTCAGTAGTTTGTTGGGGGTTTTTTATATAAAAAAAAGAAAAGAAAAAAAAAAAAAAGGGGGGGTTTTCAGGACATTGAGTGACTACGGTTTAAACCATCTAGGACAGACTTCCAACATTTCTACGCTTCTGTTTGCACAGGATATTTTGGTGCTGCTTCTTGAGGCTAAAAGTAGCCAACAAGCTGCTGCACAGCCCTTTGCACAGCGGCACTGCTGTCTTCCTTATCACATCAGTGACGTCAGCTTACTCTCTCTGCTATCATCAAGCCTGGATTACGGCCATCTTCTAAATTACTTTTTGGAGACAAATCTATTCTTCAATCTCGGGGTGATTACAGTGGGCCAGATGGCCATCTGCCTCACTGTAATCGCCCCCCTTTCCCTTGTCTCCTTGTGACAATCTACCCCCTGACAGATGTTGAACAGCATCAGACCCGCTGATTAACAAGGACGACCAGTCAAACTAAGCTGCGAGACGGCGGTCGGCTGAGCACGACTCCGACCGTCCATTCAGGAATCCTTTCCACCCAGTTTTCTGTCAAATATGGACTTCAAATATCTAAGAATGATTTCTTACACCACAGCGCATCTTTATAAATATATATTTAAATAAACATCAAAACATAACCATTATACCAACATCAGTAAAAGAAAAAAAATGACTTCATGGACAGAACAGCCCTAGTTTTCATGAATGACTGTTCTTTAACTGGAGGTCATGTTCACGTTCATAGACAGTCGGGGCAGACGGGTTTTGTCCCGACAGCGAAAACAAATCACCTCCAAAATTGTCAAAGAACAGTGGATTGCATTTGCAGCTAGTGAGATTATATATAACTCCTTCACAATACAAAACTTTGATAATCAGTCATATCTAAATAAAATTTATTCACTTTCACAACTTAAAAAGACAACTTCATTAAAGATTCAAAGGAGGGAGGGGACTTGCTTGCCCGTCTTGTGACTGGGGTCATGAAGCAGGTTATGCAACTGCCCTTGCCATCACTCAGCGGCCACATTAATAACCACCACAGCTGGACAGACAGAACACAGCAAAAACGGTCTTGGAATCCAATTTAGACGACAAGCAGCCAAGACTGAGAAAGAGATAACCGAGTGAGTCGGGGCAGCGTGCGGACAAACGGCTTAGTTTTGACCTCTTCCCTTAGTCCCACACAGCTACGTTCACTTGAGGCCAGGCCGGGCTCCACATTTAATATCTGTCACCCTAAGAGAAAACTGTTTTTCGCCCTCATGTAGACTTGCAGAGTAACAGTGGGTTTGGGTTGGCTAGATTACAGACACATCCTGTGACAAGGCACTTGTGCTGGTTAAGAAAGGGAGAAGCATTAGCACAGGAGGGAAGAAAAAGGGCAAGTGGAAGTGGGGGGCCTGAGTAAGAGCACTATGCTGTGGACTCCACAGAAGTCCGGACAGACAGAAGTCCAGCAGGACGGTGGCAGCAGACACATCAGCCCGCCACTTTCGGTCCACGCCAAGATCCAGCGATGTGGAGTGTACCGAGTGTGGAGCCCCCCCCACCCTCCCAAGGGATTTTCAGGAGCTGAGAAAGTGAAAGAAACACAGACATGTAGACCAAGTACGGTTTGGATTTTACATTTCATGACTTGATGCTCGAATCAGATCGAAATTATAAAATAAATATAATGACGCTGTTCTCAAGCGTCACTGAAGTTACACAAACATGTCCTCAGTCTTTCTGGCAGGGATCTTATTTACTCATTTATTATTAATTAGATTTTTATAACTTCACTCAGGACATTTTGATATTTAGGAATTTATTGATCCATCATGCTGCTCTTCAACATTCCCTGTTGAGTGCTGCACATCAAGCAGCAATAGGTGCAGGTTTAAGTGCACCCATTACTTACTTAATACTTTCTACATACAATCATATACGCCTCCAACCACACGCTCGTAAACACTGATGCACAGCTAAAAATTTGAAACTACCCATGAAAATTAAATCTTTTCCATATTTATATCAAAGTTTGAGCCAAGAAAGACGGAGAGGCGCTGAGGAGAATGGTAGTTAGTCTTTTATGTTATGCATTTTAAAAAATATCTGACAGAAGTCCTCCAGAAACAACACGCCACATTCAATTAATGCATTTTAAATACATTCAACTGTAATCAATGCTGTATTCAGAATACGTTTTGTGCCTGTGACCCCAGAATCAAAGTCATGATTCATTCCCTGTAACACTGCTGGGTTCCTTGTCTTGGTGCTTATATTAGTCACCATGACAGAAAAGAATGACAGTGTGAGAACTGAGGTTCATTATAATTTGAAATTAAATTCAGTCTTTTGTTGCTCTTAAAAAAAAAAAAGAAAAAAAAGAAAAAAAAAAAAAAAGGGAGCACTGGTATTCTTTAAAGCCAACTCAGCTGCTCCTGGCTAACCTATAATTTAAAACTGAAAAAAATATAGGAAAAGTACCTTTCTGCTTACACACGGAAAATTAATTCAACACTGGAAGAAACAGAACTTTCCGCCATCAGCGGAAGAACACCTTGAGCTTTGATTTTAGGGGAAACATTTTCTGACACGTCAGGCTTAAGTTAGTTTTGTTTTGTTTTTTCCACCCAAAGCTACATTTACTGTTAATGGAATCCAGCACGTGAAACCAGAAATGCTTGTGGTAGTTTTCTAAACTGACTAAGGCAGAAGGAAAAGGAAACAATGAAACAAACAATGTTGGGCTTTTTTTTTCCTAGCTTAAAGGATGGATCTCTGAGAAACATGGAAATAAAAATTGACACTTACAGAGAGGCAGACAGAAGAGGAGGTCCACGGCGCCGATTTTACCTCCTGGTATTACTGCTGAAAGATGTCTGAGGGCTTTTGAAGTTTATGTTCTCGTATACGCTTGATGAATCGTCGTTTGTCAGCCTAAAAGAGAAAATAATCGCTGTGAAAATGAACCCACTGTCAAACCCTGTTTAAGTCCTATGATGACATTTTTTTAACACGTGTATGCCTGATGGACTTACACAGAAGAAGAGCGTGAGGAGGTCATGTTGTGCTTGGACCTCGAGTTGGTCATCTGGGGATATTTGATATTGGAATATTCCCTCTCTGTCATCTTATTCCTCTGAAAAGTGACAAAAAATAAATTAATCTGTCATCTACTGAAATTACTCAATCTCAAACTGTAACCACATTCAGCAGTGAAAGAGCAAGTGGTAAACACGCCTAACCAGCTGACATGCTGATGATTTGCCTCTCAGCTCTAGCGTTTAAAATGTAACTGACGGACTTTATACGGCTTCACTGCTCCGTCAAAAATCTAATGTTTTAATACAGTAAAAAACACTAATATAGCCAATTACCTGCTCCTCCTCCAGTCTCTTCTGCACTGTGTCTATGTACTGCTGCACAGCCATGTAGATGAACTTATACTGAGCCTCTGTTTGCACCATGCCTGATCTCTGCTGCCGTACCCTCTGGATGGTCTTTGGGACATCGATGTCGCAGTCGAGACCTAAAACACGCAGATCCAAATGTTAGCAGAACTGAAGCACAAAGATATATATCTTTATTAAAAAGTAAAGGATTCACAATCCAGAAAGTTTCATATCTGAGCCTCATACCTTGGCGGTTAATAATGTCGATAAGGATGTCAATGACGATAATTGTGCCAGTTCTGCCGATGCCTGCACTTTAACAAGAAGAAGTTTAAGGTTAAAACCATGTGTAGCTACAATACTTGAAGAAAAGCATCAGAATCCAGGTGAAAAACAGTTATGAGAATATTTGAGTACACAAGTATAAGCTGAGGTTTCACTTGTTTTTATTTCCATTTATTGCTTTAAGGGAAAAAAAAATCAACAATTTTCATCAACAATCCCACCATTAATGTCTGCTGATGTAGACCGTGAAGGCAATGGACAATTGTGGTGCTTTCAAAGTAGTCAGCAGAAATCAGGCCCACTGTTTACAAATGCAGATAAGCTTAAAATGTGCTGACAAACTGCTGAATTGACTGCAAAACCAGAATATGGACTGTTGAGCTGCATGAAACCAAACCCCGCTCAAACTTGACTGGTAAACAGTGCTGAGACAACCAGAAGGCTTCTGCTATCTTGGTCCTTGCTTACAGACTGTGCATAAGCACATCTCTGTTTATAGAGGCGGATTTATCTGAAGCCAGCTGACCGCTGTGTTTAAGAGTCAGGTCAGTGTTGTCCTTGTGTTTACAGTACATGTTTGGATGGGTGTGTTAAGAGAAAGAATACCACACTAAAAAAAACTGTTTAAAACATTTGGTATCAACATGTCTGCAAACGCAATAGACACAGTGTGTGTGCAAAACTGTACGTCTGAATTTTTAAAAAAGTTTTTTATGTTAATTAATTTGGGATATTTTTTTTTCAAGACATTGCATTTATCGCAACAATGTGTGTGTTGCTTGTTTTGATATATCCATTAAAAACAGATCAAACAGCTGCCTGTTCTCTACAGACTTTTAATAGTTAGGCCCTCAAAATTACCTATTATGTTTAGTTATATTCAGCGAGATTAAGAGTGTGTGTGTTTAAACCTTCATTTCTGAACGAACACCGAGCTTGGGACTTAATCGGAGGTCGACATTGATTGTGGCCGACCACATTGTGGTCACACTATATCGGCCGAATTAAAATGAAAATTAAAACTGACAAGTTGTTAACCAAACTGGCGTTCTTAACTCCAGATTATAAACCTTAATCATAGCACACCCAAGTGGCCAACTGGAAAAAAAAAAAAAAATTAAACAAATTCAGTTGGTGAAATTTAGGTGCTTACGATTAACCCTTACAACCACAGGAGCATTTTCAGCTGGGGCCAGCCTGATTGACATACATTGTGTAGATTTGCACTTTTAGCTCATTTCAAAGGGATTCTGCTGATCTGGTGGCTGGACAGACTGCTGAAGTCCAATGTTCTTCCTCATGTTCACAAAACCACTTTGAACTTGCTTTGTGACTAACTCTTTGTGACTATGAAAGTAAAATGAAACTTGTAAAAGGAAACAATAAATAAATATGTAAACACAAACACAGCCAGCTTTAGTTTCAACTATGAAACTATATTTAAACTATGACCAACTCACATTAAGAGGCCAAAAGTGTATATGCCACTATACCAAGTGCAGACTTTAACCAGCAGGTAGGGTTCCCAGGTTCTTGGTATTAATGTCAAAATTTGGCCACAACTCCAAATGGATATTCATCAAACAAGCTGGGGGGGTTTTTTGTTAAGTCTCAGATTTCAGTTCCTGGTTACAAGGAATTAAACCTGATGCTGAACTAAAGGTTTCTGATTCTGGGACACTTTCCAGTTGTAAGGAGCAGTCATCAATATTTTTATAGCCACTCTGAGTAAACTGTAGAAACCACCAGGAGTTCAGCACTTTCAAAAGTAGTCAAACCAGTTGCCCAGTACCGACAGTGCTATCACAGACAAGTCACTGAGATGCCAGTCGCACCATTTTGATATCAACAGACTTTCATCTTTCAGTACATCACTGGCTGATGGGATGCCTGCATATAAAAAAAAAACAAAAAAAAAAAACAACCACAACAGCAGATGCTTCTAACAAAGTGCTTTATGTATGTGTATGCAGAAGAACATAACTGTTATTGTCAGTGTGAGAAACCGATCTCTTTGTTGTTGTTTTTTTATAATCCCAACCCAGAATTAGTGAAGTTGCATGAGCATCCTATAATAAAATAGTCCATTTTCTTCCTTGTCATACCTGCAGTGGACGACAATTGGCCCAGTGTGTGGAATGGTGCTCTGGGTGCGGTTGACCTCCTCTAGGAACCAGAGGACGCCTCCAGGCTCGTTGGGCACTCCGTGGTCTGGCCAGCTCAGGTACTGATAGTGCCAGATGTACCTCACAGGCTCCTTCTATAAGTGACAAATATGATGAGGTGAAGTTACCAAAAAACGATTTAAAAACAAAAAACAAACAAACAAAAAAAACAGAACTAGCTATCGGAAAATGAAAACCAAAGGATTCCTAGAACCTAAGACATTTCCTCTCCAAATCAGCCTGATGAGACTGTGTTAATGGAAACTCACAATCAAATAACATCATAATTCTCAATAAACCAAAGTGTTGTTTGTGTTGTCACACCTTATTTGAATAGCCTACGTCGTGCTTCTGATCACATTTCTTCTGAATAAAAACTGAACTGAAACATACAGACCTATTCTGGAAACTAACTGGAACTAGACTGAAATGAAAAGAAAAAACTCGAATCAAAATTTAACCCATTTAAAGAAGAACTGTAATAAAAGTTAACAGAGGATATTCCATCTCTGTTGCTATAGCCCACCTAACATCCAGACTGTGTGTGTGTGTGTCCAAATATCACCCCTGAAATATTCAGTGTTCCTCACTGATCAAAGCAACAGCCTCTAAGCTTTCATTAATAAACACAGAAAAAAGAAAAGCAGGCACTCTGAACTTTTTGCTTATTATTGTATACACGCGCCAAACGCAGCATTAAAGATTTATTTATTTATGTATTTAGCACAAGAAAACTGAGCATGAGCACTGGATTGTGGATCTGTGAATCCACAAGTGCAAGCTTATAGTGTACAAACACAAGCATGTGCATGTGTGGTGTGAGATAATTTGTCCTCAGGTCAGTGGGTCGGCTCAGACTGGGAATAGAGCGTTCCCTACCCGGTCCAGACGTGTCACCTCCAGCTTCCTCAGGATATGGTCTTGTGCTGGCCGCTCGTCCACATTCCTCACCAGCACTTTTCCAAACTCCTTAGTGGCATGAAGGTCTGGCCAGTAACGGAAACATTTGTTCTAAATCAGAGCAAAAAGTAGGATTTAGTTTTCCATCCAGCCTAAAAGGTGACTGTTTGGCAGCAAAGGGTAACATGGATGTAGTTCTTAATATTCAACTCAAAGCTTAGATATCTATGGTTTTAAGTCTGCGGAAAGTTTTAAACATAAGCACAAATCTTGCTGTAATTGTTTTTATTTTCTTGGTTTTAAATACGTCTGACGTATGAAAGGGTTTATAATGGTGCATGCAGCATCTATTTACATGATGTACTTGATGTGTAAAGTACACAAAAATAGAAGAGCAAGTCGTGCCTGTGTGTGTAGATCTATGAATATTTTAAAGCATGCAAAAATGCCCAAGTGCCTGCTGCATTAACGTCTTTTATCAGTCAAACTGATACTGAAAAGACACAAAGTGTGCATTAAAAAAAATCAATAAATAATAAAATGAAAAATGCACTACAATGCTGGGAATGAAGCTTTTGATACTAAAAATTCCTGAAGCATGACCTTCCAACACTGTTTGATTTGCCCTCTCTAATGAAAAATACTGCTCTGACTGACGAGTATTAGACCATCGAAAGAACCCGCTCATCTCGAGCAGCTTTTCAATCAGCTTACATGTCATATCAGCCATCTTTCTCCCCTCCCCCCTAAACTTAACACACGCCATCATTGCTACTACATGACCGCACACCAATCTACAGCCATCTAATAATGCTTTACATCTGAAAAAGCTGAACAAAAATGAGTGAGAGCAAACCACCAGTATTTCATATAGGGCAATGCATAAAATGTGAGCATTTTAAATTAAATCAGAAATATGTTTTTATGTTGACAGTTTTTCTCTTCCATCCACTGAAACAGGATAAAGAAAAAAAGATAACAGCAAAAGAAAAATTATATCAGGAAAAGTAAGACATTTCCATTACGTCCATTAGCTTTCCTTTAGGTATTTTGTACATGGAACTAGAGTTTCACTGCCCCACAGACCCTCTGCTAAAATATAAAGCTGCATATTTGGGGGACGCTTGCTGCAAACTGCTCACCCGTCCTCGTTCCATCTCCTTTGTGGTCATGACAATTACATGTGAATTCTCCTGATACACCATCTTCCAGAAGTCAACGACTGTGTTTTGTAGACACCCTTGGGTGGCAATGAAGACTTTCCCCTCCTCCACAAAACGTCCATCTTCATGCATACTCTATGGGTGTGAGCATGAATGATAATTATGCAGCTATGATCACATGAAGATGAGAACCTAGCATGCTACCAGATAAATGTTCTCAAAATCCCAGGAATACTCATTATTATTACTACTACTATATTTTTTTATAATGCATTTGTTGATACACGTCTTATCTAATGCTGAACACACTCACTCTGATATAGTTGGCATTGATGTAGTCTGAACCAGGAACATCAGGATCCATTTCCCTGATTTCAACACGTGTCGTGTCGACTGAAAACACAAAGTAAAAACTATTAGTACACAACAAAAAGTCTACAGCTTTGTGAGACCACACTAGATTTTGTCCCCTCCCCAAACATAACATAAAGGCTGTGAGCCATCAAAGCAAAACTCTGCATGCTCTGCTTAGGCCTCTATGTTGTCTATTTGTGTCACTTTCCACAGGAAGTTGGAGAGGCAGGAAATGGCAGGCTGCTGTGTGACTCACAGGGGAGGATATTCTTGTATCTGTTTTTACTCTTGTTTTCTGGCTTTTGGCCTTCTTTCCGGGGATACAGCAGTTTACACTCCTGCTGCTGAAGTACCTGAAGATTGACAGCAAAACAAAGAGAAACACAGAGTTGGGGGAAGTTTCGAACAAAAGGAAATCCACAATAATGGAACTGAAATTTAAAGGAAGACAATTATATATGAGCTACTCTAGATTAAAGTTAACAGTGTAATGGGCTTTTACTACAGCAGGGGTCACTCTGGAGTGGAACAATAGGAAAACGGCAGCATTCACATTGCACAATGAAGAGGAAGCATTTCACCATACGAGTTGTTATTAACAGCACAGTTCTTTATTTATACTTCCTATTAAAATTCATTTTAGAGGCCGGCTCTGCTTTTGAAGAATAGATATGTCAAGCAATTATATCAATCTTTATTTCCTTTGCAATGATAATTAAAACCAGGTGTGCCATGAATTAGGGCTGCCACGATTAGTCGACTAGTCACGATTACGTCGACTATCAAAATCGTCGACGATTAATTTAATAGTCGACGCGTCGTTTGAAGCTTTGTAAGATCACAAAAGACGCAGGAATAAGTAGCAGGCTTTAAGAGTGTAATAACGGCCTGAAACAGAAGATGGCAGCACTGCATGTACAAGGATGCCAGCTGCCGTTAAACCCTGAAGAAGAAGAAGCTGTGTCCCAGAATTCATAGCGCGGCCATGCTCAGTTTCCAACAATGGCGGCAGCTAGTTAGTTTTAATGTTACTCTTATTATTCATTCTGGGTCACAAAATAAACATTTTACACATTTTCAGGCGCGAATGTAACTGTGTAAACCTCAAATACGGCCTGATATCCATTTATGAGGACATTATACTACTACTGTTATGTGGCTCTGATTTTTCATAAAAACAAAAATCAGGTTTTTCTTTGTTTATACATTTATCGGGCCCCAATATGCCCAAATATCAAAGAGAAATTAAAAATGCATGCAGTGGAAGAGTTCGGGTCTTAGGAGGTTAAACATACATAAGTCACTTAGAAAACTTAAAATGTTATTGTTTGGCTTTTTTCAGTATTTTATTTGTTCCTGAGTAAATCGGTTTGGCTGAGATTAAAGTTATAGTTTTTACACAGCTGAATAAACGTCAAGCAGACAACTGATTATCAGAAGTGTGAGATGCTCGAGAATATACTCCAGTGTCCTGTTATATTTTAGATAGCAAGGAGCAGACGGCTGAGTTTATTAAACTTCACCGAAACAATCTGCAAATTTCATTAAAATTTAATAAACTATTATCTTGTCTTTATTTTTAGTTAGCACATACCTTAAACACTTAAAGCTGTAAGCTAATGATAGTTATATAAGAGCAGATGCTGCTGGTGCAATAAGCTGTACGTTTTACGTTCAATGGATGTTTGAAATGATTAGTCGACTAATCGCAAAAATAATCGGTGACTAGTCGACTATCAAAATAATAGTTTGTGGCAGCCCTACCATGAATACAAATCCAGGTAGACTAGTTATTATTCTTGCATCGTTTTCCTAATTTCCTTATCCAAATAACCTACACACCAAAAACCTATTTAATTCACTGGGAAGCCGAGTCTCACCACAAGCAGTTGACCAATAACGAGACAAACCTGCACGAGCACTGGGCTTATAAATATGAGATAACTAGCTACTGCACCCCGACGTAATAGAAATGGTTCACATTATTGAATTGTCAGTTGCATGAAAACGACATAACAAGAAGATGAATGCATGCCACAAGATAAGCTAAGCTTCAGCCAGTTTCATTACTTAAAGTTTAAGACAGCTGAAATACATTTAGACTTCCCATGACAGACAAAGAAATGAATAACTAAGGAAAAATAAGACCCACAGCTGTAAGTCTGCACAAATAAATGACAGATGAAAATCAACAACAAGCAGCCAAATGGGTACCATTTTTTTTATGTATTTTATATAGTATGAGTAACATGTCACATATATGAAATATGAATAAAAAAAATGAGGCTTCTTTCTTAAAACATACTGCAGTGGTTAAAAGCTGGACTCACAGGCTACAGATGGCACTCAATACGATAACATGAATCAGTTCCCCCAGTTATGTCAAGCCTATATGACTCAGCTCATCAGGTTATTAAATTGATTTTAATAGGATAGAGGATATAAATTGAATGAGTGACTCTGGTAGTGAAAGTTTAAATGGTACAGACCTCGAATTCTTCCCAGAATCCTTGTTTGGGTTTCTCAGAATTGTCTGCTACTTTGTTGAGCTCTCGTACCCGGTTTTCAATGTTGGCAGCATTTATCCTCGTGGCATTAAAAGGCTGTCATTGCCGGGTTGGGACAAGATGATTAAAGATTTGATCAGTTAACAGACCAGAGAAAAAAAAAGAAAGCTATTTTGACACAAGAAACCTTTTCACATCAACCTTAAAATTTGAACCCAACTAATGCCTTTAAAGCCTGGATGCTTTCATTTGTTCAAATGCTCCCATACCTGTTTGAGGTGTACTACAATGCCACTTTTTTCCACCATGGGGTTCTTTTTATAGTGCTCCACCAGGTCAGCCAGGGTGTCAAACCTCTCACCACCACCCACGTCGTACTTGCCGTCCTGCTGAAAACAAAAGTCGATAATTCAACAACTTCACAGCTGGCCCGAGGAGTTCTTTGAAAAAATAAATAAATCATGACCTACTTAAAAATACAAACTGCCCAGGTTAAACTAGGATGAGTAGGCATTGTAAGCCACCAATCTGAAGCCACAAACATTACCCAACATCCTCCTTACAAGATTCAGTAGATCTTAGCGGGCCTGGAATTAAATATCTGACCTGGTAGTGTATCATCACATGGGTGACCTTGGTCTTGCGATCCACATTGTCATGTTTCTCCTCATTAGTGAGAACAGAGAGGACAAAGTCTCCCGGTTTACTCTGGCTCTCCCGTACCAGAAAGCTGCCGGCTTTGCCTTTTTCCGTGAGCAGTTTTTCTGCGTCTCGACCTGAGAGGTGCCCGTGGTACCACCTGGAGAAGAGTGGGAGAACTTGAGTCTGGAAACAATGATCAGTGGCAGACTGAAAACTTAAAAGATGGCGTTATGTGAAATATGAGGCCTTCTCAAAAGTAAACCCTAGAACACCACGAGAACCAGAAATCCTGACCATGTGTTTGACTGCCAGGTTTTCATGGTACTAGACCATTATTACTGCATTTATAACTACCATTCACATGTTTTCATTTAATTCAAACAAAACTAATTACTCTCCTTTTGCTATTACTATTATTAATTTATCTTTATTTTTTTAACTACTGCGCCTAAATTCTGCCCATTTTGGATATTTTCGGTGAATATCTGAAATTAATTGTGTGGACATCACACAATAAATACAAAGTTGAGGATGTTGAGACCTTTTCAAGAACACAATGCATATTAATATTTTTGAGTTTTGGGGGGTTTGAAACATTCGTCAGGCTTTGTTTACCATCATTTTCTCCAATTAGTATAGAGACTTTAAAAGCAGTCTTTGGGTGAATGTTGTAAGGCAGAACAAGTCAAGGAAAAAAAAAAAAAAAAAAAAAAAACCCCAAAAACTTGACCAACTGAGTGGGAGGACTAGTAATACGCTTCCTGTTTCAAAGGAAAAGTTCCATATTGTACCTTTGAGGCTTTAACATAATGCATGTCTATACATGTATAGTGAGCGTAGACTCCTACTCAGGAGTGAGAGTGTCTCTTATATGACTGCCGCCTCACTCACTTACTGATGTTAAGATGAAAAACTTGCATGTCTGCATTTTTTTTTTCCCTGTGGTGAGCGAGAACACGCCGGAAGCTCTGACAAGAGATGCATGTAGAATGGAAAAAAACCACATAAACCAAAACCATACATCACAAGTCGTTCTAAAACCTAAAAAAGAAACTAGATATACATATTGCAATGTGCAGATGTGCTGAAAAAGGAGAGTAAATAGCCCCGCTCAGCACAAAACTGTATTAGATTATCATTTTTGTGCAAATTATTACAGAAATATGACCACCTAGCTTTCTAAAAAGCTTCCCGTAAGTGTGTGAGTGCATGCATGGATTCCTAGCATTAATACAACAGATGCAGAGGTCTCCTGTTTCAAAGGAGGTGTGTAGGTGTGACGAAGTGCAAAGCTGCATCCAACCTGTGTACACGCTCTGAAGGATGTGTATATCTGGTGAGTATCAACAAAAAAAAAACAAAAAACGAAACAAACAGCAGTATCGCCCACTTAGTTTGTTCAAAGATTTGTAACATTTAAACATGTGACTGTGAAGTGCAATTGCATAATGTTGGGGTGTGTGCAGAGTAGTGCATTAGCTCGACGTATTGCATGTGTAAACATGTTTATACACTTTTGTGTACATAATGAGTTAATGGCCGATTTGAGCCCAAATTATAATTGACATCATTATAACGAGTCACTTAATGTCACCTGATATTTGCCATGTTGTTTTTTTTGTTTGTTTTAAAAATATATATTTAGTACCCTGTTTGAGACTCTGTTTTTGCTTTGCAATAATTTATTGCCACATATATTAGCAATTAATGAAAAACACATCCTTGTAGCAATGAATGAAAGGGGTTGTTTTGAAGCCATAATATCTGAATTTAGTTACGACTACATTTCATATATTTACAATATACTAATCTTTTAACATCTTATCAAGCTAAATATTTAATCTTTTTATTTCTACTCATTCACAGTGTGGTACTCATTCATTGTACCACACTGCCAGCTTTCTTATCCAACTTGTAAATCTTACACTGAAAAGTAGATCTCAAAAACATAATACTTAACAAATAATATAACAATGCTCCTGACTCTAAAAGATTGTTTTGCCCACAGTGTTTTTTCCCCCCCTACAGACTGACATAGACCTCTACCACTGCACTGGTGGTTCTCAGGTGGTTTAACTGCTTCTCCTGACAGGATGAGATGCAGTAGTGTAACACCCTGAAGCAATAACAGTAAGAGTTAACCGTTTGTGGCCAGGAATATAGTTATAAGTCTTAATAAAAGTAATCAGGCTGACCTCAGAAGTTTCTCTCTCTTCTCTCACAGTGTTAGCTCTGTACAAATATTATTTATCTGCATGTGTGGGCATTCTACATGTACAATGACAATAAAGGGCTATTTCATTCTTTTTTGGCACTGGCACCTCTCAGATGTGGGGTCCTTGCAGTTGAGCGGATATTTAAGCTCAATGACGTCACCATTCCTCTCGCGCAGGAGGTCCTGTTGTTCAGTGTAATACTGCACCAGCTCGGCCAGTGTGGCAAACTTCTCGCCTCCATACAGGTCATAGTAGTCACCAGTGTTCTGGATCTTAATGTGGGTCACCTCATCCTTACGCCTGACGGGAGAAAAAAAAAAAAAAAAAAAAAAAAAAAAAGAAAAGAAAAAGAGGAAATTCAGTCAATTATCATTTATTTATCATGACTGTAAACAGCAGTAGACTCACTCCAAAGTAGTATTTTTTTCTCTGTGGAATTTTCCCTTTCACTGGTTCCCCTGCAGACATGTAGGCACCAAACACATAAACAGCCACCTACACAAATACAGAGTATATGCTCATCGGGAAAAGGACGGTCAGAGGAGGATGGGGGAAGAAAGAAAGAAGAAAAAAAACAAACAAAAAAAAAA
This sequence comes from Maylandia zebra, assembly GCF_041146795.1. NCBI lineage: Eukaryota > Metazoa > Chordata > Actinopteri > Cichliformes > Cichlidae > Maylandia > Maylandia zebra. The sequence continues at coordinate 11,088,093 of NC_135186.1, forward strand.
AAACCCTCCCCCAAGCATTAATGCATATAAATTATAAATCGTCCAGCTTATCAAGTAAGCCGTTCCTATTTTAAGATCTAAAGAGTGCAATCATTTCACCTGTCTCCTTTATTTTCCTGCACTTATCTACCAATTGTATCACTTACCAAACTGGGGCTTTTTCAAACTTAAACACGTTGTTTTATATAGCAAAAGCTTTTAAATGACAAATATACAATTCAATAAGCAGTTTTGATAAGCCATGTCAAGATAATTAAGACTAGGAACACCACAAAACTGCAAATAACTGATGCATTTAATCTCAAATCAAACATTTTTGACTTATCTTCTCAGCAAGCATGATCTTTTTTTTTTTTTAGTTAAATCCTGTAGTTTTCATATCCATTTGGAGGAAGGCTGTACTGTGATTGCAGGAACGAAACGCATGCAGCTGGCAAGTTTAAAGACTGATAAGCCACAAAACATTTGGTACCACTTTGCATATTCAAAGTCCTCTGGCTGGTTTGAATAGGTACATATGAATGTGAATGCACACTGACTCACACAGACACATATGCTGTACTGATCTATAATACATCTTCCTGAAAGCAAGTGAAGAAGAAATAAAAAAAAAAAAAAACTAAAAAAAACACCTCAGCTGATAAATGTACTTTGTAGATGGCAAATGGTAAAGCAGATTTACATAGCAGTGATTCAGTCCAACAGTTTTTCCCAAGAGAGAAACAAAACATTTTGTAAACATATTAAGTAGGACAACACACACACATGCACGCACACACACACACACACGCTCACAACGCCCCCCCCCCCCACCAGATTTAGGGACCACAGGGGAGTTAGTCAGGCAGTACAGACCATCTATCTAATCTGCAGGTCGAGATGCAGCAGTCTCTTCTCTCTTTCAAAATGATTATCAGTTAATGGTCATATCAAATAGCACAAAGCCCATTTCCCTCCATCACTTTTTTGTTGTGCTAATGAATTTTACATTCCTTTTTTCTTTCTTTCCATCCTCCCACTCAACATATCATTAATCCTATCCTCCATTCTTGTATTTATCTGTCCCATAATCTATCCTTCCCTCCACTCCCCTCTCTCAGTGTGTCCTGGTAATTGCTTCATGGCTCTATTAGTGGCTGTTGGCAGGATGCCACAGGTCTATAGCTGCGTTACAGGCCCCTCCTCAACTCTCCGGCCAAAGCCTCCTGTTCTCTAAGAGTTTAACACCATTAACTCTGTAATGAGGCAAACGCATCCTAACACATTTTCATTCTCTTCTCTCAAAATCTGACATTGTTTAAGAAATCCATATAAGTCATAAATGCTTTGGTCATTTCAGTGATCAGGACAGAATTTGTTTTGTTTCTGGATCACTCCAGTCTGTTCCAGTACACATTAACCAACACTGTCACCATTCTGACAGGAGTACATGCATAATTACAGTTGCTGGCATTCACAACCATAACATTTATTGCCATTAAGTAGTAACTCTGAACACCTGACAAATACAGCATGAATTATTAGGTACATCAGCAAATGTGCAAATTATGTCAGGTCGCATCCTGATGCAGAAGAACAAATAAGAAATTTGATTAAAACTTCCAAAACGCATCGGATGGTTAACGATCCAGCAGTAGAAGACAGCAGTTACGTGCAAAGCTAGCAAGCTGGTGCCCATATCCTCAACGCATCATGCACAGCTACTCTAAAGACAGTCTCCTACTGCTGCTGAACACATACGATCCCCTCCAACAACTGAAAACTGTTTTTAATCTTCATTTTATCAGGTTCATTTACATGTAAAGAAATGAAATGATTATTTATTTTAAAAATATTTAAAAACAAAAACAAGCATGCAGGAAAATCAAAATGAAAAGTCAAGGAGAATTAAACCAACTAAATGTTTATTATCCAATTTAAATGCTAAATCAGTGTGTCCAACAACATGTCCTACCTGTGACCTGGAAATGCATCTTACTGAACAATCCATTTGATACATCACAGGTGATGTATACAAGAGGTGTGACAGATGGACTCTAAATAGAAAAGGATTGCTCAGTAAAGGCTGTATTAGCCATTTAAAATGATCCGCTGCGATTTTAATGCCTGTACGTTTCAGCGTTATGGTAAAAATGGTAAAAGATTCAATGCCAGCAGAGTCTCACAGTGTGTTGCACTTCAAATTTAACAAAGTAAATGTATCATCAACACTGTTAAGCTTATGTGACAGATCATGAAATCCAGCAGCAAGTTGCAACAAAACAATGGAAGGTTGAAGTAGCCATGTCACATGACTCAAAGCAACGTCAGTTAAAAAGAACAGATCAGAAGCATCGATTTCTCATCGTGTTAAATGCTCTGCTCCTGCTTTCTCGTGTCTCGGATGGAAGGTGAGGAGAGCAATGCAAAAATGCAAAGAGAGGATAGCATACATGGGAGTACACTAATGCACCTCAATTTCAATACCTAATAACCTAACATCAAATATAAAACTGGCAGTAACACAACTCATTTTGTTTATTTGTTTTGTTTTTTAAGCTCAGAGTGAAAACTAAACTAGGAAAGAAGGATTAAAAACATTTGTAACAACAACAAAAACAACGCTATGCATGATCCAAGCTCCCGAGCAGCAAACATTACTGACCAATTTACCAAATTATCCCAAAAATACAGAATATTTAGCTTTTAGTCAGATGACAAAATACATAACCTTTACAATCTTTAACTCACCGACTCAGCATATATACACACACACATAGTGAGTCACAGTAAAATTTAGTAAGTTTGATTTAAAGCTTGATTAAAATTGCATTTAAGCTGCACCAGAATCCCCTTTTGCTGAAAACACAGAGAGCATGCAACATGACAGTGCCCTTGATTATGCTATGCGCCGGTTTACATGGAGGGAACCCAAGTGAAAGCACAAAGACACATGATTTGCACTTCCTCTACATCTGATCACCACATTGTTAAACTGCAGCTTATTAACAACCAGAGCTGCTACCAGATCACAATACTGCACATGTGCAGTATTAGTCTCCATATTCTAGCCACACCACTGCATAAAAGTGAAGGGTTGTTTGTTTGTTTTTTAAATATAAATAATATATAAATCAGTTTTTCTAAACTAATACACTGACAAGATGAAGTCCACAAAACACAGACAACTGAGAAATGGACTACTTAAAAACCACATACTTATCCATCTGCAAAGCCTAGGACATAAATTATTGCTTGTTTGCCCTAAAGCTATTCCAAGCAATATTTTTGCACTAATAGATCCTGACACTTCTGAGAAATCTCTTTTAAAATACACTTATCAACCTGAAGTTGATACAGTTTTGGCCTCTACTTCAGTTCCTCTTTATGTGTTTTTCAGTACAACTACACCCTATTAACCGGACTTCTAAAAGAAAAAAAAAAGGGAAAAAAAAAGACAAAAACAAATATGTCCCAAAAAGAATTTCAGTATTTAAGCATCTTCTACATCTCGAGACTGTCCCAACAGAGAAAAAACAAAACAAAACCCACCATAGCAGAGTGACTTGTAACAACTGAGAAACCTGCCTGTCAGCCTACATTTTCATAAGCAGGAAAAGGTATCCAAGCTCAAAGACAACCTCTAATATTTGAGCATATGGACAACAATCATTTCTACTACTGGCAGTTCATAACAGCTATCGCTGGACTAAACAATAGCTGTACTTCCACTGCAATTAGGAAGGTGAAGTCTAAACACGAGCTGAGGAAGTAAGCATCAATAATTCATGAGTAGACAGCATCCTTATGGTATTGTATATGGAAATGCTAAAAACGGCTCCGACAGCAGTCTCGGCTGTCGCGTCACTCTCTGTGCTGACCTGCATGTCTTTTTCAAACTTTTAAGTCTCCAATATTAACGGAGGGTGTTAAACCAGGCAATCTCATGAAGTGAGAAAGAACATTAGTACAGAGACCTGCTGAAAAGATCGTTTTCCCCATGCTGACTAAATATAGTGTGAATATTTTTCTTCTGCAAATTCAGTTAAAATTCACAGATTGGTATCCACAACAATAAATGGTGAAATGCTACTTGAACTTGACTATAAATAGCATGGATGCAGTGGAAACACATCTGAGTAAACCCAGGCTAGAATTACATAACACAGAGGCTTGAAGAAAATCCAGTCGCTCTCTGTGGTAATCTGCCCTGCAAAAATTCTCTCTTAAGATTGCCCTTAAAATTTCTCCTTGAGTTCTTTAGAGGCTATAAAGAGCATGAAAAATGATGGAGAAAACTTGACCAGACTTTTCTCCTTATAAAGTTTGCCTCGTATATAAATTAAGGCCAAACTTTTTCCATCGCAAACTTTCCCCATCTTTGAATTTTCTGAAACTCTGAGCTGATTACATTTTCAAAACCCTCAAAGAGCTCTTATTAGCGTTTTAGACTTCAGAGAAGCGGCTATGTCCGACCCCCTCCTTCTTATGTTCACCTCGTGGAACAGAGTAGATGGGAGAAAGGGGAGAAACGAGGAGATGATGTTCGGAGGGAAAGATAAGCAGGGAGGGAGGGATGGACCTCAATATTCATATAGTTATAGATGCCAAGACTGACTATTACGATAATCAGACATGAGTCATTATGGCCTTTCCAGGCAGCTACATTTGGTTCTCTCTGGGGTTTTTTGTGCGATTCATCTAAAAATTAGCACAAGCTTGCACAGTCATATTTTTGTAATAAACACAAAATAAACCTTTATTCCCATTTCTAATATTTTCTGCATTACTTAAAAATGTTTTTATGTTTTAGATGAACTTCAAGTGAAACAATTAACTCAATTTCATACTTTGTTTTGTGTATTGCATTCAACATATAGTATAGTGAGATCAGTAGGTAGCAAACAAGCAGCTTTTTTTTTTCTTTTTTAAATTGTCAAGTGTTTTTATTGTGAAGTTACACAGACTCTTCCTTGCCCTTAGTTCAAAGTGACCTACCTTCCGTAGCAGGTGGTGAGTCTCTGCAGCTTGGCCACTTGACCTCTTTGTGCATACATCTGTGTTTAAGTCTGTCAAGATCACAAGCTGCGGCTACAACTTACTCCACCGACCTTCCTGTGTGTGACATTTACTACAACCTCACCGCAAACACAAACCACAGGCAGCGAAGGTCAAAGCCTTAATAGGCCCCTCACTCTTTAACATCTTTTAAAAGCCACTGCCTGTCTAACTACCCCGTTTCCCTTTCATCTGTTTTTCTACATTTCATTCTCCCTCTTACTCGCTCACACACTCTCCCTTGCCTAATGTCACTGCCAGCTACAGTCACAGTAACAAATGCGTCTGGGCTTTCTTCCAAGAGCTTGGCCGACTGATCCATCTCTTAAAAGCTTCCGTTGCCAAGGAAGAGCCACTCTTCAAACTCTCTCTTCTTCTGTCTCAGTTTGTTTCCTGCTCTCCGTAATCACCACAGCATGTAGTGCACAGTTTATTTACCAGAAACTCCACACCACACATACTACACACAGTGGTTCTTAAAGAGATTAAGAGAAATAAGGCGTGAGTGACAAGTTTGAGTGAACACTTTTCTGTGCTTGTCTAACTCACTTTAATTTAAGCCTGCTGTCCAAAATTAAGATTTTCTGGTTGTGTAGTGTCAAAATTGACAAAAATCACACCATGGAAAGTGTTATCCAACATGTTCTTAGAAACACTTGCGCAAAACAACTCCCGTTTGATACAATTTCTCTACCCACAGGCGAAATGTGGAGTCACTTGCTGAGACACCAGTTTCTGAGACTCTTCTCAGAAAAGCCTCGTCTCTCCTGAGAATTTAACATCCTACATTTTTCAGACCAGTGCAGTGTTACGTCTTATTCTCAGGCTGAAAACTGACCAGTACAATTCTCGCTGAACCGAGCACCTTACCTTTGCACTCCTGAGGTTTGTTTGTGTAATTTTTGATCATGTAGTCACACAGGCTTAGTTATTTTTAGACATGGCTAGATTGCCTTTAAATCACTGTGCATTTCCTCACTAGCCCCTGTCAAACACCATAATCAGTGTTTTCCATAGATAATCACTTGCCTCTCTAATCAACCAAGTAGCTTGTCCATATGACAGGAGACCCATGCATTTGAGGATTTAACTTGGTACTGTTGAGAACACTGAGGTTAAGTGGGGAGCACAGATACGTTTACCTGACAGAGAGGGTAAAATCCCCCGGGTTGCTCTTGCTCGGCCGGGCCAGAAAACTGCCGTGGACTCCCCGGGTCAACAGGAGCTGCTCTGCCTCGATTCCGGTAATGTTGGGGTGAAACCACCTAAATATTTGTGCACAAAGAAATGGCAAAAAACAAAAGACAAATCAGTGCATATATAACTGCCATACATATTCGAGTATTTTACATCAAAAACGTTGATGGACTTGCAGTGCTTTACCTCCATTGGTGTACAGACCTGTTATATAGAGTGGTCAAAATGGATGTACTGTAAAACTGGCTTTTGCCTACAACAGTTTATACAACACTGTACAAAAACTCTATTGATTAATTCAGCTATGTTTTATATGACTGCTTTCTGCTATCATGACACTGGTGGACTAGCATACAGTGTGCCTTATTTAAAAAGTACACGTTCTTCCTTGATGAGTCAATGAATACATACAAACTGTATGTCCTGTTCTGGTTTGAAAAGGAAGGACACCAAAGTTTACAGTTCTGCAAAGCCAAAGCTAATAATTGCATGTTACTTCCTCTCTTGCCAAACATGACAGGCAAATATTTATCCCGACCATTTCTCAGGTACAGTTAGAAGAAAAATGATCATGAACACTTTGGGTTCACCATGATTGCAGAATTGATTTCTAACAGGAATACAACATGTAGTGTGGGCTTCACCTTAGGTGGCAATATGGAAATAGTTTGGCTGAACACAAATATACATTTCATGCTTCTTGAACTCACAGTGTAATCAGTCAGTGAGCACACTGGAAAAAAGTAAACTCTTGAATTTAGTGACTCGTAAAACCCCCACTAATAACAACCACCACCATCAGATGTTTCCTGTTGTTGCTTTTGAAACCATTTCTGGAATATTTTTGATTAAACATGTTTCTTCAGCTTATGTCACAACATGTGAACTGGGTTATGTTCAAGCTTAAGAGTACAAACATTTTCTTCTTTTATAACCAATGTGTACTTGGGGAAAAAAAAAAAAAGAAAAAGATCTTTTACGGTTTAATTACTAGTTCTGTTGCTGATTACAAGGCCCTGAAGTATCCTCAAAGCATGATGCTTCCTCCATCATGCTTTGCATTTAAGATGAGATTTAAGTGTTAATGTGTAGCATAACTTCAACTCTCTCATCTGTTCATGGAACACATCCAAGAAAGGTATGAAATAATTCAGTTTATTTCTAGAGGTGTGATTTCCTTTGTAGGTTTTGTCTATCAAACATTTCTTATTCTGATATCGTACTGAATATTCTCCACTTGTAGACAGTTTGCCTTTTTCTTAGTGATTAATACGTCGGTTGTTAGAAATGCATTTGCAGCCTTTTGCAGTTGTGCATTTCAATAACGCTTCATCTAATACCTCTGAAAGTTGTGATCGATGCACCAAACCTTTTTGTTAAGGAAAGCAGACTTTATAAACAAATGAAAAATACAACTCCTTGTGTGTCATTAGTATTAAAGAGGCAGTGAGAAGGTAGTGCCGTAATGTCCCAGTGAATGGCTGTATATCAGCTGTGTGGATTTAGAGCCCATGTTTAAGCAGGGATCATTGGGTTAAACCTCCCCAACTAATGTGTGCCATTGCCGGCTAATCCAACGCACCACTAGCCATCCAGGACTGCATTATTGTATCAAAGTACAGAGAGCTGACAAAACTGACATGAAATAGAATAAATAAACAGTACTTTGTGGTCCATCATGGGTGACACAAAAAATTGCAGTGGTTCAGTGACATAATCGCTTTTATAAACAGGCTCCAAAAACCGTGCCATTTTCAGAAATGTCAACACATTTGGCAAGAGCGTAAAAGCTCTCCAAACTTCACTGATAACAACGTCATTCTCTTCCTATAATACATGAAATTCATTTCTCAGCCCACAAACTACTAATACATGATCAGAGGTTGAGCAACGAAAACTGGCACACAGGTACAATCTCATCTGGATTAGATATTAAAAAAAAAAACTTTCCAAAATGAGTATGAATCCTAAAATAAAAAGGCATTTCACAAAAGTGTCACATGACTTCAGGTAGCCAAGATTTTGAAAATTATTGAAAAATGGTGATATCTATCACACGTCTTTGTCAATATATATTAATCTCTGCACTGTAGTTCAAGTCCCAGCAGACAATCTTTCAGTGCTATATAGTCAAAGGAGACATTCAGGAGTCAAGTCCTCCAAGAGAAACAACAGTGTCAAAACAGAGACCTCGTTACTTACAATAAAGTGAAACTGATTTATACACATGAATAAATTACCATTATTGTGCACATGATCTAGCACTTGGCAACAGTATAACCAAGACTTCCGGGCACGACACCAAAGGTTGTATATTAATACTTTGAAAACCAAGTGCTCTTCACTCCCACTGCACACAGAGAATATGAATTGGACAATCATTTAACTGCATTATTCCTGAGAAGATAATATCTGAAAGCTTTAACAGCATTTAGGCGTTGCCGTTTTTGTACACTGTATGACACAAACTCATGACAGTAGGATAAAAATAAAACTCATGTGTCAGCTCAGCAGATCTTGTGTCACCTGAGAGCGGCAAATACACATGAGAATACTTTTGTGGTCACTGCTATTGCAGGGTCTGAATCTCAGCTCG